>NC_045785.1:54443745-54783779 GCF_009873245.2 Balaenoptera musculus | reverse complement strand
CCTCTTCTGCTGAACTCCAGTTCATTCTTCAAGACCCAGCCTAAATGGGACCAGGTATGGCTTTCTCCATTTCCCTCAGATAGACCCCTGTGGTCCCTCAGCACTTTGTGGATACTGCATTTGAACAGTTTTCTCCGTGCAGAAATCTTTATCTTTCCTGCTAGACGGTGAACTCCTGAGGGTACAGATCAAGACCATGTCTTAATTTACCTCTGGATACCCCCAAGGAACACCCACATACATGATATATGGTAGGAGTTCAAGAAATGTTTGCTGAATGAATTTAAAAATCCAGTCTCATCCTCATGGCCAAAACCTGATATTGACAGCTTGAGCAGGAATTCCTTACCCAGTTCCCTCAGCATATCTCTTGTATAGGTCAAAATGTTCCTTCTATTATGTTGAGGTACATTCCCTCTATACCCAGTTTGTTGAGAGTTTTTATCATAAATCGATGTTGAATCTTGTCAAGTGTTTTTTCTGCATCTATTGAGATGATGATATGATTTTTATCCTTTGTTTTGTTAACATGATGTATCATGTTGATTGATTTGCATATGTTGAACCATCTCTGCATCCCTAGAATAAATCCCACTTGATCGAGGTGTATGACCCTTTTAATATATTGTTGAATTCAGTTTGCTAATATTTTGTTGAAGATTTTTGCATCTGTGTTCATCAGGGATATTGGCCTGGAATTTTCTTTTCTTGTGGTATCCTTGTCTGGTTTTGGTATCAGGGTAATGCTAGCCTCCTAAAATGAATTTAGAAGTGTGCCTTCCTCTTCTGTTTTTGGAGGAGTTTGAGAAGGATTGGTATTAATTCTTTGAATGTTTGGCAGAATTCACCAATGAAGCCAACTGGTCCTGGACTTTTTTGGGGAGGTTTTGGATTACTGATTCAACCTCCTTATCAGTAGATTTTCTATTTCTTCATGATTCAGTCTTCGAAGGTTGTATGCTTCCAGGAACTTTCCATTTCTTCTAGGTTGTCAAACTTGTTGGCATATAATTGTTCATAGTACTCTCTTGTGATCCTCTGTATTTCTGCGGTACCAGTTGTAATGTCTCTTCTTTCATTTCTGATTTAATTTGAGCACCCTCTCTTTCTTTTCTTAGCAAGTCTAGCTAAAGGTTTGTCAATTTTGTTTATCTTTTCAAAGAACCAGCTTTTAGTTACATTGATCTTTTTTATTGTCTTTTTCATCTCTATTTCATTTATTTCAACTCCAATCTTTGTTACTTCCTTCTTTCTACCAAGTTTGGGCTTCATTTGTTCTTTTTCTAGTCCCTTGAGGTGAAATGCTAGGTTGTTTAAGATTTTTCTTGTTTCAAAGTGTTCCTTTTAATTCTTTAGGGCTTAAACTTTTTATGCATTCAGTTTTGGGTTTCCTCCTTTCAACCTTAGTGATTTCACTAGTTCAAACAAAATAAAGATACAACACTACAACTAACAGTATCTACTAATAGACACAATATCATTCTAATGCCTAACCACTGTTAACATTTTGATGTAATAACTTTCCAGAGTTTTTTTCATATTTATATATTGATGTGTTTATGAATGTGTATTCAAAAAAATGTCCTTAATTTACACATACTGTTTAAGAACTGATCTTTAGTAACAAAAAATGATACAGGTTGCCCAGCGATAGTTGCATGGGACCCAGATTATGCATCTCCCCAGGATGGCTCATCCACCTGCCTCTTGGGCCCTAGCTTGCTTGCTCTGTGGAGAGCTGGTTGTCATTACTACCACCTCATTCCCTGGGGCAAGCCTGCAACTCAGCCTCTGTAGCTTCTGCTGCAATGGAACAATGACTCTAGATAGTACCTGTTGCATAGATGATAAAACTGAGGTTAGGCCACTCCACAGGAGCGTGCAACCAAGTCAAGGTTTAAACCCAAGTCTGTTTAACTCCAGAAGTTATGCCATGGGCTTCATCGGTTAAAAAATTGAGGCCACAGGTTTGAAACATCACAGTGAGGAAAAGGCTCGAAGTATCTCTCGTTCGATTTCTGTCCCCTCAGACATCTGAAGGTTAACAGTCCATGTAATGAGCAAATAATCCCCTTGGAGCCCCAAAGTTGTAGGTGCTGATAAATTTCACACACACACACACACACAATCATGAACAATGGCTTACACAACAGCTTTATTTCCCTCTTACACAACAGCTTTATTTCCCTCTTACACAAAAATCCAGAAGCTTGCAGTCCAGGGCTGGTATACTGGCTCTGCTCCACACAGGGATGCTGGCCTTGCCCAAATCACTGCTCTCCATCCCCGGGGGGACTCCTGCTCTCATGGTCCAAAATGGTAGCTCCTCATTCCAGGCAGACAGAGGGAGAAACATGGAGGAGAAGGAGCAAACAGCAACTACCAGCTGTCTTATAAGGAAGGCTCCCAGAAGCTACCTCATAACATTGCCACTTACAGCTTGCCAGAGCACAGGTGCACAGCCATACCCAGCTGCAAAAGGAGGCCAGTCAAAGAAAAGGAGAACAAATATTGGGAGATAACTAACAACCTCTGTCATAAATAGGAAATTAAGGAAGAGTGGAAGTGTGTTCTGGAACCACCTCTGCTCTTACTAGCAAAGAGGTAACCCTGGACAACAGGGGAGGAAGGAAGGGAAAGGGAATTAACATTTAATGAAGGCCTATGACGTGTCTGTTGCTCCACTGGGTACTGGGGGCCCCACTGGGAACAAGACAGACAGAGTCCCTGCCCTTCAGGAGTTTACAGCTAGTTAGGGGTAGAACCGAGATTCTAGACAAATCCACATAATATTATCTTCCTAGGGCTGCCGTAACAAATAATCATAAATGTGGTAGCTTAAAACAACAGAAGTTTATTCTGTCTCAGTTCTGGGTGCCAGAAGCCTGAAAGCAAGGTGTCCGCTGGGCCACACTTCCTCCCGAGGTTCCAGAGGAGATTCCTTCCCTGCCTCTCCCAGCATTGGGTGGCTCCAGTCTCTCCTTGGCTTGTGGCTGCAACACTCCAATATCCGCCTGTCTTCCCATGGCCTTCTCTTCTGTCTTCTCCTCTTCTGTCTCTCAGAAAGACACATCCTTGGATTTAGGGCCTACCCAGGTAATTCAGGATGATCTATCTCATCTTGAGAGCCTTAACTTAATTATACCTGCAAAGGCCCTTTTTCTAAATGAGATCACAATCACAGATTCCAGGGGTTAGGATGGGAGCCACCATTCAACTCACTACAACAATAAACTAACAGACCAAAATCATCGTCCATTGTGGTACCAAGGTATTCAGCATCATCACTCACAATTTCCATTGATACTAAGTGTAATTAATTATTTCACTGTGAGCCATTCAAAATAAGCAGCATTAAATCTATGATTATGCATTATAAGGATAAGTGCCATAGAGAAAAAATCCAAAGGCACAAACCCTCAACTCACGTTTGCAAGATCCTTTTTCTAAATAAGGTCACATTCATAGATTCCAGGATGTGGACATATCTTTTTAGGAGCCACTATTCAACCCACTACACGACTAAAGCCCTGCATGGGATGCAGGTCCTTTTCATTCTGAAACTTGGGGTCAGCAAGTCTGCTTCTACAAGCATTTGTGCAGTGGCCTGAGTGGAAGGCACTATGCTAAACACTCTGGGGGTCAAATGGATGAGTCAGAAAGAGTCCAGTCCTTATTTAGTAATCTAGTGGAAGGTATCACATAAGACCACAAATGGCCATCCAGAAATAGAGCCAAGAGAAAGGTCCCAACAGAGGACTATGGGGTCACAAGAGGTTAGGTATCCGATTCAAGGATCAGGAAAAGCTTCATGGAGGGGGCAGGCCCCAAAGGCTAGACCAGATTTCAAGAGGCAAGACTGGAACTCAGAATTCTGAGTCTGGAAGTCCATTGCCTCGTCCCCTTCCACCCCCACGAGATCCTGGCACGCAAGTCTTCCTTCACCATTCCTGACTTCACAGATCTTTCTCTCCATTTCTGCCTAAACCAGCCAAATGAGCCCTTTCTGTGAATATAGCCAATGAGCTCTGTTTGAAAATAGTGCATTGTGCAAACAAATACACTGTCTTGTTCACTAATTATTCACATTAAGTTATGTTTTTAACATTTGCTCTTTGAAACATGGGCATCTTGTGCAAATCACTATTATTTACTCATCTGATGGAAAAATTCGCTGTCCATCTCATGATTCAAGGAGTTTAGGCAGCGCCTATTAGGTGTCAGCATTGTTGGGGAACATGGAAACTTATAAGACAGAATCCCTGCCTTCAAGAAACAAAGGGGAACCCAGTGAATACTTCTTAATAGATTAAATGCACTGAATTATGTAATAGAGTAAGTGTCTTATTAAGAGAACTTGAGTCAGCACACGAGAGGCCCTGTCCCTTGAGACTAGTTTCCCCCTCACTCTCCCACACATTTCCAAACCAGGAAGCACAGTGTAGAAGTTCTTTCCTATTAGAGAACAGACCATATTTTTTTTGCAGCATGCCAAACACTCTTCAAGATTGCTGAAACTCTTTGAATGCTTAAAAATAAGCCCAGGAAGTAAAACTGAGGAGAATAAACAACTGCAGATCACTTTCTAGTGTTTCCAACATATTTATTCCATTTTCTTCATGGTTTCATATAGCAGTTACTCACACTGATTGACTTTAAAAAAAGAGAGAAAAGAAAACTGGAATAAAGTTGACCCAGATGTGTACAGCGCCTCGCTCTGGGAAAACGTGTGCAGGCCTCGAGACTTCACACACTTGAAAGGCAGCAGGGGAAGGTTGAGGTTTATGGCGGAGAGTCTTCCACTGCAGCAAGAAGGTCAAGCGAAAGGTAAAATAGCTGTGATGACCTCTGTCTCACCTAAAATTCCAACCATGGCTTTCAGACCTTCTTGGGGACAAGAGGGTCGGGAGAGGCGTGGAGTGGCTTCAAGGGGTCCTTTAATCCACCTATCACCATATGGCACCTGAAGACAACTTCAATATACTACTTTTCTTCAAGTCCATAAGATGCTATTGTCATTAATAAAATCCACATCCACTAAAAGTGCTTGATTTGGGGGTATTTTTTCATATGCACTTACTGAACAGAGAGATACTATAAATGTAATGACCATCATCTCAGTTCAGTTTTCTAGGTTAAAAAAAAAAAAGGACCTGAGGAAAAGTATACATGCTAAAGCTTTATGGGGAGAGGACAGTATAATCCCAGAGTGGAAGGCAAGAGGGAATAAGAGAGGTGAGGTAGGCAAGGAGATAAAGCAGATACAAGGCGACACATTAGGTAGTTACCAAGCTATCACAGCCTCACAAGAAACTGCTGGCTGCTGGCTCACCAGGACAAGGCTGTGTAGAACCCACCATGGCCCAGAACAGTCCCCCCATCTCCTGCCTCCCCTTGGCCAAGTTTCACCCGTGGGTCTTAAATCCCCTGCACTTCTTGGTCGTATCCAGTAGTCCTTCCCAGAGAAGCCAGTGCCCACAGAGCTTCAGGTGAGTCCTGGCATGGTGGGGGATGCCAGGGCTTCTGCGGTACAGGTTGAGCCAGGTCTGGGTGCCAATGCTGCCGGGCTCCATTGCAGCAGGAGTTACAGAGGCTGAGTTGCAGGCTTGCCCTAGGGAATGAGGTGGTAGTAATGACAACCAGCTCTCCACAGAGCAAGCAACCTAGGGCCCAAGAGGCAGGTGGATGAGCCATCCTGGGAAGATGCATAATCTGGGTCCCATGCAACTATCGCTGGGCAACCTGTATCATTTTTTGTTACTAAAGATCAGTTCTTAAACAGTATGTGTAAATTAAGGACATTTTTTGGAATACACATTCATAAACACATAAACACAAATATATAAATAGGAAAAAAAACTCTGGAAAGTTATTACATCAAAATGTTAACAGTGGTTATCACTGGAGTATGAATGCTTTTTATTATTCTCTCTTTTGCTCATCTGTATTTTACCTATATAATAAAACAATAAACTTCTATTTACAAAAGAAAAGTAGGTCCTCATGTAAAAAGATGTTGGGAGTCACAGGCCTAAACTCATGAGTCATGAAGGAATCAGCATTTCTATGTACTATTTCCAGTTGTAACCTCATCCTTTCCTTTGCCTCTTTTCTTCATCTGTAAACAAAAGGCTCCAGCACTTTAGAAGGGAGCCTGGCTCAGTGTGAGAAACATGTGTTTCTGCAGTAAAAAGACCTGAGTACGTACTACATATCTGCAAATTCTTGGCTATGTGATCTCGGCAAATCCAGACCTCAGTTTCCTCATCTGTAAATTGGAGGTGATAATAGATCTACCCCCATGGAATTGTTCTGAGGAGCCAGTGTCACAACATAAATCAAAACAGTCTGGAAGCAACAATGCACTACTTGTGCGTTATCTTAAAGTAATAAGGAAGATCAGGAGAGTCTGAGACGTAGGATAATATAGATTTTGGATATGAGAGGATTTTTAGATTCATAATAAGACTAAGGAGCAATTAGAACAGATTTCTTTCTCCTGCCTTGGTGCCAGGATGAAGAAAACTGCCTGATACTTAAGACAAGTTCTAGTTACCTGGCAAGAACGTAACTGTGAACTTTGGCAACTCTGTCCATGGCTAGGCACAGAAAATACCCTTAGAATTTACAAAGGTTCAAGAGGGGATTCAAAGACTCATCAAATTTTAGAACCAGAAGCACTGCAGCTTAAAATTTCACATTGTATAGATAAGAAAAGCAAAGCTCAGTCATCTACCCAGCATGACTCATCCAGGGTCACATATCTTTGTGGCAGAACTGCCTTTTGTAATCATAAAACAGTGGTCACGTGAATGTTTGTAACGTGCCTGGCATGCACTAAACACTTGACATAGTTGGTTTCATTTCATTTTTGAAAGAACTTGATGAGGGGAGCATCAATGGACCCTTTTCAGAGAGAGAGAAACTGAGACTCAGGAAGCTTAAGCAATTTGCCAGAGGTTGTACAACAGACCCAACAGTAGGCCACCGAAGTCTAAGTTCTTCACCTGTGAGACTCCACAT
Organism: Balaenoptera musculus; assembly: GCF_009873245.2. Lineage (NCBI taxonomy): Eukaryota > Metazoa > Chordata > Mammalia > Artiodactyla > Balaenopteridae > Balaenoptera > Balaenoptera musculus. Next base: position 54,776,756 of record NC_045785.1, on the reverse strand, counting down.
CCAGGGGCCCCCTCAAGTCCCTGTCCGACATGCTGCTATTGCATCATGGTCCTGGGCAAGCCCACAACCACCCTCCACCTAGAACATCCCATGCCTGAGACAAGACCTAATTTGCAGCATAAATGAGACCCAGGGCATCTGGAGAGAGCTGTTCATATCTGAGCAGTTTAACCTTTATTTTTTAAAAATAACTCTTACCTTCTCTTCTCCCAAAATCCAGCCAAGGAAAAACAGCTAGATATCCATTTCTGGGGAAGTCATTTTGGTTTCCTCCTGGTCTTCCCTAAATTCAATTTTCACAACTTTTCTCTCCTGCCTTTGGCTCTGGATAAAGTGACATTGCAGTATTCACTTTTATTTTAACTTGGAAAAATGTATGGCTTTTCTTTTGACAAAAATAAAAATAAAAAATAAAGTTTCACGTGTAACCAAAAGAGGGTTTTCTTCTTTGTGCATATGCCTCGGTGGTGAGCAAAATGGAGAATGTCATTTCAGAACCTTAAAATCAAACTAAAGCACATATGCTCTATAAAAAGCATTGTTTGACAAGATCAAGTTACCTCACGAGAGGGAAGCGATTTCACTAACCCCGCCTCTCTTGAACATCTGAATCTCCCCGGTGACTCTGGCAGGAGGGTGGGGATACAAGGGGTTAAACCCCACCCAGGTGCATCTGGGTAACTATGCTCTGGACACTCACTAAAGAGCTGCCTACAACGTTTAATCTTGAGCAAGTACGGGACGGGTTAAGGGAACTGACACAGCTGGATTTGCATTTAAGAGAAATCCGTGGAACAGGCCTGAATATCCACAAGCTGTGCAATTCTTGGAAAGGTCACTCAAGGCATACATAAAATGTCTTTTACAAACACACACACATATACACACAAATCTTCATAGCACATGTGCTCCTGAGGTGAAACCATATGTTCCCAAAATGGTCCTGGCTTTCTACAAAAGAGGACATCGGAGGCGCGATCACTCCTGTAATCACTGCCAAAGAGGAGGTCTCAGGTTGTCAGGACCTGTACCTATGAGGACGGGTGCATGTTTCAACAGGCAGTTTACTCGGAAATGTGCATAGAGGTGGATGGATTTCCATCACAAGTTTGTTTTGCTTAGTGACCTAGAAAAAGGTCTCAAAGAAATCCCATTTGCTAAGATCTGTTCTTCCCCATATTATAAAAGTGTTGTATATTACCTGTGTTTGGCAAAGGTCTATAGGAAATGACAAGAATCCAGATTATTGAAGGGCATTTTAAATGGGAAATAGAGGCTAGTAATCATTAATTATTATAATACTCTCTTATCTACATAGTCCCAGTATTCTCAAGGGAATTATTTTATTTTGATCATTAGTGACTTAAATAAAAAGCAGCTTAATTACTTGGAGAATTAGGCTATAAATTATGGTGAAATTTTCTCATTTTTATTATGAGACTAGTTGGCTATGTCTATAGTTTCTGAATCCCATTCTATTTTCTAATTTTAAATTACACTCTCATCTTCACCATCTTCTTCCCAAGTACAATCGAGGCCAAGCCAAAATGTCAACAGAATGAGTTTTTCCATGATGGTGGGAGTCTATTATCACATATGCTTTGCCATGACCCAATTAACAAATCATGAATAGACATCTCGTGACAGCTTTTTCCATCTTCAACTTGACTAATATTTTCATATTTTATTATTTTTAGATCTACATTCCCTTCTATACTCTATAGGTCAATTAATATAAAATTGTATATGCCTTTTTCTTTACCATTTGTGTTAGAAAGATTAGTTTTTCCACACACAGAGGAATTTTTAAAATATTAAATATTCACAACGTCAAGAGTTGTATGCACCCCTGCCCTACAAATATTTTCATTATCCATTCATTTAGAAATATGCTATCTTCTTTTGGAACTCCTTGAAACTAAGAAGATTTTTTTTTATTCACCCATCATTTACTGTTGTTTGGCTCTAACACAGGATTAGAATTTTTTTCACCTTTATGACCCATACTTCCCCATAAAGTCACATACATTTATTAAAGAAAACTGAAAATATAGAAAGGCTTGAAGAAGAATATTAAAACAACTCATAATCCTACCACCTTATTTTAAAATCTTAATATCCTTGTGCATTAAAGTCTGTAGTAAGGCAGAGCATTTGAAAAAAAAAAGGTTTTAATTAAAAACATATAATTTAAAAAATACCTTTAAATCCCTAAGTATGTCTTTAAAACCAACAAATAGTTTTTCTTTCCATATTGCTTATAGAATCTAGCAGTTGGAAATGGCTAGATTCCCACATCCCTGGAGCCCAGAAGGTTAAGGATTTGCTGGCCATGAACAGTTCCGTCAGGCTCCTGACCTGCCCTTTGCTCTTCTCTGCATTACAACAGGCTCCCCTCCACTATTCCTTTGCCTTTGAAGCAAGGTAACCGAGTGGGTAATGTAAGATAGGGCCCAACGAGGGCTCTCAGCAACAAGAAGGAGCTACAACCACCAGGAGCGAAGATGCCACAGGCTGGGCATGAGACCCCACCAGCCGCCCCAAAGACCAGGTTAAGGCTGTGTCTTAGTTTGCTCAGGCTGCCCTAGCAAAGTACCACAGACTGGGGGTGGTTAAACAACAGAAATGTATTTTCTCAGACTTCTGGAGGCTTACAAGGCCTAGATCAGGCCTGATCAGGTGTCTGCAGGGTTGGTTTCTTCTGAGGCCTCTCTCCTTGGCTGGCAGATGGCTGTCTTCTCCCTGTTATCTTCACTTGGTCCTTTCTCTGTGCATGTCTGTGTCTGAATCTCCTCTTCTTATCAGGACACCAGTCATACTGGATTAGGACTTTCCCTAGTAACCTCATTTTAACTTAATTTCCTCTTTAAAAGCCCTATTCCCAAATACAGCCATATTCTGAGGTACTGGGGATTAGGACTTCAGTATATGAATTTTTAAAGGGGACACAACTCAGCCCATAACAGGTTGGTTTAAGTTTGCTGTTAGTCTGGTTGAATTCTGAGATTTGGGATTAAATGAACTGAAAGGTCCAAGCCAATCTGGCAAAGGAAACAATTACCAGCTCCGAGAGGCATAGGGCTGCCTTGTGTTCTTTATGAAATCTTAGATCCTGAGGAAGAGATTATGGGACTGTGAGTCAAGAGCGTGGCTATTTCCAACTCGGCCACCACCTGGCTGTGAGACTTTAGGTAAGTCCCCTTATTTCCCCAGGTCTCAGTTTCCTCCTTCATAACAGGTGGGCACCATGTCAGTTTAAAACGAATTGCTAGATGATCTCTAAAACCTCTATGAACCCTATAAACGAAAAAAGGCACACAACACTCGGGTTTTGCTTCCTGCATAATCACAAACCTATCACATTACCCCCCCAAAGATTCACACTCTTCAGCTGGACATTCATGCACTCCACTGCAGGGCTCCGCTGAACTGATGCCCCTTGCCCTGGTACCCTTCTCTGCCATCCAAATAGTCTACTGGCTATTTTTCTCCTCACCTTTATTGATGTCTAGAGAAATCCCTCCCTTCCCTGCTACATCACCCATTCTTAAGACCCTGCTTGAATGCAGCCTCCTTCATAAAACCTTTCCTCTCCCTGTATGGTTTGGTTTCACCTCCCTTACTGTACATTTGTCATTCTCCCTGCCCTCAACAGTATTTCATTTCTTATAACTATCTACACACTCTCAAGTGCAAAAGACAACTATAATATCTTACTTTTCATAATGGGGAAATGAGAAAACATACATGTGCCTGCACACTGGTGCAAAAGGGAATACAGGAAGGTTAAATCAGAAGCTAATGAGATTGACTGCCTAGGAGATATGAGTGGACATGATGGGAGGGTGGGAATGGGGTAGAAGGATGGTGAGAAGGGACATGCCTTTGAGTGTTATTTTCTGTATAGTTCTGACTTCTAAAACCATATTAATGTTTCACACATAAGCAAACATATAAATAAATAAATAAGCAAAATCAATAAGGATGGGTAAAAATAAACCTAAAATGGAATGCAACTACACAAATGAACCCACTTAAAATTCAAATGAATGATATCACCAAGAGGGAAACAGGAGGGGAAAATAACCTTGGCATCCCAACTCCAACTTCAACCAACTTTTACCTGGATCTGGAACTGGACCTGCGAAGATTTAATGAAGAAAAGGAGAGGAGCGTGCATTAAAAAAAAAAAAAAAAAAGTTAGCTAACCACTAATTTAGTTCATTTATTTCATAGTTGATATAACAGAGATTGTTAGGTTTCTTCCCACTATCCAGTCTCCCTTTTCCCCTCTTATAATAGAACCCTGTTTTTATTGGGGGCAGCAATGGGATCATCTGAGATCTTTTCCTAGCCTCCCTTGCAGATAGCTGGGGGTGGTCACGTGACATTGGTTTGGCCAGCGAGATGAACTTGGACGTAACTAGGGTGAGGTTGGTGGGGTCCTGAGGAAGCTTCTTAAAGGGGGCTGACTCAGCTGGTGCCAACACTTTTGCCCATCCCCTTCTTGCCATCAAGAACATGAATGTGAGGCAGAGGGTGGATCAGCTACCTTTTGACCACAAGATGATGAGTATACACTAAGGATGACTGAGAGAACGGATGATGAGAGAGAAAAGGTGTCTGGGTCCCAGAAGACACTGTGGAATGGAAATGTCAGTTCTCTAAAATCTCTAATGAAATCTTGCCTTCTCATTACATGACAAAATTAAACAATGTGTTTCTCCATAACATTTTAAACCAATATTTTTCAGGTCCCTGTACCACACAGCTGAATACAGATTCTGACACAGCTGAGACTAGTGACAGAGCCAGATTTAGAATTCACACCTCTTAACTCCCAGTTCAGGGTATTTTCAACCACATGTGCCACTTACAAGTAATCCCTAAGCTCCTGTTACATCTCCAGCACTGCACAGATTCAGCCCTCCTATTTATCCAAGAAAACAAAAGTCTATTATTGCATTCTCAAGTCCGATTAAGCTGGGATTGGAAAGTCTCCCTTGTTGCTATTGATTCCATTAATTCATATGAAACTCTTTGAATTACTTTTAAACCTGTGCATATGACAACTCTTTCTTCTTTTCCATTTAACGAGGTAATAGACAAAGGATTTTTTTTAGGCTAAGGATAAGCTCTTTTCTTACACTTACTGACTCAGACTGAATATATTTAGGAAAGCCTTGAAGTCTAACCCTTGAAAGTATCACTTGAATATATCATGGTTTGGAAGTTTTGGTAACATCACACTATAAAGTGGTCTTTTATTTTACCACCTTCACACTCATCTTGCCCCTCTGTACTTGCCCCAGTGTTTAGAACACTGTGTTGCGATTCTTCAGTATTTATCTGCCTTCCTCACTAGGTTGTTAGCTTCTTAAGGGCAGGGCATTAGGTCTAGTACATCCACTATCTAGCACAACCTCCCCTCGTGGGAGTTATCTTCATTAACAAATGGATGGAAAGATGAATGAATTATTCTGGACCTCAGAGAAGCAAAATACACATAAGCATACCTCATTTTATTGTGTTTTGCTTTGTTGTACTTTATAGATATTGCATTTTTTTACACATTGAATGTCTGCAGGAACCCTGTGTCAAGAAAGTCTATTGGCATCATTTATTCCAACAGCATTTGCTTACTTCATGTCTCTGTGTCACGTTTTGGTAATTCTCAACATATTTCAAACATTTTCATTATTATTATATTCATTATGGTGATCTGTGATCAGTGACCTTTGATGTTACTACCACAACTCACCGAAGGCTCAGATGATACCATTTTTTAGGAATAAAGTATTTAATTAGGTATATACACTGTTTTTTAGAATAATGCTATTGCACACTAAATAGACTACAGTATAATGTAAACATAACTTTTTTTTTAACATCTTTATTGAGGTATAATTGCTTTACATTGTTGTGTTAGTTGCTGCTGTATAACAAAGTGAATCAGCTATACGTATACATATATCCCCATATCCCCTCCCTCTTGCTTCTCCCTCCCACCCTCCCTATCCCACCCCTTTAGGTGGTCACAAAGCACGTAGCTGATCTCCCTGTGCTATGCAGCTGCTTCCCACTAGCTATCTATTTTACATTTGGTAGTGTATGTATGTCCATGCCACTCTCTCACTTTGTCACAGCTTACCCTTCCCTCTCCCTGTGTCCTCAAGTCCATTCTCTACACCTGCATCTTTATTCCTGTCCTGCCCTTAGGTTCTTCAGAACCATTTTTTTTTCTTTTTTAGATTCCGTATATATGTGTTAGCATATGGTATTTGTTTTTCTCTTTCTGACTTACTTCACTCTGTATGACAGATTCTAGGCCCATCCGCCTCACTACAAATAATTTCGTTTCTTTTTATGGCTGAGTAATATTCCATTGTATATATGTGCCACATCTTCTTTATCCATTCACCTGTTGATGGACACTTAGGTTGCTTCCATGTCCTGGCTATTGTAAATAGAGCTGCAATGAACATTGCGGTACATGACTCTTTTTGAATTATGGTTTTCTCAGGGTATATGCCCAGTAGTGGGGTTGCTGGGTCATATGGTAGTTCTATTTTTAGTTTTTTAAGGCACCTCCATATTGTTCTCCACAGTGGCTGTACCAATTTACACTCCCACCAACAGTGCAAGAGGGTTCCCTTTTCTCCACACCCTCTCCAGCATTTATTGTTTATAGATTTTTTGATGATGGCCATTCTGACCGGTGTGATATGATACCTCATTGTAGTTTTGATTTGCATTTCTCTAATGATTAGTGATGTTGAGCATCCTTTCATGTGTTTGTTGGCAATCTGCACTGGGAAACCAAAAAATCCATTTGACTCATTTTACTGCAATATTCGCTTTATTGTGGTGGTCTGAAATCAAACCCACAATACCTCCAAGGTATGCTTGTAATTAATAAGCTTAATTGTGTGCCCTTCAGAAAAAAAAATTAATAAAAAGAGTTTATTCTAAAATCAGGAAAGAGTATTTGGTGGCTTTTTTGGAATTAGAAAATTCATTTGGAATCAGATTCTGTTCACTTCTTAAGACAATATCTTCTCACTGAAATATTTAAAGGCATTATTAGAATCTGAAAAGTGGGATTAATTTTTGCTGAGTCCATTTGGCTAGCTAGAAACGCCGAAACACATCAAGGAGTGCCGCAGGCCCTTAAGCCTACTGGCATTACATCCTCTATTACAGCTACTGACTGACTTAGTAAAGAAGTGTAAATTGGGGGTCAAGAGGAGCCAGCCAACAACACCCAAGGCCAGATGTAAAGCTGCTGTGTTACAATTCTGCAAAGCTGTAGGTGATCAGCTGCTGGTTCAGAATCCTTGCTGGCACTGAGCTCGGCTGTCATAGAACCGTACATAAGTAATTCACATGTCAACTATCTATCATCACCATTCCCAAAACCAAGACTCCCTATTCTCATTCATCAAGTCAGTCTTCTAATCACCAACACTTATTCAGCACTCCGGGTTGCTAGCTTACTGCAGGCCAGGAGCCATACTGGGTCCCAGGGGACAGAGAAGTCACTCCATGGGTGTCTGTTCTGACTCTGCCCCTTCCTACCTGTATGACCCTGCAGGTTGTATAACCCCGCTGTGCCTCAGCATCCTCATCTGTAAAATGGGGGTAATAATACTACTACTACCTCATAGGGTTGTTGTAAGGATGAAATGAGTTTCTGTTTGTAAAGTATATTGAAGAGTGCCTGGCACACAGAGAGCCACGTTGAAGTGTTAGTTATTATCAACAGTGAATGAATGAAGAATGAAGAAATGATAACTTGAGGGAATATTCATGATATCTTCAAATTTTAAAATGACATTTCAAAACAGATGTATACAGTAAGATGTCAAATTAACATATAATGTGTATGGATAGAAAATACTCTGGTAGAAGATAAAAATTTTTTTTTCAAAATGGATGAATTTTAATATATTTAAATCATACCTGGCCCCTGATTCATAAAGCAATCCTGGAAATTAATATAAAGCCCAACTAACTGATAGAATATTTGAAGATAAAAATATTAATAGTGATTTCCTCTTAGATGTGGGATTACAGGTTGTTTTGCTTTTATCTATTTTCTCTATCGTTTTCTATATAAATTTTACCATAAGAAAAGCAACAATTTCATTCATTTTAATAACACAGGCCTCAGTTTCCTGATCTCTGGGATGGAGGCAGCACGACTCTCAGCATCCACAGCTTCGCCCTGATGGTTATCAGATGCTCAGCCAAAGAAAATGAAGTCACACACTGTTACTTTTCCTTTCCATAATGGTAAGAATGCCTCTTAGAATATCTTTCTTCAAACCAAATCCGAGTCAGTGGCAAGCATGGAAATTAGTATAAAGAGTAAACAGACTTGTTTTACAAAGTTAATTTCAGCAACGCCAGTCTCACTAAACCCTAAATCCCTTGATACTTCTCCTAGCCCTGGATTATGTGGTGACAGACAGTTACTGGAATCTAGAGGAAAGAAATAACACTCTCTCAAAAAAAACAAAAACCTACCACATGGTGTCCGTTCTGCTATTTAAGTGATTTTCCCTTCTCTAACATTGAGAAGTTCCTCCACCCCTTCACCTGGTTTGATATTTAAAACCAAGAGTAACCATTTATGGTTTTAGCAATTTTACAGCAGTATCAAAAGCTCTGTCCAGTCCTACATAGAAATTAGAATTTTGTAAAACTCAAGTAAGCAGAAGAGGGTACCTGTACAGAGCACAAAGAACACTGCCTTTCCTCCTCTTGGAGTTAAATTCACTCTTAGACTCCAGTCATCCAAACACAGCTAGGTTTCCTGGTGCCAACAGAACCCATATCCATGAGTGCCCTTCAGAACTCAGGACTACATCGGTGACAACGGGACCGTAGCATTGTTCGTTGTTAAAAAGAGGCTTGGGTGAAGACTCTGAACAATGTGGCCTGATGCCAGGCACCATGGACAAGATGCTCAACCTTTCTGGGCCTCACTTCCCTCATCTATAAAACAGGCATATTAATATCACCTTTGAAGAATGCTGCAAAAGCGGGTGTGAAAGCACTTGATAAAATGTATCACACTCCATAAATGTGCAAATTCAAGAGGCACAAAGAGGGATAAATGTTAAAAGCACAAAAGGAAACAAAAGGCAGACGCTTGCAGTGCGTGTACCCGCCAAGGCTGCAACTAACGACGCTGGGTCGGGGGCTCTGCTAGGCATCTGAGCGCGGTACACCCTCGCCTGCGTGTGCAGCTGCCATCAATCACATCCCGAAAAACTTCTCAATGTGGATCTTGTAGGGAAAACTCAATGAGCCAGAAGCGAGAGAGACTGATTGAAGAGGCAAAATAAACACTGTATTCCCGGGCTCTCGGAGACTAGCAGCCCCACACCCTAGATCTGCACCTTCCCACCTGTGACCAAGGGGGAAGGGGAGTGTGCTGGGGGGAGCCGGTCGCGTGTGAGGTCGCGTGTGACTGAGCGCTGCCCCTCCCCGTGCTTCTCTGTGGGTGGCGGCGGTACTTTATGTACCGTTTCCATAGAGAAGCACAAACTTGCCGGGAGATTTATGAACTTCATTTCCCCGTCAGAGGACAGGGAGATATTTCTGTCCTGGGTTAGGGTGGGCAGATCATAAAGTCCCATACGTTGCGTTCTCTTTCTTTCTCTCCTCCTTCTTCTGTCCCTCTCCCTCTTTCTCTCCCTCTCTTTCTCCCTCTCTCACTTTTTCTGTCTCCCTCCTTCTCCCACTCACTCCAGACCCCTTCCTCTCTCCTTCCCTCCCCTCTCACCCCTCCTTTCTTCTCTCTCCTTCCTACTCTCTCTCCTTCCTTCTCCTTCTCTTTTTCTCTTTTCCCTTTCTTTTTCCAATAATTCTTTACTGAATACCTACCATATTAGCACCAGGTACCAGACTTGGCGCACCTATATTGAAGCAAATGGCTTCTTAGTCCTTTATTCTTTCCTTTTATAAATTCTTTCAACCAAAACATTGAAGCATCTATTATGGTGCCAGGTACCCAATAGAAAAACTATTTATTTCAATTCAGAAAATATTTTTGAACTATCATAGTATGCTGGGAACTAGGGATAGAGAATTGAATAAGATGTAGCCTTTGCCACCAAGGAGCTCACAGGTTACAGGAGACCCACATGTGAACAGGAGACATATGTTATTTAGTCTATAAGGCAGAGATGGCCGGCTGTCCAAAGAATTGTGTGTGCCTTTCAAGATGCAGAGTTATTGCTGGGAAGTGGTCAGCAAGGATCTACACGTCTTGTCTCAGCCCCACCCCAGTTGTCTAAATGTGGTCAGGTAACAAAGTGAGCTGTGGCCAAAAATACCCCCTTATAACCCTTCACATTCTCCCTCTCCCGTCTGCTGGCTAGAGATTGATGGTACGTTAAGGTAACGGTAGAAGCTGCAAGTTGAGAGTGGCAGAACCTCCATCAGCCTGGGTCCCTGAATGACTGTGCGGAGCAGAGTCTCCCAATCCACTGCAAATTGGTCTTTAGATAGCAAGAAATATAACTTTATTGTATTAAGCCCCTGAGTTTTCAAGGATTCAGTGATGACAGCTAGTACTATCTTAACTAATAGCGTGACAGTTCATTTGACAAATATTTATTAATACTATAATATTAATATAATCATATATATTATTTTTATATGTTATATGCCAGATATTATTCTAGGGATATATCAGTGAACAAGAGAGACAAAGATCTCTGCCCTTCTGGAGCTGATATTCTATTGAGTACCCAGCATGATGGTAGGTGCTCAAAAAATATTTATTGAAGGTATAGCTCCAAGACTCACTGAGTTTGCATTTTAGAAAAGAGTGGGGGGACTGAGAAACAGGTAAACAGACCCCCCAGATAATTTAAAATAGCAAATGACTGAACAATCTAGAATAAGAATACTTTCAGAATGCAGCCTGAATTTCACCAGGTAGAAAAGCCTCTCTCCCTCTTCGTCTGTTCGTTCAATACTAACCCTGCCCTCTGCCCCCCAACCCCAGATAGGGAGTTACTTCCTGGCAGGGATGGTCTTATTTGTCTGGATATTTCCAGGACCTGGCACAATGTCAAGCATTTCATAAGCACTCAATAAATGTTGACTAAAACACGGTTTTATTCTCTAAAATTTATATATGTTAGGCATATGGCATATCCTTTTATTTTATCAAAGGATATTTTATATTCCTAAAAATATTACAAAATTAATTTAAAAATATTAGTACTATAGACTTGCCAGAGAGAGTAGTTCTACCCAGGGGATGGGTTAGCCAGCATCATGGATGGGTAGATAAAAGGGTCAAGGGGCAGTACCAATAGTGAGTGCAGACAAAGGCGAAAGCCTGAGAGCTGAAGTAAGTCAGGAAAATTTTACAGAAAATACCGTTAATAATCACAGCTTGCTTTTTTATGGCGTTGTAGAGCTTACGAAGCATTCCCACACCTATTACTTCATTTGACACATTTAATAGCTCTCTAGGGTAGCTATTATTAACCTCAAAGAGATTAAGGGATTTACCCAAGCTCAACGGCTAATAATTAATAGACAGCCAGAATTCGAACTCTTGTCCTTTTATTCTGCATCTTGGAATAAGGCTCCAAGGTGAGGTGGGAATGTGTGAAGCAAATTTTAGGGGCTTTGCAGACAGCAGCTTCCTTGGAGCACAGGGTTAAATGTGCTTACATACCACTCAACATTTCCAGTGACTGGCTCACCTCTGCTTCTAAGAAATTTCAAGCTGTCTCATAAAGGAACCAGGGACTCGTCAGTTTTTCCCCAGCATCCTGCCAGCCAGTTCTGGTGCTTCGCTAACATCACCACCTTACCCTGATTTCATCATTAGGCAACAAAATCCAGTTCCTTGATTAGATGAGGAAGGAACACTTAAGTTCAACAAGTCAATTTACAATGAAGGGGAAGGGACTTCCCTGGTGGCACAGTGGTTAAGAATCCACCTGCCAGTGCAGGGGACACGGGTTCGAGCCCTGGTCCAGAAAGATCCCATATGCCACGGAGCAACTAAGCCTGTGCGCCACAACTACTGAGCCTGTGCTCTAGAGCCAGTAAGCCACAACTACTGAAGCCCACGTGCCTAGAGCCCGTGCTCCGCAACAAGAGAAGCCACAGCAATGAGAAGCCTGTGCACCGCAATGAAGAGTAGCCCCCGCTCGCCGCAACTAGAGAAAGCCCGTGCGCAACAACAAAGACCCAACGCAGCCAAATAAATAAATAAATAAATTTGTAAAAAATAAAATAAAATGAAGGGGAAGGAGGAGGAAGCATTCTTTAGTGCCTACCAAGTGTTAAGGAAATCATTCAGAGTAAAAGAGGAACCAGTATATATTGGAGACGGTTTCAGATAGCATAGAGTTCAAGTTATTGAACATAAAACAACACTGGAGGGTTTCTGCGCATGTTCCCAGAAACACTACCATAATTTAAGCAAAGCTCTGGTGATCCAGGTGCCAAAGAAGTCCTTTTAAAATTCTACCTGCTATCAAAACAACTTTAGAAAGTCCACACATGTTATTTACTTGTATGTTTCTTTAACAGTATGGTAGAGGTTACTGAATGATTATGACATAATATGAAACCTGTTTAATAATGGGATTGGCTGCTTTGGTTAAAGAGGAAGCATACCGTGAATGGAGGATCAAGGATTCACCTATCTAGGACACTGTGGATGGAAGCATGCATCATGCAGGAGATTGGATGTCATGACCTCTAAAGTCCACCTAGAGACCCTGTGATCACCTGTGTTGAAGAGAGGTCATCCCAGACCCAGAGGAGTCACAGCTCTAATCTCATAAACGCCATCTCCATGACATCTCTGGGTATCACTTTCTGAGCAGAAAACCCACCCAGTCTCAAAGGAAATAAGGAAAGGTATGATAAAATAGAAGGAAAATCATAATATATCTAGGATCAAGATGAAAAGAAAAAGTCTAAAATTTTCCAACAATGTTCAAAAGAAAAAGTCTAATAGCTAAGTGTTCAGGGTCAATGATTCCATCTTCCTGAGTCTTGGATCCCTTATGGTAAAATGAGAGGGGAAAGAGACTGACAGAGCACCTCAAAATTCTCTATTAGCTGAGGCGGTGACTCAGTGACTTCAGAAAGAGGCTAATGGTACATTGGGTGCCTAATTGAAACGAGTAGATATCTATTCTCGGTTGCCATATTTTCTATATGGGAACCACAGGCCAGAATCTCAGTCTGACTCCATCTGCCTCAACTTTAAACTCCAACTTGGTAAACCTAGATAGTCCTCTTTCTAAGGTCTAACCATCTTTTCAATGAGACCAAGATACAGGGCTTATTTGTGGATGGTGGGTGTTAGCCTTTACTCAAAGTGTCAAGTCCAGAAATGCAGCCAACTTAAAGACAAGATTATATCTACTACCTAACCAGAGACAATGAAGAAGAATGTGGATAACTATTATTTATATTTCTAAATCTGAGTAATAGGCCTGTGTTCGAAGAACACAAATATATTATAAGAATGCAACACTCTGTTAATTCTGTCCAAGGATCTTTATCAGCCATCTAACATGCTGTTGGTTGTCATCTCTACCTTGAGGGATTATGAGATTTTATCTAAAATGCTTTATAACTTTTCCCAAACTCTGGTCAAATCACATGCTTACATATAAAATACAATCATGCCATAAGACTATCAATGTTATGTGTCCTTCAAATATGTTTTATTAAAGGTATTCAAAGCTGGCTTAAATAATGTGACCTAAAACCTCCCATAATTTATGTCTAAGAGTTTTTTGGACCAAGGGAAAACAAGTACTGTAGGATTTCCCACACTCCCTTCAAGGATTTGAAGGACTTTAGTCTACTTGGCAAAATAAAGAAAATACGTTTAAGATGTAATGCTCTTGCCAGAGAAAGGGTTTTGACCTTCTAGCCAAACGGATTCCAAGCTAATGGCCAACTCAAATGAAAACCAGCTTTTATTCTACAATTTGAAGAATATTTGTAACTACCATTTCCGTCTTCCCCACTTTGCCGACTCACTAATCCATTGCCCTGAAGGAGGGATTATACACAGGGCAGTGGCAGTGGTTTCCATGTGTGAACAATGAAGAATCAGATCCTCTTTGCTCCTCCTTCCTTTTTTTTTTTTTTTAACTCACCTAGCCCAGAAGTCTCCCCTGTGCTAAAGAAGCCCAAGCCTAAACATGATAGGAATAAACACCAGGCTCACAAAATTTATCACGTAAATGTAAGATGTGTGTAATGTGTTCAGGGGGTGGGGGGTTATACGTATATGAATGAATGAATGAATGAATGAGAACGGTTACTGCAGAGAGCAACACACAGGCATTTACCATCACCATCAAAGTGCTTTCTCTTATAAACTTTTAGAACACAGATGTTGACCCACATGGGATAGCACTACCAGAGATTACCAATACTTTTGATGTCATTAACTGAAAGAAAAGACCACTGTTTCCCTTATTTCCTAGAAACATTGAAGCCTATAAATCTAGTGAAGAAGATGGAGGTGGGGGGTGGAGGGCGGTAGAGGAAAGTCCCTACCCAGTCAGTAAAAGACAAAAGACGAAACCTACACACACACACACACACACACACACACACACACACACACACACACAGAAAGAAAAAACCCACAACTTTTATTTAGACATCATGGAGATATATTTGAAATAAAATTGTCAAAAATCAGCCTCTTTTCACCTGACATACAAGTCATCACAGACAAACAAGTGAATAATTATCTTTAAGGCCAAATTTAATGCATACTTTTTTTCCTTCTCTCAGCCCCACCTTTACGTGTACCCTCCTAGGAATTAGATTTTACGGTGCCTCCTCTTCCTCTCGCCATACCGTGGAAGCAGAACTTGAGAAATCAGGACCAGATCTGGAAACTCTGAACAGCAAGACTCTGACATCACTTTGGTAGCAGGAAGTACCACAGAAGTCTGAGGTTTCACGCCTCACTGCCCTCTCAATACAAAATCCTCCCAGTGACACTGTGCCCAGAAGATGTTTACTGCCTAAACGCACAGCCAATCGCCCCTCAAAGAAACACTCTTCCAGCTGTACATTGTGTCCACCACTGTTGAGGCAGGGAGACCGTACACGCTGCGGCTGACCCCATAGAAACCCATCCATCTTGAAATATGCCGTGCTGCTTTTTGCTTTCTTCTGCCAGTTGGTCCTTGGCAAAGGCAAGTGATGAACCAAACACAATGGTTTCATAGCACCTGGTAGAGAGGGGCAGGGGGGAGGGACTGTGCCTTTGGGAATCCAGGCTTGCCACAAAGCTAGTCTTTGTGACAGCAGCTGCTGGTCTCTCCTGTCATCCCCCCACCCACCCCTCGTACCCTTCCTGGTTCTATTTCTAGGAATCTCAGGCTGCGTAGCTGGGGGAGGTGGGGGGAGGTTCGCTATGAGTCCTACTCTCTCCATTCTGCAGATGAGAAAATAAAAGTTTAGAGAACTTTGGCAACTTGCCCAAGTTCATGGTGCTCATTAGTGGTGGCAGAGCTGGGCCAAACCCAGGACTGCTGGTTCAAGTCCAATATAGACTTGCAGAAGCGTGGGTTTTACAGTAAGAAGAAGAATGCTGGGTTTCAGTCCTAGAGTCGCTGCTCACTGGTTGGTGACATTGGGGAAATAACATTTCCCCACCCATGCCTTCTCAGGCTTTCTCATCTGTAAAATAAACAATGTATACAGCTACAGCTCACAAGGGAGATGTTCATCTCTGAGAATATATTTAAAGGTGCTTATAGGAATATAAAATGTTAGTGCTCTTGACAAATCATTCTTCATAAACCACAGCAAGTTTCTTTCTTGTGTTTAAGGATCCATCAGGCCTCTGGGTCGGATGGATTTTTCCTCATCTTTTCAGACTCAACTTGCTCTCATCTTCTGCAGAGCCCCCTCTGTCCTTCCAGATGTAGTGAGGGGCAAAGCTCGCCCTGCACACATCTATTTTTGCCCTGTATTATAATGATTCTTTGTGCTTTTTTCCCCATTAGGTTGTGAGAGTCTCAAGAAAATGGACCATGTCTTAATCATCTTTGCATCTTTAGCACCTAGCACAATTCTGGGCCCATAAAAAATGAAACTGTTTATTATTTTAAAAATAATAAAAAGGAAACATCACTAATGGGCAAAGTGACTTGAAACAAACTAAAGGTGACCATACTTTCTTGGACTTGCAAATTCTGAAATGAAAGTCCTAGGCAACCACTCATACTTGCAAGTCTTCCCCTGAGGTGTTTTTACAGGTAACACACCTCCGTCAGCTCTGAATGCCTCAGACAAAGGACTCCACACCACCACCCTCCAGTCACTTGATTTGTTATAATTATACCAAAGCATTTTTTACATGTATCACTCTTTGACAGTCTCTGGGGTATTTCTAACTTACCACAAAAAAGAGAAACTTTTTTATGTTGCTATTTTTAACAGGGCCCTCAAGATGCAAAGAGATGGAAATAATGTTATAAATCAAACACAGAATTTCTTCCCAAACTGGAACCTGTGACTGCTGCAACTCTGAGGAACATTGAGAGGATCAGCATTTGGTGGGTCTGATTAACAGGAAGCGGTGGGCTATGAGATGCTCCCGTATTTGACTCATGGTGAGCCCAGATGTCGGTTCCCAAGGGCCAGGATGAACACCAAGCACAAAATGCAGTTTTAAAATATCATCAGTCATGGTGATAGGAATAATAAGAAAAGATGTCATCTTTTTGAGTTCTTTACTATATACTGTATCCCTTGGGGTAAATGACACAATTGTATTTGGAACAGTTCTAGAGAAATACAACATTCTGATATCTCTATGGAAGATAGAGTCATCAGTTAGGGTCCAGACAACTTGTTATTCCCAAGTGGGCCATTCTGTCTCTCACTTTTGTGTCTTTATGAATGATTCCCTCTACCTGGAATTCCTCCACCACCATCCTAATCTTCCATTTTCCCGCCATTGTTTCTTTTTAGCAAACTCCTCATCACCTCTGGGAAATCTTCCAGCATCTCCTATCCAGAATAAAGTACTCTTTCACCTATGATTTATAATAAATGAAAAATCCCCTTGCGTTGTAACCATCTTTCTCTTTGTTTGAATCTCCCTTTGGACTGTGAGCACCCTGAAGGCAGGAAATTTACCTTTTTCACCTTTTTATTCCCAGTATCTATTATGGAATCTTATACCTATTACTTCTAGCACAGGGTAGGTATAAAATAAATATTAAATGAATGAATGAGTAGAATGAATAAAGAGTTCCCTTAAAATAGTAGGACAAAACAAATGGGACCTAATGAAACTTAAAAGCTTTTGCACAGCAAAGGAAACCATAAACAAGACGAAAAGACACCCCTCAGAATGGGAGAAAATATTTGCAAATGAAGCAACTGACAAAGGATTAATCTCCAAGATTTACAAGCAGCTCATGCAGCTCAATAACAAAAAAACGAACAACCCAATCCAAAAAGGGGCAGAAGACCTAAATAGACATTTCTCCAAAGAAGATATACAGATGGCCTACAGACACATGAAAGAATGCTCAACATCATTAATCATTACAGAAATGCAAATCAAAACTACAATGAGATATCATCTCACACCGGTCAGAATGGCCATCATCAAAAAATCTAGAAACAATAAATGCTGGAGAGGGTGTGGAGGAAAGGGAACTCTCTTGCACTGTTGGTGGGAATGTAAATTGATACAGCCACTATGGAGAACAGTATGGAGGTTCCTTTAAAAACTACAAATAGAACTACCATACGATCCAGCAATCCCACTACTGGGCATATACCCTGAGAAAACCATAGTTCAAAAAGAGTCATGTACCAAAATGTTCATTGCAGCTCTATCTACAATAGCCAGGACATGGAAGCAACCTAAATGTCCATCGACAGATGAATGGATAAAGAAGATGTGGCACATATATACAATGGAATATTACTCAGCCATAAAAAGAAATGAAATGGAGGTATTTGTAATGAGGTGGATGGAGTTAGAGTCTGTCATACAGACTGAAGTAAGTCAGAAAGAGAAAAACAAATACAGTATGCTAACACATATATACGGAATCTAAGGAAAAAAAAAAAAGGCCACGAAGAACCTAGTGGCAAGACGGGAATAAAGACACAGACCTACTAGAGAATGGACTTGAGGATATGGGGAGGGGGTGGGGTGAGATGTGACAGGGTGAGAGAGTGTCATGGACATATATACACTACCAAATGTAATATAGATAGCTAGTGGGAAGCAGCCGCATAGCACAGGGAGATCAGCTCGGTGCTTTGTGACCACCTAGAGAGGTTGGATGGGGAGGGTGGGAGGGAGGGAGATGCAAGAGGGAAGAGATATGGGAACATATTGTATATGTATAACTGATTAACTTTGTTATAAAGCAGAAGCTAACACACCATTGTAAGGCAATTATACTTCAATAAAGATGTTTAAAAAAAAAAAAATAGTAGGACAATTTGGCAAATCAAAAATAAAAAGAAGGGGGCTTCCCTGGTGGCGCAGTGGTTGAGAATCTGCCTGCCAATGCAGGAGACACGGGTTCGAGCCCTGGTCTGGGAAGATCCCACATGCCGCGGAACAACTGGGCCCGTGAGCCACAACGACTGAGCCTGTGCGTCTGGAGCCTGTGCTCCGCAACAAGAGAGGCCGCGATAGTGAGAGGCCCGCGCACCGCGATGAAGAGTGGCCCCCGCTCGCCGCAACTAGAGAAAGTCCTCGCACAGAAACGAAGACCCAACATAGCCAAAAATAAATAAATAAATAAATAAATTTATTAAAATAAATAAATAAATAAAATTTAAAAAATAAAATAAAAAGAAGGAATTGGTGAACAAGATAGGAAAGGTGACATCTTCCTATTTCTGTAAAATATTCTGAGCTCTCCAAAGAAAAGGAGCTTGTGAAGTACGTGTAACTTTTATTATTTGCTTGGTATGGACATTAAAAAGTGAATAAATGTTTACATTTTTAATGGTCCAGCTAGAGACCATATAATCTCCCTGAATTCTTTCCCTAAAATGAAATTTCCTTAAGTAGGTCATGACAGGGAGATTTATCTCAGTGGTCAGGTCCTCTTGCAGAGGGGGCAACTATAAAAATGTCCTTTTCTGGATGTGGTAAGCCAGGGTGGCTTGGGATGGTCTGGGAAAACACCATCTACACACCAATCCTCTAGAATTTTAACAGGACTAGACTTTCACGTGGTTTATTAGTGTCCTCCACAGATCTCAAAATATTTTAAAATGGGACTTAGTACCACATTTACTCTAGAAGAGAAAAGCAAAATCTTCCCCTCATGGTAGCTTCATTCATATGCAATTAGAATACTACTTACTGGTGTACTCCAATATCTGAACATTTATTTAAAAACCAAGATGGATTAAAGACTTAAATGTAAGACTTGAAACCATAAAACTTCTAGAAGAAAACATAGGCAGTACACTCTTTAACATCAGCCTTAGCAATATTTTTTTGGATATGTGTCCACAGGCAAGGAAAACAAAAGCAAAAATAAACAGATGGGACTACATCAAACAAAAAAGCTCTTACACAGCAAAGGAAACTATCAACAAAATGAAAAGGTCGCCTACTGAATGGGAAAAGATTTGCAAATGATATATCCAATAAGGGGTTAATATTCAAAATAGACAAAGAACTTATAACAACTCAACATCAAAAAACAAACAACCTAATTGAAAAATGGGCAGAGGACCTGAATAGACATTTTTCCAAAAAGACATACAGATGGCCAACAGGCACACGAAAAGATGTTCAACATCACTAGTCATCAGGGAAATGCAAACAAAACCACAATGAGATATCACCTCACACCTGTCAGAATGGCTATTATCAAAAAGACAACAGGGCTTCCCTGGTGGCGCAGTGGTTGAGAGTCTGCCTGCCAATGCAGGGGACACGGGTTCGAGCCCTGGTCTGGGAAGATCCCACATGCCGCGGAGCAACTAGGCCCGTGAGCCACAACTACTGAGCCTGCGCATCTGGAGCCTGTGCTCCGCAACAAGAGAGGCCACGACAGTGAGAGGCCCGCGCACCGCGATGAAGAGTGGCCCCCACTTGCCGCAACTAGAGAAAGCCCTCGCACAGAAACGAAGACCCAACACAGCCAAAAATAAATAAATTAATTTAAAAAAAAAAAAAAAAAAAAAGACAACAAAAAATGAGCGTTGGTGAGGATGTAGGGAAAAGGTAACCCTCATTCACTGTTGGTGGGAATGTAAATTGGTGCAGCCACTGTGGAAAACAGTATAAAGATTCCTCAAAAAATTAAAAATAGAACCACCATATGATCCAGCAATTCCACTCCTGGTTATTTATCCAAAGAAAACAAAAACACTAATTTGAAAAGATATATGCTCCCCTATGTTCACCATAGCATTATTTACAATAGTCAAGATATGGAAACAACCCTAAGTGCCTAAGTGTTTGCGTGCGTGCGTGCGTGTGTGTGTGTACACAATGGAATATTACTCAGCCATAAAAAAGAATGAAATCTTGCCATTTGCAACAACATGGATGAACCTAGAGGGTATTATGCTAAGTGAGATAAATCAGACAGAGAAAGACAAATACCATATGATTTCACTTATATGTGGAATCTCAAAAACAAATGAACAAACGTAACTAAACAGAAACAGAGTCAAAGATACACGGAACAGGGAGGTGGGTGGGGGAAGGTGGGAGGTGGGTTGTGGAAGGAGGTGGGTGGGGGAAGGAGAGAAATAGGCGAGGGAGATTATGAGGTACAAACTTCCAGTTACAAAATAAATGAGTCACAGGTATGAAATGTACAGTATGGGGAATACAGTCAATAATTATGCAATATTCTGTGTGGTGACAGATGACAACTATACTTATCATGGTGATCATTTTGAAATGTATAGAAATATCAAATCACTATGTTGTGTACCAGGAACTAACATAGTGTTGTAAGTAAATTATACTCCAAAAACAAACAAACAAACTCATAGAAAAAGAGATCAGATTTGTGATTACCAGAGGCAGGGGGGTAAGGGGATGGGGAATTGGATGAAGGTAGTCAAAAGGTACAAACTTCTAGTTACAAGATAAATAAGTACTGGGGACGTAATGTACAGCATAAGTATAATTAACACTACTGTACATTATATATGAAAGCTTCTGAGAGTAAATCCTAAGAGTTCAAATCACAAGGAAAAAATTATTTTCTATTTGTTTAATATTGTATCTATATGAGATAATGAATGCTCACTAAATTTATGGTGGTAATCATTTCATGATGTATATAAGTCAAATCATTATGCTGTACACCTTAAATTTATATAGTACTGTACGTTAATTACATCTCAATAAAACTGGAAGACAAAACTAAAGAAAAGGAAAAATCAAGAAAGAAAAAAAAACAATTACAAATTACCAACAGAGTGATACAGATGATGTAAGCAAATGTCTTTTAAATATTGAAGTCACATAACACATTTTAAATAAAATTGAATTTGCCAATCTTTGGTTTGTGCCCAGCTCTTCAGGGACATACTAACTCTATAAAGGTAGGTATCTATGAGCAAACAGCAATCTGAGGCACCCTCAGGGATGAGCTAGGATACCCATAGCCAGGTCTGCATGGGCTGTGTTTTTTTTTCAGGGTTCCTTGCATTGGGCATTCTGAAAAGCATACAGACAATGCCATCAACCAGATCAGTGTTCAAATGCCAGCTTACCCACTTCCTAGATACATAACTTGGGAGTTTATTGAACCTCTGTGAACATCCATTTCTCATCAGTAAAATAGGGTTAATGATGCCTACGGCAGCCAGCCTCCAAGATGGCCTCAAAGATTCCCACCTCCTGGTTTTCACACTCTGTGTAGCCCCCTCCCACCTTTTACCATTTTACCAGGGTGGACCTCTATGACCAATAGCATACAGCAGAAGGGATGGTATGTCACTTCTGAGATTAGGTTATAAAAGGCTACGGCTTCCATCTTGGGCTTTCTCTCTCACTCACTCTGGGGGAAGCCACGTTGTGAGCAGCCGTGTACAGATGACCATGTGCCACTGAGTGAGCCTGGAAGCAGAACTCCCAGCCCCAGTCAAGCCTTCAGGGGCTGCAGAGCCAGCCAACAGCTTGACTGCAATCTCATGGATTGCACCACTAAGCTAATCCTCTCACAGATTCCTGATCCTTGGAAACTGTGTGAGATAATAAACACTTGTTGTTTTAAACTGCTAAATTTGGGGGTTGTTTGTTATGCAGCAGTAAATAACTAATACAATGCCTGTCGTGCAAAGTTATAGTGAGGATCAGAAATAATACATATCAAATGCTGAGCATATGCTTGGCACATATTAGGCACTCACATGGTAGCTATAAAATTTTAAATTATATTAATAAATTTTATTATCAATTAATAATTATTATTTTATTGTTAATAATTATAAGTGTAAAATAAAACAAGAAATATTTTATTATAGATTCATTGCAATGTTTTTCTGTGGGAAAGAAACTAGTAGAAGGGTCATCAATACTAACGCTGGTTTGTTTTTTTTTCATATTTCCTGTTGTTAACACAAGATTTAATCTTAGCACCTACAGTTCTAAGTTACAGATGCCCACTGATGTTAACCATCCTTGAGGAGCTACGAAATTTTTTTATGCAAATATTTAAATGAAAAAGAAAAAAGGAAGACTGTACTACCTGACCAATAGATACTGCCTTTAAATTAATAGTGTCCTCTGCTTAGCTGTTACCTTAGTTAAGGAGAGTCCTTTATTCATAGATCTGCTGTGGGTTAAAGCCCCGGACACTGAGGATCTTGACTTAGAATCATCACTAAGCAAGTTACTTCACATCTTCGAGCTTCAGTTTGTCATGTGTAAAATAGGAAAATCAGTACTTATCTCAGTGTGTTGTTTTGAGGGTTAAATAAGATAATGAAGTGAAGTGTTTGGAAGAGAGTCTGGCACATAGTCGGTGGTTGATACATGTGTGCTATTTCCACTTTCTGCTATGTGGTAGGGATTATTATGATCATACTCACTTTAGAGATGAGGTCATCAAGGCCCAGCATGTCAAAGGATTTGCTCACGGAAAGGGGAAAGCTGCTCCTAACTCCACCTTCTGATTTTTTAAGGCACAGTCCTGAATAAAATGTAACCCTTCTTGGATTTATACAGGTTGCAGTGAATTTGTGTTTTCAAAACTGGTCCTGTGTGTAATCTCTGACGATAGAAGTCAGAAAGTGATTGCCTCTAGGTGGGAGGGTGGGAGTAGAGACAGGGAACAGGATTGACTGGAAAGGGTACAAGGGAACTCTCTGGAATGATGAAATGTTCTATCACTTGCTTTGTTAAAACAAATGGAGCTGAACACATAAAATTCATCTATGTTAATTATACTTCAACAAGAATGATAAAAAAAAACCAAAAATAATTACCTTATGTATCCAAACAAAGCTTTGGTCCCCTGTCATGGGCTCAAGCCCACTCTCCTCTTCTTCCTTTTGTATATTACTTACAGAAGAAAGTCCAGGACCTCGGAGTGGACGGGTATAGCCTGCCATGCACTCTCCCCCACAAAATAAAACCCAAACCAAGCAGGAAACAATAGGGCAAAGGAAGGTGAGGGCTCTCAATGGGCCCTCAGACAACCTCCCCTTTCTCCCTCAGAGGTGGTCTGTGCCCATTCCCCAGAGACATGCTCTGAGCCACCCACCTGGGTCACTGCCTGACCTGCCCAGGTGGAGACAGAAGCCCTCAGTTTCCCTGGCTGTCAATCGAGCCCCTCAAACAAATAAGAAATTCAGTTGGGAGAAGGAGGGAGTGTGGAAGGTCAGGATCCCTCCATCCTTCTTTATACACAGTAGAAAAACATCATATAACATCAGGTAACTGTAATAATTCAAAGTTGCTCAAACTTCAACTCTGGCTTCCATCCCACCTGCCTGGTGGTAAGGCAGCAGGGTTTGGGTAGCTCAGGGTTCCACATTTCAGCAGGATCTGTGCTAGGGTAGAAGTGAGTGGTTGAGTATGTGAGGCTTTTCTCTAATTTTTAAAATAAAAGTCTCTTTTGGAGAAGAGAGACAAATGAGCCCTAGGAGGAAAACATTTTCCTTCTCTAAATCCAAGGGGAAATGGTGAAGCAGCTGGCCTTCAACACTGTGCAGGAGAAGACCCAGAGCCCTTTTCACCCACAGTTTATGAGTGCCATGAACTGAAGTGTGGAGATTGGGTGGTCAGCAAGGTTTACTCACCAGCTATGTGACCCATTCTTGTCAAACACTTGCCCCAGCAAAATTGCAATGACCATATGTTGTAAGCTTTCCCAGATTCCTGGTAGGTGGTGAAAACAATGTATGTAAAATTTATAATGCGAAGGCCCAAGGACGAGATTGTTAGAGCCAGAAGAAACTTTAGAAACCATCTACCTTGACCATCTTGTCTTCCAAAAGAGAATGCAGCCCATAACACATAGGAGGGTTCACACCCAGAAGAATCAAGTCCACTCTGTTGCATTGATTCTGTATCCGTGGGTGTCTCTGTGTAGCTATCCCTGGGAGGGAAATGCTTGCAGGCAGCAAACAGATAGTTTAGACAAGGAGCAGAAACTGGGACCAGATGACAACATGCTAAGCTCCTGCTCTCCCTCCTCTTTCCCCCATTGCCCTGGGCAGCACCTCTCCAGGGCAGAGCACCTGTGGGCTCATTCGTCTCCACCTCTGGAAGGAAGCTCCTTCAAATCAAGGGTCATGCCCAGAACCATTGCTGGTCCCCCAAAGCCTCAGACACTGCCAATAGCCCCTGTTTGTTCAACTGAATGATGTTCACCCCTCTGTGGCCTCAACTTAGACAAAGCCATGAAGAAGGGAAATCCCAGCCTTCCGAATTCCTTCTCCTCTAAATCCCTTCTTGTTCAACGCCTCCACGTGATACCTGGCATTTCCAACCCACGTGCCTGGTTCCCCTCTGAGCAGCCCCAATGGAAACCACCATCTCTCTTTGGCATCTACGCTAACATTTCTGGGTCTCTGGTCACCAATGAAACATGGGGTCTGTCCCATTTCTCAGCATACTATCACTTGAATACAGCTTTTTGTCAATAATAATAATAGCTAACATATGGGTTTTACTCTCTTCTAGTACACTTTCAAAGCACATTGCGAGTATTAATGCATTAATACTCCTGCAATAACCCTAGGAGATAAGTACTATTAATTTTCCCTCTTTCCAGAGTGGCAAGTTGAGGCATAAAGCGATTAGGCAACTCAGCCAAGGTTATTCAGTGGGTAAGTGGCAGAGCCTGGATTCAAGTGCAGGTAGTCTGGTCCTAGAGCCAGTCTCTTGATCACCACTATACTATATAGCTCTCCAGATTACCTTGGTGCTTTTTCCTTCCCTCCCCCGCCCCCAAATTCAGTCAGGCATTTCCCCGTCTATGTTCTCAGAGCATTTTGTTCTTACCCTTATTTGCCAGCACTTTCCACACTGAATCAAAATTGTCTGTGTAAGTGCTTGTCTTCTCCACTCCACTCCAAGTAGCTTATGGAGACAGATTTTATTCACCTCTGTCAAAGTTCAGTAAATATTTGCTGAATCTCTGAATAAATAAATGAATGAATATGTCCATTTCAAAAGGGGCGATGCTTTAATCTGAGAGAGGATAAAGATCTCTGGATCAGAAATAAACCCAAGCATTTATGGTCAACTAATATTTGACAAAGGAGCCAAGAATATTCAATAGAGAAAAGACAGTCTATTCAAAAAATGCTGCTGGGAAAACTGGATATTCACTACAATATCCAGTTTATAAACTAAAAATATTTACTATTTACTCTAGTAAAAGAATGAAACTAGACCCCTATCTTAACATCACTTACAAAAATTAGCCTGAAACCATGAGACTCTTAGAAGAAAACACAGGAAAAAAGCTCCTTGGCTTCAGACTTGGCAATGATTGGATATAACAACTAAAGCACAAGCAACAAAATAAAAAATAAACAAGTGGGACTCCATCAAAAGAAACCATTAATAAAGTGAAAAGACAACCTATGGAACGGGACAAATATTTGCAAACCATATATCTGATAAGGGGTTAATATAAAAAAATATAGAGAACTCATACAGCTCAATAGTAAAAAACAAAATAAAACAAAACAAAAAATAATCCAACTTAAAAATGAGCAAAGGCCCTGAATAAACATTTTTCCAAAGAAGATATACAAACGGTCACATGAAAAAAGATGCTCAACATCACTGGTCATTAGGGAAATTAAAATCAAAACCACAATGAGATATCACCCCATGCCTGTTAGAATGGTTATTATCAAAAAGAGAAGAGATAACAAGTGCTGGCATGGATGTGGAGAAAAGTGAACCCTTGTGCCACTGTTGGTGAGACTGTAAATTGGTGCAGCCACTGTGGAAAACAGTATGGAGAATCCTCAAAAAATTACAAATAGAACTACCATCTGATCCAGCAATTCCACTTTGGGGAGTATACCTGAATGTAACGAAAACACTAACTAAAAAACATAAAAACCCTCACGTTCATAGGAGCATTATTTACAATAGACAAGACACAGAAACAAACTAAGTGTGCATTGATGGATGAATAGATAAAGAAAATGTGATCTATCTATATTTATTATTCAGCCACTAAAAAGAAGGAGATCTTGTCATTCTTGATAACATGGATGGACCCCACTGAGGGCATTCTACTAAGTGAAATAAGTCAGACAGAGAAAGATAAATACTATATGATCTCACTTACATGTGGAATCTTAAAATAAACACAAAAATAAAAAACAAACCAAATCCATAGGAAAAGAGATCAGACTTGTGGTTGCCAGAAGTGGAGCTTGCGGGGAAGGGGAATTGGAGGAAGCTGCTCAAAAGGTACAAACTTCCAGCTGTAAGATAAATAAGTACAGGAATGTAATGTACAACATGATGACTATAGTTAACACTGCTGTATGGTATATAGGAAAGTTGTTAGGAAATTAAATCCTAAGCGTTCTCATCACAAGGAGAAAAAAAGTTTTTCTTTTACTTTTGCTTTTTTTATTGTATCTATATGAGATGATGGGTGTTAACTTACTGATGGGTGTTAACTAAACTAATAAACTATAAGTTTATTAGTTCACAATTTATGCAAAGCATTATGCTGTATACCTTAAAATTATATAGTGATGTATCTCAATTATAACTCAATAAAACTGGGAAATATATATATTGTTTTCTTTACTGTTTCAATTATATATATATTACATATATGTTATATATATTATATATGTAAAGAAAAAATTTTAATGTTAAAAAAAAAAAATCCCTGGATTGTGAATCAAGAGATGGAAGTTTCAGGTCCCATTACCAACTAGCTGTGTGACCTTGAGCAACTTCCTTTACCTCTCTGGTTCTCAGTTTCCTCACTACCAAAGTGAATGGGTTGGGCTTAACGACCTCTGAGTTCCCTTTCAGCTGCAATATCTTAGGACTGCGGCATTGGGACAGGCCATTGAGAGAAGAGACTAGAGACAAGCTAGTCTTTGTGAGTCCCTCACATCACAGGCAGAGGTGCAACTCCACCAGTCTGACTTTACAGACGGGCACCAGGACAGCAGGCAGGAATGCTAACTGAGAAGCGGTGAGGCAGAAGACGGCACCAAGCCCAGCAGCACCACTCCCCACGCGGAAACCACCACAGAGGGGACAGCCAAGGGGTCAAAGAGTCCAGCTGCCTTCTGGGGACCGC
Source organism: Balaenoptera musculus (assembly GCF_009873245.2). Taxonomy (NCBI): domain Eukaryota; kingdom Metazoa; phylum Chordata; class Mammalia; order Artiodactyla; family Balaenopteridae; genus Balaenoptera; species Balaenoptera musculus. The sequence goes on along the minus strand of NC_045785.1, from coordinate 54,748,959 downwards.
TGGCCATTAGTGCGAAAAGCATGAGAGCAGCCACTCTGTCTGCATTAAAGTCACCGAAACGCCAGGACCTCAGGAAGGGATTACTCCATCTGAGCAAGACCTGTGATGTTCCTTTCACTGCTTTTCCCCCTGTTATCTATCATTACCCAGCCAAGCATTCTTGGCAATGTAAACAGGTGATTAATGGGCAGGTTTTGGAGGAAACTGGGAGCAGGAGCTGGATGGGAGCACAGCATAGACATTTTTTGCTTTCCCCCCTCCTTCACCTCGTCCATAATGGCTGCAGATCCCTCGGATGAAGATTTCTCCTAGAGGAGGGGGAAGGAGTATCTTGATGGGGGGAACCTTGTTTATTCAGCGGCAAAATGAACCTGGCATGAGAAATCAGACTCAGAACTGAAGCTGGCAAAACATCTGACGGGGTGTCCGGCGGCCAGAGACAACATGGGTTCTGTAGAGTTGCAGATGGCAGAGAATGCCCCCCAGTCATCAAAAGGACTCCCTCGTGTTGTCTGGCCTCCTCTCTGAGGCCAGCTCATTTCACCCAGTCATAACACCAGTTTTAACAAATGCTCAGAGCTGGTAAATTGGGCGTTTTGCATCTTGTCCTCCAAGTTACAGGTACGTACTTTTATAGGAAGGTGCCTTCTTTTCTGGGCAAATATTTTATGGAGTGTCTTTGACATGAGTGGCCCCAAAACCAAGGGAAAGAGAAGTTAAAAAAAAAGAAAAAGAGGATGGAGAGTCTAAGAATGGAACCGGGAAGGACTGGATGAAGGGCAGAAAGGCTCTGCTGTCATCACAGCAGATCAAAAAAACTTCCCCAACAAGAAGTCAGTTCCACCAAGAGATTCAACGTAAAGGTTGGGCTCAGATTTATGAATGCTCATTTTCTAGCTTTAGCAAAGACAGTACAGTGTTGAGATACTTTTTTTTTTCTCTAGAATAAAAAATATTTCAGAGTTGGAAGGGTCTATGGGCCCAGACCCCTATCTAACATAGAAATCCCTTCTATAGGATACCCAGCAAGGGCTAACCCATTCTCTTCATCATCACTTCTGGGAGAGGGAACTATTTTCCCTTCCTACTTTGGAGATCTTAACATTGGAGGCTTCATAGAGAAACTGAGCTGAAATTTGACCCAATTGTTTATCATTCCATACGACATAAACCCAATTCTTATGCTATTAATAAAATTCAAAAAATTTTAGGACAGTCCTTGTGTTTTCTCTTTCCAGGCTTAGCAACCTCTAAGTTATCACCCAAAATACCTGTCCCCAGCTTGGTTGTTTTCCTCTAGACACAGGCCAGTTGACTTTTATCTTTAAATTCTTTACAAAAATGAACATTCCCTCTGTGATCTGAACATGATAGAAGAGGACAGGGCTGTTATTCCTCTTTTGAACACTCTATGCCCATGTGCGGCCATATCACACTGTGAACTACTAATGGTTGCACCCCAGATTTGACCCTTTTCCCATATATTATCTCCAGGCCAAGCATTCCTCCATCCTGTTCTTGTGCAATTGGTTGTCTGAACCAAAGTTCAGAATTTTCTTTTTTTCCCTATTAAGTAGCCTCTGGTTAGAGTCATTCAAGCTGTTTGAGACATCTGGCTTCAGATTAAGTCATCCAGAGTCACAGACCTTCCAAACATTGGGTCTTCTACTAATTTGATCAGCATGTATGTCATCCTTGTCTATTCAACTCATTGATATAAAAGTTGAATAGAGGGCTTCCCTGGTGGCGCAGTGGTTGAGAATCTGCCTGCCAATGCAGGGGACACGGGTTCGAGCCCTGGTCTGGGAGGATCCCACATGCCGCGGAGCAACTAGGCCCGTGAGCCACAATTACTGAGCCTGCGCGTCTGGAGCCTGTGCTCCACAACAAGAGAGGCCGCGATAGTGAGAGGCCCGCGCACCGCGATGAAGAGTGGCCCCCGCTTGCCACAACTAGGGAAGGCCCTCCCACAGAAACGAAGACCCAACACAGCCATAAATAAATAAAAAATAAATTAATTTAAAAAAAAAAAAAAGTTGAACAGAACAGGCTAGAGGCCAGAGCTCAAACGGGTGCCACTAGAGCCTTCTTTCCAGATTAATATTTATCAAGGAGTCAGTATTCTTTGGCGCTGTCTCATTGTCCTCCTGGCCTTGAACATCCAAACTACTCAGTGTGATCTGGCCTTTGCAAAGCTCTTCACTCTCCCTGTTACAGAGAACAATTTGCCTTTCCCCAAGGACATCTACTGTCCCTTGCCTCCAAGTGTTAATTTCGCCTCCTTTGCCTAGGGTGCCCATTCCCTGCTTGTTCACCTGGTAAACTCCTATTGATTTTTCACATCTTAGCTCCAAGTGTCACCTGCCTATGAAGCCATTCTCTGTTTCACAGGCAGAATTAGGTGTTCCCAGAGCATCCCATATAATCCTCAACTAAAGTACCCAACATACTAGTCTACAACTGCCTGTGTCTCCCCGAAGACCAGGGAGAGCAAATGGGTGGCACATGTGCCATGATCCTTCTACCTTCATGGAAGATTGTGTTAATCAATCACTGAGTCCAGATGAAGCCTCAGAATTCTTCCCAACACAACCCTCCAGGCAGCCACTACCAATTGATTGGATCTGAAACTCAAGTTGAAACCCTATACTATTTTCTAATTTCCTTAAGGGCAGAAACCATGCCTCATTCACCTTTGCATTGCTTGGCCTAGGGCAAAGTAACTGGCTTAAATTAACTCAGGAAATGCCTGTTGAATAATGACTTCGTTTACCAGTGAGTTAGCACTTAAAAAATAAATTTTCTCATGTTCATATAAGATCCTCATAAACAATATAATTCAGGTAGTGGCAAGAGCTGGTCAACTGCACGAATTGTGATTAACATTAGAGAATAATAATTGACCACTACTTAAGAACTTTCTCCTCCTGTTTCTGAACAGAGCTCCCTGAGGAGGCTGGCCTGATTGGTCTTGGTAGTCACAGCCCCCATTTGATACACATAACATGTATGGCCTTAGACGCCTGGAATCAATTTGACTGCCTTCCCAGTTTTATATCTCCTAAATACCCATTAGCTGATAGTAATTTTAGGAGGTCTAAACGCCAGGGTTGAAAACAGGTCTGCCAAAGATTTACCTACAAGAAATCTGTATCATGAAGATTGCTTCCCCATGGAACACTCTTCAGAGACAGCCACTTGAACCAAAAAGAAAAAATTCCTAAAGAGACTAATTTATTATCACACTCAAGGTTTGTTAAAGATAGCCCCTGGGACAAGTCTAGGGGCAGCTGCAGTCATGTAAAGGTCAAATTAGGGCCGGCATCATCACTTAATTTTTTATTAATTAGCCCTTCTTTGTGTATCTCTATCAAACGGATATTTCAGATCTTAAACTTAATCAAATCTCTAATGGTACTCTTGCAGAGTCACAATGTGCACAGAACAGAACCTGCAGAGGGTAAGAAAGTTAAGATAGAGCAAAGTCCCCTTTGTTTCCATAAGTAACTTTCAGAGGCCTCATCAGAATTCCTATATTCAAACCACATTCTGGGCCTTTGTGAAGGTGCTTTGTAAAATGGAAGTAGCTAGTAGTACTTGGCTGGAGGTAGGTGATCAATAAATGTTTACTGGATGGATGGATGTTTAGACGATTGGTTGGATGGATGGGTGGATAGATAGATGGCATGTAATTTTACCTATGGAGTAGCTAGAAAACAAGACATCCTATCTCTTGATTCAATTTCCTAGAAACCAAAAAGAACCTGGCATAATCAACAAGAGAGCCAACACTTCAAACAGAACTCAAGTTAAGTAATAAGTACACTTACTAGGCTCAAATTATTTTCCAGGGAAAGTATCCTTTGAATATATAATTCAAGAGATTACCAAGGAAGACTTAGATTCTGCCACCGGGGCTAATTATGATTACTGACTTGGATGTACTTGTATATAGCATGACTTCCATAGCAGTACTGTAGGACCGCATAATGCAGTCCTCTCTATTCATCATGGAGCCCAGGGTTTCCCCAGCTGGGAAACCGGTACCCCATCAGCTTCTAAAAATACTGTCACTCACTCAAGCTAGAAAAGGCCCAGTGAGAAGAAAAAGTTGGCTATCAGAAGTTCCCAGATTTTGTTCTGAGTAAAGGGCTTATTAATTCCTTGGCATCATTTAATCAGCAAGACTAATAACATAGCCAATATTTATTAAGCTCTTACTTTGAACCAGGGAGTGTACTCAGCACTACACAAGCATCACCACTTTTAACTCACAGAAGAACAGATGAGGAAGTAGGCATCCAGATGTTAGGTAATTTCTTGTGTTACCCACCTGAGACACGGTAGAGCCTGAATTCACACCAGCAACCTGTCTTCCTAACGATCAGAGCACTCTATGAAATGAGTGTGCCCCCCACCATCTTCATAAAGGAAAGACCCTCACTCCCTAGCCCTTATTAGTTAGACATCTCCACACCACCCACTACTGCAATTAAAAAAAAAAAAATCTTTCTCAACAAAGCAGAAAATTTACCTCATCTCATATGCTGGTTCTTCTTCCTCCCCCCAACTCCTAAATTAACATTTCCCAGGACTTCCCTGGCAATCCAGTGGTTAAAACTCTGTGCTTCCAATGCAGGGGGCATGGGTTCAATACCTAGTTAGGGAACTAAGATCCCACATGCCATGCAGCACAGCCAAAAAAAAAAAAAAGAAAAGAAAATAACATTACCCCAGGTCTGTTCTGAGGGTAGTCCCATAATAATATTTTCTGTGGTCAAATAAGTTTGAAAAATGGTGGATTAAGCAGCTAAACAATACCTCCCTGCTGTAAGACTTCTCAAGGTCTTTATTTGTTGATGTGCACCAAACAGCTTCAAAAGGAGGCCAGGATATCATGTGTTGTATTTTATAAAGGTACCTGACTAGAGAACACTTTTTTTTTTTTTAAGATTTTTTTTTTTTTGATGTGGACCATTTTTAAAGTCTTTATGGAATTTGTTACAATATTGCTTCTGTTTTATGTTTTGGTTTTTTGGCAGCGAGGCATTTTACCTATTTTGCTTTCACATCGCCTTCCCTTCTGGCAACCACCCATTTGTTCTCTGTATCTATGAGTCTGTTTTCATTTTGGTTTGTTTATTTGTTTGTTTTGTTTTCTAGATTCCACATATAAGTGAGATTATATGGTATTGGGCTTTCTCAGTCTGACTTATTTCACTAGGCGTAATACCCTCTAGATCCATCCATGTTGTCGCAAATGGCAAGATTTCCATTTCTTATGGCTGAGTAATATTCCATTCCACATATGGCCAGTGTGTGTGTGTATGTGTGTGACCTCTTCTTTATCCGTTCATCTGTCAATGGACACTTACATTGCCTCCATGTCTGGCTACTGTAAAACAGCTGCAATGAACTTTGGGGTGCATGTATCTTTTTGAGTTAGTGTTCTTGTTTTCTTCAGGTAAATACCCACAAGAGAAATTGCTGGATCATATGGTAGTTCTATATTTAAGTTTTTGAGGAACCTCCATACTGTTCCATAGTGGCTGTACCAATTTACAATCCCACCAACAGTACATAAGCTTTCTCTTTTCTTCACATCCTCACCAACATTTGTAACTTTCTTTCTGTTTGAGTTTATAACCTTATAGGAGATACTAATAAGAAATAAACACAAGACTATACAATAGTAATGAATGGTGACAAATGCTTAATAGTGCTTAGGAAAAGAGAGAATGTTATGAGTGAGAATAACCAGGAGAGGATGGGGCGGGGTGGGGGTGGGGGGGCGATGGAGAGGGGTCCACCTTTAGAGGAGGTGTTCCGGAAGAGGGAAGGATGAAGGATGAAAAAGGCTAATGCTGACAAGCAAAGCGGACAGAGGCCAGACCCACAGAGTACTGTGAGCCAAGCCACAGTAAGGATTTCAATCCTTAGCCTATAAAGAAATGGCAACCATTAAAGAATTTTAAACAAGGAAGGCTCACGATCAGATTTCTGTTTTTGAAAAAAAAATCTTTCCAGCTACCATGTGGAGAATAGATTAGAAGGGCACAGAGAAAATGTACGGAGACAGGAGGCTGCCACAAGCTGCATGGCCTGAAACGGTTAAGTAAATAACAATTAGGTTTATTTCCAATCTTGCCTCATTGCCAAGGAATGGTAATGGTGTTTTCAAAGCAAAAGGGAAATGCAAGGACCTAATGCTTGAGAATGCTGAGGTATGTTTGGAAATCAAGCCTTCGCAAGCATTCCGCATGAGTCCTATAAAGTCCTGTAAAGACCCCTTCCTCTCCCTGATTCCCCACAGGTGGACCCTGCTACATAGTCCTTGTTGGCAGAGAAGGGCAGCAAGGGCGTTCTGGAGTGCCCGGGGCCACACCATCTGTCCACCCTCACTCTGGCTGTGTGCCAAAGCGAGGCATGGACGCAGATGCAAAGAAAAAAGGGTGGTATGAAATTCAGCAAGATGTCAGAGAGGTCCTTCGATGCAAGCACTCGGGAAGCACTCTGCATCTCAGGAGAGAAGTTTCCACAGTGAGAATCCAGGTTCCAGGGTGAGAAAGACATTCCGCACACCTCAAAGCAGGCTGGAAATCCGCACCTGCGCACAGCCCTCCTGCATCTCGACAAGGAGTCTGTCTTATGTGACATGTTCGTACTAAATTCACCAGATAGTTTATCAACTTTGACAGCACATAGCAAAGGGTCCCCGTCTCATTCTTTTAATGGTTCCCTGCCGCCACCCCACAAAAATTCTAATAAATCGTTTCTCCTAAATATAGGAGCTGATAAATTTTCCTCTTTAAATTGGAAGTCTAAGTCTTCCCTAAAAATCAATATCCCCTAAATTTTCTCTAGAAATAGGAGAGAAAAATATAGAAATCTCCCCTGACCTGCAGTAAGAGGAAAGGCTACTACGTACCAAGTCTCCAGCCACAGTATATCAGGAATTTTCTCTTCTCTTCCTCACGCTCCCACCCCACCTTTCCACAAACTGCTCCTCACCTTACTCCCTCCAAGGCCAGTCTTTTCAGCATAACCACAAATGAAGGAAGAATAAAAATTACACGTTACCATGTCTTTTCTTTCCTCTTTCCACGTGCCAGATTCTATACTCCTGACTTAACATACACTGTCACTAAATCATGGCTATAACATCAGGTGGTGTGCACTATTATACCCATCCTACAGATGAGAAAACTGAGACTTCGATTAAGCAATCTGCCCTACTCGCACACTGAGTGGCAGAGCTAGAATTGAACTCCATGTCGATCTAGCTCCAAAGGCCAAATTTTTAACCACTCTGGCTTTCCACCCAGGGAAATTTAACTGTCCTCCCAGGGGAATTTCTCTTTCAACTTTGGGCAAACCTATTAGCTCTTTAGATCTTGATGGCTGAATAAGAACAGAACTGGACGTCACTGCTCTTTCCACTATATCAAGCATCCAAAGGGAAATGACCCGGCTTCACTAGAAAATCAAAAGCTGGACGTCCAAACTAGACAAGTCAGCACTAATCCTTGCATACTCTCATTTTCTAAGAAAAACTTCAGAAGGAAAAAAAGTGCTATTTTCATTGCAGAAAAGAGCCACTGCTCTCTTAGCCAAAGCTAGCTATTTTCTTTTTTCTGGCAACTTCACTGACAAGTAAGAGTGCAGTACACAAGATTCTCATTGGATGAGTTACGCAGTCTTCCACTTGGTGTATTTTGGTTTAGAGGGTGAGTCTGTGCAGCACAACCTCATTTCTTATAGCCAACCTAAAATATAGCCTTGAGACTGCAAAAAAAAAGAGGAAGAGAGAGAAAGAGAGAGAGAGAATGAAAGAAAGAGCTCATAGAAACACATTTCTGTTTCTCTCTCTCTTTTTCCTCTTCCATGGAAACAGTTTCCAATTTGTTTCATAATTGCACTGAGTCATCTGGGCTAACAATCAGACCCTTTCTCAAATTCATCATGTCCCTTGCATGCAGGAAGATGAGGCATTTAAGAAAAATTTCCCCCACATAATCTCTTTCTCTTTGGGTAGTTGGATGGAGGTGGCTTGAGAGAGGTGGGGCAGAAATCTGGGAAATCACAGTTGATGAATTGCAAACATGTACAAGTGATACACAGGGTGGGAGGGAGTGAAAAATGAAATTCCTGTGAAAATAATACACATGTCCCAGGGAAATGAGCCACACATTTTTTATGAATCAAGAGACCAGAGCTTTCTTTATATGTGCGCCAAACAGCATTCCTGGGTAACGGTTCCATATCTCACGAGGTGTAAGCCACTTCACTCCATCTTATTAGAAACATTCAAAACAAGGCAAGTATTTTGAAACCCATAAAATTTATGGAATTTTAAGCACACTAAAGACAGAATGGACGAGGGACTCTTCTCTTTAACTGGTTTTAATTTATATTCACTTTAGCAGTTTAACCCGCCTTCAAAATCCAAGCAAGATTTGAAAACATTAATAACTAGAAACCATTAATAACTATAAACTATCTCCCACTTTCTCAACAACCGTAAAAGTCACTTGCTTAAAACTTCAAGGACACAAGAAAAATGGATCCCAGAGTCCCTAGAAAATTGCCTATAACCTTTGTCACTCACCTGATTACTTACCCACCTCATGAGCCATTTGAAAGGCAAGAGAGGCCTCCAGCTGGTGGGCAGTGCACCTACCAGCCTAAGTATTCCCTAGAAATTCTAGACAGCAGTTAATGAGGAGAGAAGTGATCAAGCAAGTCTATTTATACTGAAGCCCAAGAAAATGAGACTGTGCATGGTGGCAAAGAAAGTACATTCTTCAGAACCACCAGGCCAAACACCACCATGAACTGAGAGCACAGTTTTAAGTAGCTTGGAAGAATTTCATTTTTCCACTTACCCAAGGTAAGACCCAAAAGGAAAACTCGATTTAAATATTCTTTTACTTCAGCGGTGCTTCTACACATGGCATACTAGGTAGAGTTAAAAAAAAAAAAAAAAAAGCAAGCAAAGAAGTGAAAACCATGGCCACTGCCCTCAAGAATCTTAATTAGGGCTCAGAAGTTCAGACGATAATATTAGCAAATCTTTCCAGGGCACTTATAATGTGTCAAGCACTATGCATGCTATCTCATTTAACCTTCCCAACAACCCTACATGGAAGATACTGTTTTTATCCTTGTATATGCCCAGTTTGCAGATGAGGAAACAGAAGCTTAGAAAGGTGAAGTAACTTACCCAAGGACACACAGAGAGTAACAGAGCTAGGATTTAAACATAGCCTGTCTAATTCTAAAGCCTCATTGAGAAAGTTAACTGCACTTCAGATAGAAAGACCTGGAGGCTTCCCATTGTTAGTTCAATAAAAGCCAAAATAGCTTATTTTGTTCCAGGAACTGTTATAAGCACTTGGCATAAATTAATTCATTTGCTCTTTATAATAACCCTCTGAAGGAAGTACTATGATTATCCCCAACTTTATACAATAGATGAGGAAACTGAGGCACACAGAGGCTGAGCAACTTGCCCGGGGTCACACCTTTCATAAGTAGTAGAGTCTAAATTCAAACCCAGGCAGCTGGCTCCAGGCTGTTCTCTTCGACACTGTACTATCCATCTGTCAAAGCGTGGTGACCCCAAGAGGTCCAGGAGGTTCTGACTCCGTTAATAAGAATAACAGAGTCCAGAACCAAAAAAGAAATGTTCCACTTATACTCTGTGCTCATCTGACTTTACGTGGGGCATTTCATTCAGGTGTTTTCACAATATTTTAAGAAACACATTGACAAATTGGAACTTTCCAGCGGAGAGCAAGAAGGGGAGAAAATAGGTAAACAATGTCTTAAAACTATGGAGTAATTGGGGCTGTTTGGCCTGGACGGGAAATTCCAAGAGTACACATACGTACCATTTTCCCAAAATGTCAAGAGGGCCCTGACTACCTTAAGAAGATGTGGGAAGCAGCCTTAGGACCTAACTGTTCATCATTCATTCGTTCACCAATTTTTACTGAGTAGTCAACAAGTATCAGATAACGGAAATGTTCCCTAGCTTAATCTATTACTCTTGCATTACGGAAGTGGGAGATCTGTTCTCTGATCAGTGAGATCCCCCAGAGGTGGGAAGAACTGCGGGCAGAGATGATTCCTACACCGCGTGGCACACTGGACAGGTGACCTGTGAGACTCTGCTCTGATCCATTTATCCTGTCTTGCACTACCACTATCAAAAACTGCCATAGAAATCCTCACAAATTACAACCTTGAATCATCTTTAAGAGGCCAAAAGAAGCAGCGCCACACCCCTCCCCTGCAAAAAAGAAGAAAAAATGTTTTCAGTGGGCTTTACATTGAGAATCTGACAAGTTGGAACAAAGGTAAAACATACCACACTTAGAAAATAAGCCAAACGACTATTGCGTTCTAAAGCAAGAGAGTAATTTTTTATTTTTAAAATGCGATTTCTCTCCTCCACTTCTTCTTCAAATTCCTCTTTGGTTAATGAATTTATTAGCCTATCTCATAGAGTTATCTTTTTCCTAGGGTGTGTCTTGTTTGTTTTTCATGTTTTTACACTGAGTAAGCAACTGTGGCATCAGCCTCCTGGGTCTCCCTGGACCACGTCAGCCCTGGGCCCAGTTTATAGCAGCGGAGGCCACTCGCTGTTGGTCCCTCCAACAAAATGTTTCCCAATTTCTGAGTCAGGAGAAACATCTGAGGTCAAGATCTATAAACACATTCCAGAATATGAGCCCTTCTCAGTGAAAAAAACAATCAGAACCACGGCAATGGTTTTAAATTTAAGTCAGACAATACTTCCCATGAACTACTGCATTCCTTGTTAAAACGAAGATGCATAATACTTATTTTCAGTACTACTATTAGTATGATTTTTTAAAGCTTTTTTCTTTTTTTTTTTTTTGAACAATGTACTATTTGGGAAAAGACATAAAAGGCCTAAAAATCTTATGCTCTTTCAAGGCATTCTTCTAGACAGGATAATGAATTTTCCATAGGTAAAGAATATTTTTCCTGAACCAATTCTGAGAGTTTTTAATGATACCTTTTTTCTTTTTGTGTCCATCAATGTGACTGAGAGATTGGCATGAAGAATCAGTCTAAAACAATTGAAATGAGCCAATCAAAAGGACAGTAACAGGATTCTACCATGTATCAGGAAAAGGCTTTGACCTAGGCTGCTCACTCTTTCAGGATGTTTTCTCAATATAGGCTTTTGTTTGTTTTGTTTTGTTTTTTAAAGAATGGTTTGGAGGAGTGAAAGTGGAGAATACACTAAGAAAAGAAACAAGATCTCCCAGCAAAAAAGTATCTTACTCCAAATTTTACCATACTATTTGAAACAGAAACACCATTTAGCAGGAGCTAGAAACACTCAAACAGAAGCATCCAACACCACCCTGAATCTAGGAGCAAACGTATCAGTGGAGGGCAAGTCTCCACGGAGCACCAATGACCTCAGAACTAAGTGCAAAGAGAAATCATAGCAGGATTTGATGAAAGCAGTTCAGAGTGTATATCTCCCATCACTTAACCATTATCTCCAATTCCAGTTGGGAGAGAGAGAGAGTCAGAGAGAATAGTTCTCTATAGGAATATGGTCTTCATAAAAACAAAAATCATAAATATACCCTGATAACCTTGGGAATGGAAACCTCTCAGGTCATCATCTCTCTCCAGCTTTCTTTGGGTTTGGGAAGCCAAAAGAGATCATAAAAAGACAACATATTCCCACTATTGCGGGATTTGAAGAGACCAAGAGATTATGACTAACTAAGTAAGAAGATAATTTTGTCTCCGTTAGCACCACTAATGAAGGGAAGAAGTGAAAGAGAAATAACGGGCAGTCTGAAAACCATTTGTATTTGATCCTGCAGCAAGACAGATAGGTTCCCTTGCAATAGGCTTGCCTTCCTAATTATTTCCCTCCCTCCAAACCAATGATGAAATCAGCCTGCCTTCAAGAATACACATTAACTGATAACGGGAGAGAAGGCCAAGAAAGTCTGGGTGGCCTTGGACAGATCTGGGAAGAACTCCATTGGGTAATGTGTGTGTGTTTAAACTGACCTTTAAGTGAGCACCAACTATATGTGAGGTGCTACATTGTCTCCTTGAATCTCCTCTACTAAACCTTTCAACAGCAGTGCCCTATAAATATCACCACCATGAAGAAAAATCAAGGCAAAAGGAGGTTAAGAAATTGATGTGGCCACACAACTGGAAAAGAAGGGACCTGGGACTTGGGCCTACATGTGTTTGGCTCCAACACCTATGTTCTCTCTATTCTGCCTTGCTGTCTGCTGCTTCCTTTTTTTAAGAGACACTTCTCACAGTGGATGATCCACAGACAAGATCTTCAAAAGCTGATGGGAAAAGCATTTCACACCAGACTCGTAAGTATGCAAATTGAGGGAAGGGTGATATTTAGCTGTTTACTGATGGGACCCTACTGTAGACCACCCTGTTATAATATAAAACATATTTACCATGGATTTCTTCCCAGATGTGTATGTTGACAGTTTCTGTTGAAACCAGGCGGTTTGCTTGTTTCTATTTCTCCACAAGTTTAATACAAAGGATTTTGCAAAGCCACATCTCAGGTTAGATCTTACACCTTGGCAAACACCGTATAAGATTGGCGTTTAATCTTGACAGCATCTCATTAGTGTAAATTAGTGACTCAGTATTAAAACTAGAAAACAAGTGGTTAAGAGACCTCAGCTAAGACAAGTTTCATTAAAACAATAATGACTTAATGCATGCTGTGCCCAGTTTCAAAAAGCTTCAAGCTCCCTAACCATTTTCTGGATGGTTTCCATTCCAACCAGTTTCCATTTTGGTGTAAATCCATCAATCTCCAGTGAGGATGTGCATGGGAAAATGAACATAACGCTGTCTACAGAGACCTTATTGCAATGTCAAAATCAAGTGATGTCAGTTTAAATTACGGCTTTAAAAAAAGGCACTATAAAGACAAACGTCTCCCGGAGCCTGTCTGGTTGCCTAGAGCAAATGCTCTACCAAGTTGGATAGAGAAACCGGTTTCCATTTGCAGAGCAGTTTTCTCAGTGGTTCCAGTTTCCAAGAACACACTTGGCAGTGAGAGCATGTTCAACAAGCCAGTTAACACAACTGCGCACTGGGGATTTCAGAGACTTCTGATGTTCCACGGGGGATGATCTGTTTGTACCAATCAATCAAGGTCTTTGTGCAAGTCATCCTCTATTTACTCCCATTAGCACTAGAAAACCACAAGCTTTATTAAAGAACTTGCTAAAACTTCCTGAGTCAGAAGCCTCAACGTTTTCAACACCAAGGACCCCTTCCAGTATTCTTCCCCCATGGATGCCATGTTTCAAAAAACTCTCCCATGTGCTTATTACAATGAGCAGAACTGTGTACTTTTCTCAGACTTTGAAATACCAAAAATGATTTACAAACCCCATTACTACCTTAGTCCAGAGATACCAGTTTGGAAAGCTATAAGATTATAACGTGAAACAGGAAATAACAATAGTAATAATGCTTCCCATTCACTGAGTGCTTACTATTTATGTCAGGCATTGTGCATTATTTACATTATCCAATTTAATCCTCACCACAACCTTGTGAGGTGGGCACAGTAATTAGCTTCCTCTTAGAAGGATTTAGAAACATTAAGAAATTTGCCCAAGGCCACCAAACTAGTGCCAGAGCAAAGATTTGAACTCTACCCACTGTCTGACTTCAAAGCCACTTCTCTTCTCCACTCCACTGGTTCCCCTCTCTGTCACCCCCAACTGCATTTCTAGCTCCTTCCCACTCCCTCTGGAAAATATCATATGCACTGTGGCCACCCTGGGAACTTCTGGAAAGTTTCAAGTTATCATCTTATTCCCCTGACATCCCTATCATCAGTCTCTAAAGTGATGCTGCACATTCTTAGGGGGGAGAGAGAGAGAGAGAACACCGACAGCATCACAAGTATTGAAACCCAAGCGCAAAAGCATTGCCAAATAAGCGAAGGTACTGGTTCTCTTAGTCACCATTTACCTGCACCTAACTTCCTCCACTCAAAGTAATAATGTAGGAACCTACCTCCTGAATGTTCCAGAGCCCCTCAAATATTCCCTTCTAAAGTCTTTTCTTTGAATATGAAAGGCAAAGAGGTTTCACTCTGACAGAGGATGCCTCTGGGTTTCTGATGAAAGCACCAAAGACAGATGTGGACAATGAACTCTGGGTAGCTCCCTCTTGCCACTGCCTGTAATTCCCCTTCTCACTACCAAGAGAAAAGAAAGTACCTGGGTGCGGTCGTGGTGGGAGCCTCCTCTAGATGCCCAGAATTTAAACCACAGGTTCTATAAGAGACCTAAATGTCTGCATGTAGATATACTTACTTTTGAAAGCATATGTGAATAATATAATGATGTGTGTGGAGGGGGGAGCTGGGGAGAGTAGAACACCCCGGGATATCAACAGTATGGTTCCAACTATACTGTTATGGATATGTGGTCAGGGACTAGTAAGGAACCCAGACATATATAAAAAGTTTGATTTCTACAAGTGATGAACCTCCACACATTTTTCCTTGTGTTTTGAGTTCAGTTTCTGTTATAATATTTGTGTGAAATAAATAATCATTCAAGAGCATATTACAAACAGAGTATATAATTATGTGATACAACTATAAACAAATTAGCTTTATAACATATCAGCCAAGCATCAGTCACTTAGAAAATTCTGAGTTAGGATGCTTATCTGGGGTTACTCACTTACCTCTCTCCACCTCAAAAGGAACTATGTCCAGTTGCAAGGTTCCTTTTGATCATGCCTCCAGGCCCAAATCTTTTTTTTATTTCAGGAATATGAAGAATGCTTTTTGTGAAGTAGTTGAACATAACAGAAATACAAGAAAAGGCAGAGGAGTTTCGTATCACAACTTTTTGAGAAATGCTCAGAGCTCTAAGATTTAGCTTACAATTCCTCCACCAGCTAAAGCTTTCAAAGTTAACATAAATTTCACCATAAATACATTTTTTCAGCAATGGCAATAACGTGGTGACTATACTGCTCAATTCCTCACAGTGTCAGCATTAAATACATTAAAAGGGTAAGTTAAAATATCTGTCTGATTGCTTCTGACATAACCCCGAGATCACTTTTATTTCTGTACTCCATCAATTACAATGTGGAACATTAAGACAAATTATTTCTAAACACTAACAAGGAATGTAGCAATAAGTGGCAGACAATCAAGGTGAATTTTTAGGCCCAAATCTTATGGACAGCACACTACCTCTTTTGGGAGCTTGACAAGTGTTCTAAAATAATAGAATGAGGTATTCCACAAGTATTGCTTTCCTACTCTGAGGAGAAAAACAGCAAAATTACAATTACAGTGAACAAACATTGGATTCCTAACAACCCAGCACCACAAAGCTAAGCTGTGTACTGGAAAAAAAATTATTATTATTATTATTAAAAATATGTGGGGAAGATCAAGATGTAGTTCACAGCATGCAAAGAGGAGAGAACACTGTGAATCAGATTTGCAGTGAAGACCTTCTTTCTATACTTTTCTGTAGGGCACAAGTCCCTCTCTTAGCAGGCCTGACAAGAGATAGTAAAGCGCAGTTTATCTCAAGGACATGGCAGGGTGGCACAGAGGCCAGGCACACAGACACACAGACACACAGCTTTGGGCAGAGAGGCCAAAGCTGGCCTAGCCAAAATGTGTTGCAGGCCAGTGTGGAAGAACACTGGGCTGAGGGCAGCGTATTCAGATTCACCGAGGAGTGAGGTGTCCTTGACAAATTAAAATTCTGGATTATTAGAAGTTCCAAATAATTAATAATAACCACAACCATCACTATCATAGTCAAGGTTTTGCCCTGCATGAGCCCACAGGTTATGATTCTCCTCTAATACCTCTAGGCTTTCACTGTTCTAAGAAACAACTAGAATTTAGGAGCTCAGCATCTTTTCTAAAACACCTCTGTTGGTACAGTGGATTCAGAGGGACATTCCCACTAATGCAGAGATTTCAAAACAGCCAGG
The DNA here is from genome assembly GCF_009873245.2 of Balaenoptera musculus. Taxonomy (NCBI): domain Eukaryota; kingdom Metazoa; phylum Chordata; class Mammalia; order Artiodactyla; family Balaenopteridae; genus Balaenoptera; species Balaenoptera musculus. The sequence goes on along the minus strand of NC_045785.1, from coordinate 54,732,915 downwards.
TCATGAACCTCTGCAGTCATTCAGTAGATGCTGTTTATAGAGGGCTCTAGGGCACCACAAAAGACACAGAAGAAATACACAATTCTTGGCATTGGGATTCATGGTAAGGTTTCAGTAACATGATGATTTGATTCACATACTGCAAATAAAAGTGATGCAAAATGAGTGCCTATTTGCTTAAAACAAACAAAAATGTGTAAAAATACATAACAAGTCTTAAATTCTGTTTCTTCTCTGTTCCCCTCACCACATGCCCAAATCCTACTCATCTTCCCAAGCTCAGCTCAGACACCTGTCCCCCCTGAAACTCCTGGTCCACCCTCTGATACTCTCACTTCTCTCCCTGCCATCCAGTGGGTGGTGACCGTCTCCTCTAAGCTCACATATTTGTATCCGGCCTATTATAATAAGATAATGAGAGCTGTCATTCATCGAGGACCTGCTCTGAACCAAGCCCTCTGCAGAGCTTTTTCAAATCCTAAAGCAACCATTCCAGGAATGGAATGTATTAGTCACAACTTAAAGGTTGAGAAACCAAATCTGAATCAGACTGAGTAACTTGCCCAAAGCCAAAAGAGCTAAACAGTGGTAGATCCTGAACTTGAATGCAAGTCTTTCAGATTCCAAAGCCCTTTGTTCTGCATCCTGTCATACCCCATGGACTGGTTACTCTCTACTTCATATTTATCTCTCTTCCTAGGTGACAAGATCCTGGAGGACCAGACCCATGCCTGAGTCATCACACACTCATTTATGAGCCATTTAAGTAATCCCTGAAATATACGGCAAACAGAATACAGAGTACGTATTGAACGAATCCTTGTTGAATGAATGATAAAATGACAGAAAACCCATGGGGACAGGTAGAAAGGGCAATTGTCATAGTAACGTAAGATACCACTAATATTTTTCTGGACCTTTAATTACAGAATGTCTTCCTTTTCACACGGCCCACCTTGATTCGTCCTGACGGGCCACAGCTACTCTCCCACCCGCAGCCTCACCTCAACCCAACCTGGGGCCTCCTGTGTGGTGCCAGAGCATGAGAGCAACAGCTTGTACCTGTAAAGAGAACTAACTACATTACCATTCCCTGCATCAGCCTTCAGCCCACAAGCTTTGATACCCACCCTCCGCAACAGCCCGAAGCAGGAAAAGATAGGCAAACCAAGAAAGGTGGAATATTTGGCCCCTGACCACCATTTACGTGGTCCAACAGTAACTTATGAATCTTAATCTAGATTTATTTTTTTCCTTTAAAGCGTAAAGGACAAGTGGTCAAGAGCAGGTTCATAAATTTGCTGTGACTTTTATTAGATGGGGAATATTTTCATCTGAGAGGTCAGCATAACTTGGAGGGAAAGACAAAAAGCTCTCTGAAAGCAAATGACCGTGTTACCCCTGACATAACACAGGACTGCTGTCTACTGACAAGGGCGCTGCTTGCTAGTCAGAGCTCCTTACAAGTCATCAGAATAGGTTAATTTTTCCCATTTGACGTTATCATTTCATGTATTTCACATCTCAAACAGATTCTTTGGGGAAAGGGACATGACTGGGACTATTAAGTAATGGAGCTGAATTCCTTAATGATGAAAGAAAACCAGACTCGCTACATAAACCACCTAGTAGAAGGAATCAAAGCATAGATAGAAGCTGAAAGTGAGGTTGAATACATAAGAGGAAGTCCCATAAACTGACTCTAATGCTTTATTTTGTCCAACCATCTGGCTGAACATTCAAGTTTTGTAAAAATGTCTTATTCATTCCTTCATTTTTAAAAAGTATTAATTGTGTGTCTAATGTGGTGCTGTGAACTAGGAATACAATGATCAATAAGGCTTTGTCCCTGTTCTCCAGAAGTTTCCAGTCTAGCAGGAGCGAGAGTGTTTAAGAAAAGAATTCCCATCAGTCTGATAAGTGCAGAAGCAGAACAGTTTACCAGCTTCAACATCACACCATTCAAAACCGGCTGTACAACAGAGTGTAACTAAAATTCATTACAGTAATGGTTTTCACTATGCATACCCAGTGATTTCACCTATGTTATCTGATTTCATCCTCAATTAATCCATCACAAGAAAATATTCTTCTTAGGAAAAAACCCTGAACTATCAACTCTATTCCTTTCAAGTCTATGCAAAAGAACACCTGGAATTTCACAGAAAATAAATTTCGGTACAGAAAGGAAACAGTATATGACAAACTCAGATATTTCATGAGATAAACCATAGCTTCTCCACAAAGGTTTCTAAATAAAATAGTTTCCAGCCACTGACCAGGCCAAGTCTAAAAGAGTAGGCTCTGTAGCTAACGATATTCTCTGATTTTGGAAGGAAACTTGAAAGGAAAGAATTAGAAAACAAAAAAACTAAACCAAAAACAAAAACTGAGGTCTCTAGAACTTCAAGGGAAGGAGAAAGCTTCCCTGTCCTATATTTGACTGACAAGAAGAAATTCAACCAGTTCTCATCTGTACTTGATGTAGGAAACGTGGCACTCTGATTTTCAAAAGAAACCTCTGGTTTGAGATAATCAAGTGGAAGTAACAGTCTCAGTCACTGGAGGAGCTGTCGTAGACACCTCGGTGTGTTCTGCACGGAGCTGCCACATTCTCCGTGCCCAGATTTCTTCATGTTTGATACTTGGATTACCCCAGCAGGAAACGAGCAGTTTTTGAATGGAGGGTTTTGTTCAGAATTCTAATAGCTTCCAGCATTTGCCCCAGACCACAAGGAGTACACTAAATTCACTTAGACATCCAGGCCAGACGTGAAGCATTTCTCTGTCAGATCTAGTCAGCTCCACCAATTTAACATTTTGGCTTCTTGTGGGCAAAGAGAAGACTGCCAAACAGCACTGGTGCCGGGGGGCAATCTGGTGACACGTGGCAGTTCTGGAAAGAAAATTAATGAACACGACCAGTAACTTTTCTACCCCACTCCACTTTCCTCGTTCAAGGGAGAGAAGCAAAATGTCAGCAATCAGGGTGATAGACAACTGCTGCTCCTTGAAATAGCCTCAAGGTGGTTGTTGGGTTTTTTTTTTTTTAAGATTTATTATTTATTTATTTATTTATTTTATTTATTCTTGGCTGCATCCGGTCTTAGTTGCGGCACATGGGATCTTTATTGAGGCACACGGGATCTTTTGTTGTGGTGCTCAAGCTCTTTGTTGCGGCGTGTGGGCTCCAGGGCGCATGGGCTCTGTAGTTTGTGGCACGCGGGCTCGCTCATTGAGGTGCGGGAACTCAGTAGTTGTGGCGCACGGGCTTAGTTGCCCCGCGGCTTGTGGGATCTTAGTTCCCCGACCAGGGATCGAACCCACGTCCCCTGCATTGTAAGGCAGATTCTTTACCACTGGACCACCAGGGAAGTCCCGGTTGTTTCTTTTCTCCACCAGACTTGCAGCGTTTCATTGTTTGCTGTCAAGATCACCTCGCTATGAAGTTCGGGGACTTAAAGGTAGAGCCATCATTCATTCCATTCAACAATTTCATCCTAGTTAATCTAATAAATAAAACAGGACCACTGGTCACCTCTGATTCAGTCACCAAAGCTCGCTATGTCCAGTCAAAGCCAATAAAATATTTGTTTGGTGCCTACTATGTGCCAGGCAGTATACCAGGCATATTATACATATAGTATGATGATGATGATAACAATAATGATTATATTATATTACAATATAGTGTTATAATGACCACAACAACACCAATAATAATAACAGTAAACCAATCGACAAAATCATCTAGCAAATGCTTACTGTGTGAAAAGCCTATGGTAAACGTATAGGCTGATATTACTCCTCACAACCCTTTAAGCGACATATAATTATTACTTTCCCCTTTTATAGATGCGGAAAAGAGGATTCCAAGAGATTAAATAAACTTGCCCAAAGTAACACAGCTTGTAAATGACACAGCTGGGATCTGAACCCCAGCCTATCTGCAAAGGCAAAGCCTTAACATCATTAAAGGAAATCACACTGAAACAACATTAAAAGTTTGTTGTAGTGCAAAAGAATGAGATAGATGGTAAAGTTTTCTAGATTACAGCAAAAGAAACAGTCTAGTTATATTACCCATCTGAACCAAAAACATAACAAAACTAGTATATAGCAGTATGTAGTATGTAGTATTCTACTATTATGTAGTAGAATGTTGTCATCTCTTGAATATCCAGACCAGCATAATATGTGTGACCCATTTTCACCACCCCTAAAAAGAACTTCATAATCAACTATAATCAGAGACTAGGACAGAATAGGGAATACAAATTAACACAACTATCAAAATGATAACATCTTTAAATTTTTTCCTTAATAGGTAAACTCAGTTTCTGTGAACTGAAGCTAAATTGCCTATGGGGATGCTCGCGTCTGTGTGTGTTTCCTGTCGGATTTTCTAGTTTTACCACTCCATTCTTATGTTAGTATGTGGTAAAACATTCTTTACAAGGTTTTGAAAGGACCCATCTTGACAAAGAAAACATTCATAAAAGTTAAATGGGAAACTGAACTCATGGATTGGATAAGTAATAAAAAGCTTATGAACATCTGATTTCTGAACAAAGCCAGTAAGGAAGAGATAAAATGAAACAAAACAAAAAATCTCAAAACCTTGAGGTTCCAAAATTCTGAGAGGAAAAAAATGATTGAAAATTTTGGAAGGCTTCAAGGAGAGAAAAGGGCATTGTCCAACTGCACCTAGGCAACACAGCTCTGAGGGGCAGAGGGACTTTTGGAAAGTCTGGTCCTCCTAGGTTCCTACAGCCACTCAATCGTTCAATGGGTAGTTACGCTCAAACTTCCAGGCCCAGAACATTAATCCAGATTTAGGGCTGAGGAGGACCTGCACAGCTATAATTCTGCCAGAAACAGGGTAGGGAGCCCCCTCTGGTAATGTGCAGGAAACCAACAAGCAGCCTACCCCCCAACTCACACCACAACAACACACATGGACACATAAATACAATTAACACAAGTTCCCAAACGTTCATGAGTCACCTGAGACACAGAATCCAGACTGAGAACCCTGGCACGTAGTAAGAGACGTTACACTTGAGGATCTGGCCAAGTTTACAGCTGCAGATAAGATGATTCAACTGCTTTCTTATTTTGTAGCTTCTTAACAGATGAGTCTCTCCAGCTTCTCTGACATGAGCAGAGGGAAAGCAGCTTTCATGTAGGCAATGGTCCAGCCATGAAAACAGTAGCTGCTAGAGGCTGACTGCCCAAGTTCCAATCCTGCCTCTGTCTCTTCACTGTGGTGTAATCTTGGAACAGGTTTTACTTATTGCTCTGTACCTCAGTTCCCTTATCTATAAGACAGGGATTGATTGCTTCAGAATGTGGTAAAGATTAAATGAGTCTTTATAAGGAAAGCACTTAGAGCAACATCTACCTAGTACATAGGCAAACACAAAATAAATGTTAGCTATAATTATTCTATGGTCCTTTCTAGGAAAAAAGGAAGATGACCTAATATAATAAAATTTCATGTTAGAAAAGCACTAGAGAACTGCAGAAATAGTAGTGAATGCTGGCATTAATTAATTAATGCCCTTTATTAAATCATCATCAGATGTTCATGTCTGCTATCTTTGCAAAGTTGACATTTGGTTAACAGAACAAGTATCACCACCTGTGTCTCAATGGTAGTGCTGGGTATTAGAAAATGTAGTCAGCCTGAGAACTTTATCACAAATAATAATTAAGAAAAATATGCGATCAGATTAATAGCTTTCCTTTATTTCAGCTTGTGAAGACTTGGCCGGCACATAGTTTTGCAGTTACATAGACTGTAGATGGTGACAAATTAGAAGAGGCCTTAATGAGCATGGCCAGCCTGTACATCTAGTCCAGTACTCTCGCTGGGCAGCTGGGAAACCTGAACCCAGAGACGTGCATGACTTGCCCAGATAGACCCTGAAAGTAAGTAGCAGAGCCAAGAACTCAGATTCCTGGAGGTTTATTTGTTCCTCGGCCTCCTTCCACTAGATTGTCAACCCCTGGAGCCCGGAATCTAGTCATTAATGTCTTTCTACCTTCATGACAGCCCAGGATATGTAGACAAAAAAGGCAACAAAAAATGAGGGTTAAAAAGAACCAAAGTGATGCAGTATACTTTGCTACTTCTAAGGTACTATTTTAATGCTCCAAAAGAAATAGTTATCCTCATTCACTGAAAAGATGACACAAAGGATAAAGCAAAGCAGAAATCAAATCTAAGCATTCTGCTGGTCTGTGAGTCAGGAGACCTGAGCTCTTGTGCTAACTTGCTTTGTGAAATTCAATAAGCATTTAACTTTTCTAAAAGAAGATGATGAGGGACTTCCCTGGTGGCACAGTGGTTAAGAATCCACCTGCCAATCACAACTCACTGCTGAACAATCATCAACAGGAAGACACTGGAACTCACCAAAAAAGATACGCCACATCCAAAGACAAAGGAGAAGCCGCAATGAGACGGGAGAAGGGGTACAATCACAATAAAATCAAATCCCATAACTGCTGGGTGGATGACTTACAAACTGGAGAACACTTATACCACAGAAGTCCACCCACTGGAGTGAAGGTTTTGAGCCCCACGTCAGGCTTCCCAACCTGGGGATCCAGCAACGGGAGGAGGAATTCCTAGAGAATCAGACTTAGAAGGCTAGCGGGATTTGACTGCAGGACTTCGACAGGACTGGGGGAAACAGAGACTCCAATTTTGGAGGGCACACACGAAGTAGTGTGCGTATCAGGACCCAGAGGAAGGAGCAGTGACCCCATAGGAGACTGAACCACACCTACCTGCTAGTATTGGAGGGTCTCCTGCAGAGGTGGGGGGTGGCTGTGGCTCACCTAGAGGACAAGGACACTGGCAGCAGAAGTTCTGGGACATACTCCTTGGCGTGAGCCCTCCTAGAGTCCACCATTAGCCCCACCAAAGAGCGGGGTAGGCTCCACTGTTGGGTCACCTCAGGCCAAACAACCAACAGGGAGTGGACCCAGCCCCACCCATTAGCAGACAAGCAGATTAAAGTTTTATTGAGCACTGCCCAACAGAGCAACAGCCAGATCTACCCACCACCAGTCCCTCCCATCAGGAAACTTACACAAGCCTCTTAGCTAGCCTAATCCACCAGAGGGCAGACAGCAGAATCAAGAAGAACTACAATCCTGCAGCCTGTGGAACAAAAACCACATTCACTGAAAGATAGACAAGATGAAAAGGCAGAGGGCTATGTACCAGATGAAGGAACAAGATAAAACCCCAGAAAAACAACTAAATGAAATGGACATAGGCAACTTACCAGAAACAGAATTCAGAATAACCATAGTGAAGATGATCCAGGACCTCGGAAAAAGAATGAAGGCAAAGATCAAGAAGATGCAACAAATGTTTAACAAAGACCTAGAAAAACTAAAGAACAAACAGAGATGAACAATACAATAACCGAAATGAAAAATACACTAGAAGGAATCAATAGCAGAATAACTGAGGCAGAAGAACGGATAAGTGATCTGGAAGACAGAATGGTGGGATTCACTGCTGTGGAACAGAATAAAGAAAAAAGAATGAAAAGAAATGAAGACAGCCTAGGAGACCTCTGGGACAACATTAAACACAACAACATTCACATTATAGGGGTCCCAGAAGGAGAAGAGAGAGAGAAAGGACCCGAGAAAATATTTGAAGAGATTACAGTTGAAAACATCCCTAACATGGGAAAGGAAATAGCCACCCAAGTCCAGGAAGCGCAGAGAGTCCCATACAGGATAAACCCAAGGAGAAACATGCCAAGACACATAGTAATCAAATTGGCAAAAATTAAAGACAAAGAAAAATTATTGAAAGCAGCAAGGGAAAAATGACAAATAACATACAAGGGAACTCCCATAAGGTTAACATATGATTTCTCAGCAGAAACTCTACAAGCCAGAAGGGAGAGGCATGACATATTTAAAGTGATGAAAGGGAAGAACCTAAAACCAAGATCACTCTACCCGGCAAGGATCGCATTCAGATTCATTCATTTTGATTTCTCTACAGAGAAATCAAAAGCTTTACAGACAAGCAAAAGCTAAGAGAATTCAGAACCATCAGACCAGCTCTACAACAAATGCTAAAGGAACTTCTCTAAGTGGGAAACACAAGAGAAGAAAAGGACCTACAAAAACAAACCGAAAACAATTAAGAAAATGGTAATAGGAACATACATATCGATAATTACCTTAAACGTGAATGGATTAAATGCTCCAACCACAAGACACAGGCTTGCTGAATGGATACAAAAACAAGACCCATATATATGCTGTCTACAAGAGACCCACTTCAGACCTAGGGACACATACACACTGAAAGTGAGGGGTGGAAAAAGATATTCCATGCAAATGGAAATCAAAAGAAAGCTCATATTTTATCTGAGTAGCAATACTCATATCAGATAAAATAGACTTTAAAATAAAGAATGTTACAAGAGACAAGGAAGGACACTACATAATGATCAAGGGACAAATCCAAGAAGAACATATAATAATTATAAATATATATGCACCCAACATAGGAGCACCTCAATACATAAGGCAACTGCTAACAGCTATAAGGGAGGAAATCGACAGTAACACAATATACTGGGGGACTTTAACATTTTACTTACACTGATGGACAGATCATCCAAACAGAAAATTAATAAGGAAACACAAGCTTTAAATGACACAATAGACCAGATAGATTTAATTGATATTTAAAGGACATTCCATCCAAAAACAGCAGATTACACTTTCTTCTCAAGTGCCCAAGGAACATTCTCCAGGATAGATCACATCTTGGGTCACAAATCAAGCCTCAGTAAATTTAAGAAAATTGAAATCGTATCAAGCATCTTTTCTGACCACAACGCTATGAGATTAGAAATGAATTACAGAGAAAAAAACGTAAAAAACACAAACACATGGAGGCTAAACAATACATTATTAAATAACCAAGAGATCACTGAAGAAATCAAAGAGGAAATCAAAAAATACCTAGAGACAAATGACAATGAAAACACGATGATCCAAAACCTATGGGATGCAGTAAAAGCAATTCTAAGAGGGAAATTTATATCAATACAAGCCTACCTCAAGAAACAAGAAAAATCTCAAATAAACAATCTAACCTTACACCTAAAGGAACTAGAGAAAGAAGAACAAACAAAACCCAAAGTCTGCAGAAGGAAAGAAATCATAAATATCAGGGCAGAAATAAATGAAATAGAAACAAAGAAAACAGTATCAAAGATCAATAAAACTAAAAGCTGGTTCTTTGAGAAGTTAAATAAAATTGATAAACCATTAGCCAGACTCATCAAGAAAAAGAGGGAGAGGACTCAAATCAATAAAATTAGAAATGAAAAAGGAGAAGTTACAACAGATACCACAGAAATACAAAGCACCCTAAGAGACTACTACAAGCAATTCTATGCCAATAAAATGGACAACCTGGAAGAAATGGACAAAGTTTTAGAAAGGTATAACCTTCCAAGACTGAACCAGGAAGAAATAGAAAATATGAACAGACCAATCACAAGGAATGAAATTGAAACTGTGATTAAAAATCTTCCAACAAACAAAAGTCCAGGACCAGATGGCTTCACAGGTGAATTCTATCAAACATTTAGAGAAGAGCTAACACCCATCCTTCTCAAACTCTTCCAAAAAATTGCAGAGGAAGGAACATTCCCAAACTCATTCTTTGAGGCCACCATCACCCTGATACCAAAACCAGACAAAGACACTACAAAAAAAGAAAATTACAGACCAATATCACTGATGAATAGAGATGCAAAAATCCTCAACAAAATACTAGCAAACAGAATCCAACAACACATTAAAAGGATCATAAACCATGATCAAGTGGGATTTATCCCAGGGATGCAAGGATTCTTCAATATATGCAAATCAATCAATGTGATACACCATATTAACAAATTGAAGAAGAAAAACCATATGATCATCTCAATAGATGCAGAAAAAGCTTTTGACAAAATTCAACACCCATTTATGATAAAAACTCTTCAGAAAGTGGGCATAGAGGGAACCTACCTCAACATAGTAAAGTCCATATATGACAAACCCACAGCAAACATCATTCTCAATGGTGAAAAACTGAAACCATTTCCTCTAAGATCAGGAACAACACAAGGATGTCCACTCTCGCCACTATTATTCAACATAGTATTGGAAGTCCTAGCCATGGCAATCAGAGAAGAAAAAGAAATAAAAGGAATACAAACTGGAAAAGAAGAAGTAAAACTGTCACTGTTTGCAGATGACATGATACTATACATAGATTATCCTAAAGATGCCACCAGAAAACTACTAGAGCTAATCAATGAATTTGGTAAAGTTGCAGGATACAAAATTAATGCACAGAAATCTCTTGCATTCCTATACACTAATGATGAAAAATCTGAAAGAGAAATTAAGGAAATACTCCCATTTACCACTGCAACAAAAAGAATAAAATACCTAGGAATAAACCTACCTAGGGAGACAAAAGACCTGTATGCAGAAAACTATAAGACACTGATGAAAGAAATTAAAGATGATACCAACAGATGGAGAGATATAACATGTTCTTGGATTGGAAGAATCAATACTGTGAAAATGACTATACTACCCAAAGCAATCTACAGATTCAATGCAATCCCTATCAAATTACTAATGGCAGTTTTTACAGAACTAGAACAAAAAAATCTTAAAATTTGTATGGAGACACAAAAGACCCCAAATAGCCAAAGCAGTCTTGAGGGGAAAAAACAGAGCTGGAGGAATCAGACTCCCTGACTTCAGACTATACTACAAAGCAACAGTAATCAAGACAATATGGTGCTGGCACAAAAACAGAAATATAGATCACTGGAACAGGATACAAAGCCCAGAGATAAACCCACACACCTATGGTCAACTGATCTATGACAAAGGAGGCAAGGATATACAATGGAGAAAAGACAGTCTCTTCAATAAGTGGTGCTGGGAAAACTGGACAGCTACATGTAAAAGAATGAAATTAGAACACTCCCTAACACCATACACAAAAATAAACTCAAAATGGATTAGAGACCTAAATGTAAGACCAGACGCTATAAAACTCTTAGAGGAAAACATAGGAAGAACACTCTTACATAAATCACAGCAAGATCTTTTTTGATCCCCCTCCTAGAGTAATGGAAATAAAAACAAAAATAAACAAATGGGACCTAATGAAACTTAAAAGCTTTTGTACAGCAAAGGAAACTACAAACAAGACGAAAAGACAACCCTCAGAATGGGAGAAAATATTTGCAAATGAATCAACAGACAAAGGATTAATCTCCAAAATATATAAACAGCTCATGCAGGTCAATATTAGAAAAACAAACAACCCAATGCAAGAATGGGCAGAAGACCTAAATAGACATTTCTCCAAAGAAGACATACAGATGGCCAAGAAGCACATGAAAAGCTGCTCAACATCACTAATTATTAGAGAAACGCAAATCAAAACTACAATGAGGTATCACCTCACACCAGTTCGAATGGGCATCATCAGAAAATCTACAAACAACAAATGCTGGAGAGGGTGTGGAGAAAAGGGAACCCTCTTGCACTGTTGGTGGGAATGTAAATTGATACAGCCACTATGGAGAACAGTATGGAGGTTCCTTAAAAATCTAAAAATAGAATTACCATATGACCCAGCAATCCCACTACTAGGCATATACCCAGAGAAAACCATAATTCAAAAAGACATATGCACCTCAATGTTCACTGCAGCACTATTTACAATAGCCAGGTCATGGAAGCAACCTAAATGCCCATCGACAGATGAATGGATAAAGAAGATGTGGTACATATATACAACGGAATATTACTCAGCCATTAAAAGGAACGAAATTGGTTCATTTGTAGAGACGTGGATGAATCTAGAGACTGTCACACAGAGTGAAGTAAGTCAGAAAGAGAAAAACAAATATCACATATTAACACATATATGTGGGACCTAGAAAAGTGGTATAGATGAACCGGTTTGCAGGGCAGATATTGAGACACAGATGTAGAGAACAAACGTATGGACGCCAAGGGGGGAAAGCGGCAGGGGTGGTGGTGGTGGTGTGATGATTTGGGAGATTGGGATTGACATATATACACTAATATGTATAAAATGGATAACTAATAAGAACCTGCTGTATAAAAAGTAAGTTAAATTAAATTAAAAAAAAAGAAATACAACTTCCAGTTTTAAGTCATAAGGATGTAATACACAGCATAGAGAATATACTCAATATTATTGGAATATCTCTGTATGTTAACAGATGGTAACTACACTTATTGTGGTGATTGTTTTATAATGTATAGAAATATTGAATCACTATGTTGTACACCTGAAACTAATATAATATTGTAAGTCAGTTATAAAAAAAAAAAAGAATCCGCCTGCCAATGCAGGGGACACGGGTTCGAACCCTGGTCCAGGAAGATCCCACATGTCGTGGAGCAACTAAGCCCGTGTGCCGCAGCTACTGAGCCTGTGCTCTAGAGCCTGCGAGCCACAACTACTGAGCCCACTTGCTGCAACTACTGAAGCCTGTGCGCCTAGAGTCCGTGCTCTGCAATAAGGGATGCCACAGCGATAAGAAGCCCATACACCACAACAAGGAGTAGCCTCCGCTTGCTGCAACTAGAGAAAGCCCACAGGCAGCAATGCAGACCCAATGCAGCCAAAAATAAATAAATAAATCTATTTAAAAAAATAAAATAAAAGAAGATGACGAGACAGCCTTGATAGAGCTGAAAGGAGCCCAATTTGATGAGGTCACAAAATAGAATGAAATCATAAAGCCTGTAATTAACTGTATGTCACTTTATGTTTATATTACACTTAATAATTCTTAAAAGGCTTCTTTGTTTGTTACCACTCAAGCTTTATGGTAACCATGAAGAAGGTCAGGAGATATGCTATAGCCCCATTTTACAGATAATGACACTGAGGCACAGAGGGGCTACATGTTTATATCAGAGTTAAATGACAAATACCATCTACACCAAGGGACAGAATCCACAGTAAGAAAGAAAAAGAAATGCTTGGTGGCAGATCAAGGGACCCAAGAAGAGACAGCACGTAGCTTCCAGCTAGAATTAACAAGGAGCCAAAGAGCCTACCTATCAACCCCTAACTGCTAGCTTTCTTTACTCGAAATTCTACTTTCAAAGATAACGTCTCTCCCGCAACCACAGAAAGATCAAATGGGTCATGGGAGATAAAAAGTCAAGACATTTGGCAAATGGATCAGACACAGAGGCGAAGAAAGCCTCTTGAAACGCATCCTGCCTACAACAAAGCAAAATGTATTTCTAAGCGCTTTACTGAAACTTCATAGGAAGAAAGATCCTGAAATGTGAAAAATGATAATAAATAGAAAGTATATGATACCCATTATGTATTACTTCAACTGAATTAAAATGTCATTAACATTCACTTTCTTTACAGAATATGCCATTTAGAATTTTTATTTTAGCAAACTTTAGCAAATACAGAAAATCAACCCTAGACTTGTCAGAAAGGGCCGCTCCACCCCCAAGCCCCATGTTATCACAGAAACCCCGGGACTGACCTCCTGGCTGACTGGAGTGGACACTCGTATTTCAAGATTCCCCTAAGTCTTTTGAACACCTTCTCAACATCCTGATAGTTTCCCACTTTATTGATGAAGGCCATTAAGTCAAAGTAGAATCCAAAAAAACTGTATTTCCCAGGGGTCCTATGGCAAAGCAATCGTAAGCCCCTCTGCAAAACACGGGTGCTGGAAAAGGAGTCAAGGGAAGTGGAAACTGCTTCCTGGAAGGTAATCTTCCAGCAAGCCTGTCGGTGCGGTGTGGGCTCTGGTGGGGCTTCTGGTATCTTCTTCCTGAGCACAGTCAGCCCAAGATGCTGGACAGCAGGGCAGTGGTATTCTCTCTAGAGCTGTCTCAGAATGTCACTAGGCATTGTTGCAGAATGTTCTTGGCTATCTAGGATCCAAACTTGGCTTTCAGGCCCTCCTGAAGATTCAGTACTCATGCAGGCTGGGACAGAGCAATACCCAACAGGAGAGAGAAAGGGCTGAAATCCAAAAGAAAACCAAAGGACTGACTATTACCAAAGTGGAAAATGTTGCTCTCAATTTGCATACGTAGCAGCATTCATTTCACTCCCAAACTCAAGAGAACCATAAAGATAAACGTGCTGGCAGCCACGTCTCAGTGTGTGGCTTTGTCTCATCACAAAGCTTTAATAATGTCCTCGTTCTGCTGGTGAAACACTGGGAGGAGGTGAGGGAAGGATGGGAGTTCCTGGTCTCCACCGTCCCAGATTCCTCCTGGACAGTTTGTGCTCTTCCCCGGAGTAAAGCTCCTCTCCAAAGAGAGAAAATCTTTTATTTTCTGGTCCAGTCATCTTCAAGAAAACCTAACCTAATTCCCTCAAAACTTCATCAGACAGAACAGAATCTTTTGGCCATGACCAGCTTTGTGCCAAGGTAAGGGAAGAGATGGCAGAAGGACAAATCCTTTTTTAAACTTGAAAGACTGTGCCCCACCTCCTCTCTGTCATTATTGTAAGGGACAACCATGTAACTGACTCATCTCTATTTCTTTCGCTCAAAACACTGTCTGCTGGTCAGAGTATTTTCAAGTGTTGTCAACCACCAGACTGTACCCTTCAATTCTTTTTAGCTTCTTTCCAACTTTCCAATACAGAATCTCATTAACTGGTTTGCTTCTCTGGCTGCTATATTTTGCGGTTAACTTTCCCCATTTTAAGATATTTTCCTATTAAGAATTTCTTTAGAGATGGCAGTTACCCACCTCCCCACACACAAAATCCACAACTAATTAAATCGCATAAAGTTTTATTGAACCTCTATGATGTACATTACTTGGTGCGGTGAAGAAAGGCCTGAATTTTAGAATTATAACAGTAATAATATTAATAATAATAGCTATTTACTCTGACCTTGTGTGCCTGGGATCTTAACACATGACATAGCATGATGCTACATGATGATGAGAATATGGCTTCTTTTCTCTGACAGACCTGGGTTCAGCTCAAAGCTCTACCATGCAAGCCATTTTCTTAACCCTTCTGTGTCCTGGGTTCCTCATCTGTAAAATAAGCATATTAACAGGATATATCTCATAGGGATAGTTTGAGAATTCCATTAAATCACAAACATAAAGCACTTAACCCAGGGCCTAGTTCATAATGATATGTGGCACGTACCCTGTTCTCCCTATTTTAAGAGATGGAGACTGAAGGTCAGAGCTAGTACATACATCCAGTGTGAAGCCTTTATTTCTACTGCCTCATGCTGACCAGAACATTGGAGGAAGTCACGTTAGAAGTCTAGAGTATGACCATTGGGAGAGCCTTGAAGAGACTGTCCCACCTTCTACGACAGCATCTCTCTCCAGGGAACTGGAGGCCATCACCCCTGCTTTTGCACACAAGCTCCAGGTCTTACACATTTCTGAATCCCCAGACGTGGAGCAGCACCTGCAGGGGGGATGTCTGTTTGTTGAATGAATGAGTGAATGAATGGCTAAAGTGATTCAGAGTATAACAATAGCTAAATACTGAGCATAAACTATGTGCAGGGCCTCGATCTAAGGAGTTAATACCCACTAACATTGATTATATATTTAATGTTTAATATTTAGTTTAAAAAATCAAATAGGCTTTGTAGAATGATCCAAGGGGTCAAGGAGAAGGAATGGTATATCCTCATCAAAGAACAGCTACCCAAAGTGGGCTTAAAAGAACGCAAAGGATTCTACAGAATGTGTAGGGGCAGAAGAGGGCGTCCAGACAAAGGGAACCACGTGGGCCACGGCCACAAGGTGTGAGTGCTAAGCCCGTTGCCATCAACGGCCTGAGAAGAAGTGTCTGAAGAAGAACAGAAAGAAATGTGATTTGATGGCTAGAGTAAGGCCAGGACAAGTGGGACCTCAAACACCAGCATGGGCGATTGGCCTTGATTCCACCAAAATGGGAGAAACTAATGAAGCCGCAGGTAGCAGGAAGGCACGTTGACAACAGCATTCTGCTCCAAGTCTTCAATAGAACAGACAAACGTCACAGAGAAACTGATTTGGAAGATGAGGAGGCAGACAGAAGCATCACAAAAGAGTCCCAAAGACAGAACGGAGCGGTGGGGTCGGGGGGGAGCCAGCTTCATCTCCCTGGGACCTGCTCTTCAAGGAAACGTTGACTAGGATAAGGGTAACTGCCCTCCTGAAGACCACTTGACACCAACGCCCCTACTGAGACAAAAATCAGAAGGTCCTCCTACAACTGGCTGGGCCCTGCAGTAGGGCACCCAACCCAGGGAGCAGGTGAGGACAAAAATCCATCCAGCCCTCCTCCAGCCACACTGAGCATCCTGACATGGGATGGCAGACATGCACTGGAAGGGGCACCTTTTCTAATCTGTACATAGGCACCCTAAGGCCCGTGGCCATCCTAACAAACAGTCTCATTTCTTGTTCAATCATCCCATCCCCCATCCTAAGACTGTATATATTTAAACCAGTAACAATATAAACATATTGATTTATTCGCTCACACACTCACACATTCAAACATTTCTTTGTGTACAGAGAGCCATGCTCGTTATAGTGGGAGATAACAGAGCTCACCATCTAATAGACATAATTACAAGTTTCATAAACAGTAGGACAAAAGAGAATAACTATCTTAATTAGCATTCTTGACAGCACCAAGAAACATGCTGCCTAGGTCACAGTCAGGGCAGCTGTACCAGCCCAGTAAAGAAAAGAATCCAAGACCCTCATCTAAATAAGACAAATGGAAAAACAAGACTATCATCAGATTTAAATACAAAGTACACTTGAAAGGTAAACTCAGCTCGCGGTTTTGGAGGCAACACAGTTTCTTTAAAGCAAAAAGTCAGATTTTTTAGAACTAGCAAGGTCTAATCTTGGTTTAGCCACAGAATCACTGTGCCATTCTAGGAAAATATGCAAAATACATCCAGTCTTCATTTGTGCATCATCAAGAGATTTAATCAATAACTGACAGGTAGAATGAGAAATTGCTTAGCTAATACAGAGTGCTCCTGTTAATTAAAGCCAACCCCTGCCTTGGCCATGGATTAGAAGGAGGAAAGACAAAGATGGCTTTAAACAATTTGATCACCAGGCAAGAGCAGTAAAAACAAAAAAAAAGCAGAAGACTGTGCTTAAAGTCAAGAAACCACTGTTTCAGGAAAATCAGCATTTGGCCTAAAAGCAAAGGAACACACATTAAACCTAAAAGGAAAAGCTGGTAAGTGAGAGATACAGATAGAATAACTCCATGTGTCTGTACGTTAGTAGCCAGTCAGTATAGTTCAACTTCAGGGGCAGATAGCTACCTTTTAAATTAGGTTGGGGAGAAGTGGGAGGGTGGTCCTATGTGCCCAGAACTGTGATAGGCAACTTACATTTATTACTTCATTTAATCCTCAAAGCAACCTGCCTTAAATTTCATTATCCCTAATGAAAAAAAACAAAAACAAAAAAACAAAAAAACCCACTGAGTCTAGAAGAACACAAGCCTTCAAGCTACTTCCATCATGTCAACTGTGGAATGGTGATAAAAGAATAGGGAGACTCCGAAGGTGCCTTTGGTAACCAAGAGGTGCTGAGGAAACAGAACAAGATAGTCTTAAGAGGCTTACCAAATATAGTTCACTCTACCGACTCTAAAAGACCCAAATATAGTATGGACTTGCACTTGACCATGGCACATATCCACTGTCAATTGTCTCCAGTTGATAAGAATGCACAGACTCACAGCTATTTGCAGACCAGCTGTAGTCTACTTGGATAACAGATATCCAAGGACATCAAACATGGAAAAGGCACTTGAGATAAGAACACCACCTCAGTAAATTTCAGACTTGGGATACACCACAACCATAAAGTGGGTTACCGAAAAGTTAGTCTTCATTGTGTTTATCTACAAAATATAGTTATTCTATTCTTAGTTCCTTTACTTTCCACATTTTATTTCAAGCATTAATTAGGTGACTTTTATTATCCACCTTTTAATGAGAGGCTACAGAAAATAAACAGATAAAAACCAGGTCCAAGCCATCATAAACAATTGATAATCTAGAAATTTTAAAGTCTTAAACTGCATACATGAAAACATACCGTTAATCTCATTCCTGTTTTGTGTTTTTTTTTTTTAAAGAAAAAGCTTCTGAAAGTTGTTCATAAACTGATACTTTGTAAGTGGAATCTTATTTGTTCATTCATTCATTCATTCATTCATTCCACAAATGCTTAGGAGCAACTGTTAAATGCCTGGGACTACATTAGGTGTTGAAAATCCAGATGTAAAAGATATTCCGTGCCTTCAAGAAAATAAAATATAATAAAGAAAGAGAGAGTAAAAACTGCCATAACAATACAGAGAGCTGAGTGCTGTGCTAAGCTATTGTAAGCACAGGTATAATGGAGACACAGTGGAAGGGCTCCTTATCCAATCTCATGGGGTGAGGGATGGCGAGCTTTGGAAGCTGGGGATGGAGGGTAATTCTAGATAGAAAGAATAAAATGGATCACTTCCACTTCTGGCCAAGACGGAGTAACAGGGACAGTTGTCAAGACCTGGATAACAGGCTACCAAGGGCAATGATCTCTGAGAGAAGGGAAACAAAATAAGTGAGTCCTATAAGTCCCCCAGCTTACTACCTGAGGGAGTCTCCATGCCGAGGTGTGCGGGGGCAGGGAAAACTCGAGTGGACCTCCTGAGGTCAGTAAGTGGAGCTAACAGTCTGGGGAGACCAAGGCAACTAGAATCCATAAGACAGAGGACCTGAGACAAATATTTGGAGAGACTGTATTGATTTAAGAGACCTGGATTTTATATTTTACCAATAAATAAAAGTGTTAATTGTTTAAAAAAAAAAAAAAGAGACAGATACCAGATAGGGGAGAGAGCTTCACAGAGACTCACAGGGAGTGAATTTTTAGTGGAATATTGATCAGTGAATGTGTGTGAGGCAATCACTCAAGGCTGGGGGAACAAATCCAAAAGGATGTTTCTCACTAGAAAACTTCATGATTCCTTAGGCACTGGGAGAGCACATAGAAAGGTCTCTCCTCTGACATGGGGAATAACTGGCCCTAGACTGAGTACTATTCCAGTCCTGCCTAACATATCTTAGTAGCAAGACCCAGAAGAATCAAACTGTTTCTAAGAAACTTAACTACATCCTAAAACAAGTAAAGAATATTTACAGGAATACAAAAATATGCAGCATCCAACAAGGTAAAATTCACAATGTCTGGCATTCAATCAAAAATTACACAGCATGCAAAAAGCAGGAAAATATGACCCCTGATGAGGAGAAAAATCAATCAAAGCTGACCCAGAACTGACACAGATGTTAGAATTAGCAGACAAGAACATTAAACAGCTCTTATAACTATATTCCATAAGTTCAAAAATTAAGTGGAGACATTGATGACATAAAAAAAGACCTAAATCAAACTTCTAGAGTTGAAATCTACAATGTATGAGATGAAAAATACACTGGATCAGATTAACATCAGATTAGATATCATAGAAGATAAAGATTAGTGAACTTGAAAACACAAATATCAGGACTATTCAAAATGAAACACAGAGAAAATAGAATTTTAAAAATCAACAGAGAAACATTATATTTAATTATATTATTAAATATAATTATTTAGATGATTAATACATTATATTAATAAATATTAATATTTAATCTATCTTTAAATAATTTACAACCTTTCTGTGGAAACAAATTTTGATAAAAAAAGAAAATAAGGTCATAAAATATTTGAAAACCACAAATATTATACGAACAGAAAAAATGTCCTGAGGCACTACATAGTTACTTACCAAACAAATGGAACACAAAATTGTTTAGAGGAGAGGAACAAATTATTTCATGCTCAGGAGATCAGGTTAAGAATGGTCAAAGAGGAAACATTTGAACTGTCTGTTTCATAAACGGATATTTTCATGTAACTTAAAGCATTGCTCATTACCATATATTTAGAAATGCAACTCTTTCTGCCTTATTCATTCATTCACCTTTTATTGAGCAGCATGTATGTGTCAGATACTAGCTAAGCACAGACATGTTCTGTCTCTACTTCCGATGGGTTTATAATGCAGAGGAGGCAGAAGAGAGAAAAGACTACTGGCCACCCTGCAAGATATGCTCTACAGGAAGTGTGTTCAAGTGTTTTGAGGAGGGAGCAACTCACTCAGCAAGAGAAAAGAAATTCACGAGACAGACAACTGTCACCTATGTCTAATATCTCCATCCCATCCTGCTTCCAGATTTGGCTTCCAAAAACTGCTGCTGGAAAATAAGTGGCAAAGTCCTCAAGAGAAAGAAGAAGGAAGCCAGTTTTTCACTGGTTTTCACTGCACTAATCCATGTAAGAAAGAAGTCAGGAAACTTCTCCTTCCAGGCAATCAACCACACCTAAACGGTGTTAAGATTCAGATAAGCCCTGACAAGTTTGTTGGAGAATGACTTAAATAGATGGGCAGCAGGATAGCAATATGTCACATATTTTCAGAATAAAGCCTTAGTGAGTAATAAGTTCAAAGCAATTGGCTTGAGGTTGGCTATTTGATATTTTCATTAAAGAAGAAAGGCATTTTATTTTTCCTGAAGTTAGTAGTCATTATACACTATGCATTATGCAAAGCTAAAAGGAAGTTTCACAATCAGAGCACAACACACATTTTGCAGACGGGAACACTGAGACCCAGACTGAGTATGAGGCTGGACCAAGGCCCCAGAGAGGGTTAGTGGCAGCACTAGTTAAAATTCATGTTATTTCACCTCTGGGAAGCTGGTGATCTTTACATCAAATCACGTTGCATTTATCCATCTCTTCGAGTGATCTAATTTGTGCTGTGGTTTTAATAGAGAATTATACTAATATAGGAAAGGTATATTTGGATGTGGAAATGGATGCTTTACAATAAACCTTGGTTTAATTTTAGTTTTACTATGAATGAGTGTCTCACTAAGAAAACCTCATAATGGGAAAATTTTCATTCGTGTTCCATTTACAGTGAAAGATTCCTTAATGTGTCCCCAGTGCATTGTTTAATGTTCAATTTATAGTCTATGTTGCAGAGAAAAGAAACAAGGTATAGAAGTAAAGCAAAGCCTAGGACTCTGGCTCTGCTACACACGAGATATATGAACTTGGGCAGGATATTTAACCTCTCTGTTTTCTCATCTGTAAAATGAGACTAACAATAGTACCAACCTCCTAGGTTCTGAGAATTCAATGAGATAACTAATGCAAAGCACACTGCCAGGCACATCACAGGAGTTCAAAAAACATTAGAAGCAGCTGTTGCTATAGCTGGTGACTATGATGGTGGGGGACTCATGATTATTACTAAGATCTTGAGGCTCATCCACACTGGACATATTTTTTTCATTCTGGATCATGAAGAGAACTCAGGTGCATATATGACAACATTACAACATTTTATTCTTAGAATTCCTCTCCTTAAAAGTTTGTGCTTTTCCATAAATTTAAACTTTACTCAACACTGTCACAATTATCTTATTATAATAATAGTTACTCTGGTAAGTCTGAGAGGTGCTAATTTCTTTGCCACCAGGCTGTAAACACTGGGCCATAGAGCTTGGTAATAAAATATGAGAATATCACACTTTCTCCATCACTGCAATGTCTTCACGTAAAAGCTGGGCTCTATTACAAGTGTCAGCCCAAGTTTTCCATGGTTAAAATATGTGGTAATACTGAACTGCCACACTACAGATTTGTCCTAAACGTAGGATGCGAATTCAACGACTACATTCTCCCAATGGAAATGATCTGGTTCATTTATAAATTTTTTTCCCTTCCCAAAGGAAGTGGTTTGAATTAGTGAGTAAGTGCCTACAAAGGTTTCTTCCTCGTCTGAACAATTAATTTATATCATGTAAGACAAATATTGGCACATCTGGACAAACTCAGCATGAGTCTAAAAACCATGAAGTTTCCCAAGGCATCTGTGAATAAAAGCACCTATCCAAGCTTCTCAGAAATGACAGACTGAGGTAAGGGGTCGGGGGACAGTGGGGGTGATAGGAAAATGGACACGATAACACTCTTCAATGATCTGAAGGGCTGTCAGGTGAAAGAGGGAGCGGACTTCTGATGTTGAGTGCTCAAGAAGACAGAATGAGAAGCAATGTGTGGAAAAGTTGCAGGGGGGCAGCCTTCAGCTCTATATAAGGAGAACCTCCCAGGGCAAGGGTGCACACACACGCATGCCTCCACAGAGTCAAACAGACTGGGGCAAATCCAGGCTGCACCATTGATTAGCTCCTCACATGGGGCAGTTTCCTTAAGCTATCTGAGCCCTCAACTATCAATCAGAACAGCTATTCCTACATTCCAGGGTCGTCCCAGAATTGGAAGAAAACACACATATTTGACACTCAATATGTAGTTGGCATTATGATTATTTTCACTCTTATTTTTACCTCTGATAAACAGTGTGGATTTGTCAGACACCTTTGGAACAGGATAATCTACATGACCTAATGGTTAAAATCTCTCTAGTTCTGCTTTCCACTTTCTCTTTCGGTCTTAAAACCTACTGAGAGAAGCTCAAATTGTTCTACACTCAGCTTTGCCACTGCTCTTACGTTAAGATGCCAGTCTAGTTGTTTTCCATCTTCCCTGGATCCTTCCAACAGCAATACATAAAGAAAGACACTTATCATCCACCAACTTTAACCCGGGAAAGGATTACAGGAATTACCTAAGAAATTATTACAAATCATTTTTCATATACAGGTGTTCCCCCCTTTGCCCAACACATGTTTTGTGTAAATCACATTCTTTTTTCCTACCAAATGAGCTTATAATTGTTTGCATATGTTTATTATTTTATTCCAAGAATATTACTCTATGACCATTAAAGAAAATTTGGAAAACAGGAAAATGGGGCAGTGAGGGGAATAATCACTCACAGTCTATGTATTATTATTTCTTCCCTATCGCCTTCATGCATGGATCTTTTTCTACATAATTTTAATTTAGATTGTAATTTCAAAGGGGACTTCTTAGCAATTTTAACTGCTCTTCACTGAGTGATGGTTCCTGCATTAAGTTCCTCTGTTCTCAAGAAAAATTGAGTAGCAGTGATTCAAAAACATTTTAAAGTACCAAGGGACATTATTATTGAGAAATATGGAATTTTGGAACCAAAAAAAAAAAAAATCAGCACTTGAAGAAAGAATGAGTAACGCAACCCCTCATTTTATGGATGAGGGCACATAAGCTAGTGACGAGCTGGCGCAGCCTCTGCTAGAGCAGAGACCAGGGCCCTTTCCATTAAATCCACTGTAAATAAGGCCATAGCGACCACTGCTTCCCACCCAACACAGTTTCTATGAGTTTGGATTGTATATCTTCACTCTCCTTAGAAAGATACATAAGGATATGTTCTGTGTACAATGGGTGCATAGCAAGATGATTAAGGCCCAAATAGGCTTTGATGAGGACGACCCTCCCCAACCAGAAACTCAAACCTGCCCTACAATAGAGCTCAAACAGGAGGGAAAGGAAAAATCTCCAGTCTTTGCTTGACGTCTTTACTCAAATTTTGACATATCTTTATACATCCAAATTAAGATAGTTCATTTCATACCCATCAAATAAGCGAAAACTAAAAATACTTTCAATACCAAGAGCTGGAAAAGGTGAGGAGCAACAGGAACTCATATACTGCAGGCGGGAGTTCACACTGGCACAAGGCATTTGGGGTGCAATTCAGCAATATCTAGGTAAGATGAAGACAGGCACACCATACTGTATTCCTAGGTATGGAGCCTAAAGAAATTTCCCCACATGTTCACAAAAAGACAGGTCAAAATTCTTCACAGCAGCATTGCTTATAATACAGAAAAAAAGGAAAACAGGAGAAAGAGTACTTTAGTTGTGAAATGGTCACATAGTAGAATAGTTACTGCACAACAGCTAAAATAACTTCCTAGATAAACATGCAATTCCTATATTAACAAGGCTAAATAACAAAAGCATAATATTGAGCTAAAAAGAGCAAGCTGTGGAAGGTCAGGTACAATAAGTTACTATTTACATAAGGTTTAAAAATCGGCAAAGTAATAACACGCATCATTAGTGGATTTATACATCCATAGCAAAAGCATAGAAACATGCATAGGAATGAAAAAACATTATATTTAGTTGAGAGATTATCTCTGGAGAAGAAAAGAAACAGGATTTAGGAAGGGAGGTTCAGCTGCTTTATTTCTTTAAAAAATCTGAAGCAAGAATGGTAAAATGTTTGAAAAGGAATTTGTCCATTTTTTTTCTATTTTTTCTGTATACTTAAGATATTTCAAAATTAAAAAAAGAAAACAAAGCATGATGGATTGGCCATGTATTGGTATCTGGGTATCCAGGAGTCTGAGAAGGTAGAAATAACAATGGCCCTTCCACAATTTGGGGCACTTTAACAAGTCTAATGGCCATCACAAACTCCTTTGTATCCCCATGTCCAAGCACAGTGCTTAGTCAAAAGTAAATACAGACTAAACGTTAATGAATGAATGAACCAACAAGTGAACAAATAAATGACCAAATGAACTGAATAGGTTGTTACACATGCCTTTGATTAATAAAAATGGGAAAAAATAATTATTGCTAATAATTTGAAATTCAAACTATTTCTACATATGGGTCAATGTAGGGCTCTTCTTAAAGGCATCATTAGTAGAAAAAACAAACTGAAAACAAGTGGACAAAGTAACCTTTGAAGATTTTTCTATCCCTAGAATTCAGTGCTTTTTCCGTATCTCAGAGGCACCCACTGAACACTCATCACATTCTATTCACCTAAAGGAGCAGAAGTTCATTGTCATAACAGACCCCAGGGTATGACCAACAGCCTGAAATATATATAAGCTGTAGGGTAAATGCATTGATTAAAGCACTCTTCTGAGCCTTCTGTAAAGAATTCTCCGCATTTCTCTGCCCTGTTTACCAGGTGCATTAAGATTCTAAGTCATGCTGTCTTCATGATTGGAAGTTGTTCCCAACCTGTGCTCAAAATGCTAGAATGTAACAAAAAACTGCCAGTGTGATCACTGTGATTTCAAATTCCTGACCATTATAGGGGAATATACAGGCTCAGTGAAACCAAGCAGAAATTCGCTACCATACATTTTCGCCATTATATTTTTCACAAAAATTCAGTTGAATTTTAAAAGAACCAAAATAAGATACATGATATATTTACCCAAACCTAGTAATTAAATCTGAAAAAGCAGTTTAAAATAATGTAAGCAAAGAGAATAATTTCAGAAACTACCACAGACCTCCACTCTCTGAAATGAGGTAGATGTTTTCTACTTTCTTCTTTATGTTATTAAAATATTAATTTACTTTTAAATATAATCCTGGAGCTTCCTTCAAAATACCTTTTCCACGAAGCAGGGGCATGTATTCATAGTGTCCCTTTAAAGTTTAACAAAAGAAGGATTCAAATGGAGTTACCTCCACTCTACAAAAGTCTTTTTTCAAATGTGTAATAGGATCTTACTGCAGTCACTAGGTCTGCTCTCCACACAAAGAAAGGCTGGAAAACATTTGTGTTATGCTTCTGGAGTTAAAAATGAAGAAGCCTTTTCCTTTCCATCAGTTCTTTTTTATTAATAAGGTGGCCACACTAAGCCAGAAATTATAACCATCTGCTTTAGCCATTAAATGCAGATTCAAAGGCCTAATGATAAAGTGACCTCTTTATTAATAGCAGAAAGCGACACAAGTGGCCATTTTCTCAGAGCATGCAAGGAAATAAATCAATCCATAAGTTCAGGTTGACGGTCCACCTCAGCAAGACTGCCTCTTATTTCTCTTCCCTTTGGCCTTCATATTTGTAATCGCCAGGAAAACAAAAGAGGAGCTCCGAAAGTACCTTTCCCGTGAGTCTTGTTTACCTCGGCTGTTGAGATGCCGCCTGTTTGAAGACATTCTCTTTTATTTCTCCCCATCACAAAAGCATCATTGCACGCATTGCTGAACCATTGGGTAGACACATGGGACTTATTTCCTGCGGCGATTAAGCCTGAATCAAGGCTTGAAACAAAGAAGGTGTGTGGGAAAGCCACAGATCTGCAGGAGTCACTGCGGCTGTATTTTAGTGTTTCAGTAACGTAGCCCTATGTTTTGTTTAATTCATATATTAGAATTTTAATTATCAAGTTGCAAAATTACGGTGGCTTTCATTTGAAGTGGGTTTTACCGACCTAACCTTGTAGGGCAGACAGAAGTTCTTTGTTGCATTGCCAGAGGCATGGAGACACCAGCATGGTAGCATCTATCCCCTCTGCCTCAGATCCTTCTGGCAGGAAGCGTCCATCACCACCACCTAGACTCTGGGGGATGAATCTCCCTGGCCCTTATCCAAGGGCCTTTAGTACTGGAAGGGCCAGAAAGACCTCTTTATAAACCTCATCTTTCTCCTAACTCAATCCATAGGCTTGAACCCTGAAAAACACCAGAAGAGTGAACCGGTGTAACTGAGCTGGGTCATGAAGGATGAGTAGGAGTTCTTGGGGGGGATGCTTTGTACAGGATGTGAAAAACACTCCTCTCCCCCCCGTGGAGGGGATTCTGCAAGTACTGTCTTCACTGCAAAGGTGAAAGCCTCTAAAAACCCATAACCCCACAGCAAGCAACCAGCACCTCTGAACTGCCGGCACCTCCTGCCCCACTCCCTGGCTTCTTCTCTCCTGGGTTTCCCCTCACTGATTCCCTCACTCCTGACACACTGGAGAAGGCAGTTCCAACTGTCCAGGTAGAAAAAGACCTCCGCGGGGCTGCGGGGGCGAGGCAAGAACACTGGACTGAGAGTTCAACCAGAGACCCTTGGGAGTCAAATTGAAGGGAACATCAAGGAACTCCACCCATCTGTACCCTCACCAAAAGGAACTTCTGTCTCACCAACCAGCACTCAACGTGCATCACTGCGCAAGGAACGTGAGAGAGAGAACGCTCCTGTAACCAGCCAAAAACCCACAGATCCACCCTAGAAACTGATGGACGGAGGTTTAGCCTCCAGGTCACCCCTCCTGGGCCTGAGGTCACGAATGCAAGAGAGTCCTTGCTCCACAGTAACAAGCTGTGACCTGAGGGGTGTAACTGAACTTCTCAAGGCCTCACTAGCCTTCCCCAAAGAATAAGAGAGCAAGGCTCAGTCGTGTCAGACGTCCTTCACAGCCTTGGCCTTCCATAATGTTCAACCACTTCTTTTATCCGTTGCCTCAGTTTCCTCAAGTATAAAATCATGCCGTCGGAGTGGATGGTTTCAACGTCCTCTCCAGCACTGAGGCTCTATGATTCAGCCGATGAATCTGGATCACAAGCAAGGATTATTCTATTAATCTCAGTGGCCCTCTCTCTGCCAAATAATGATAGGAATGTGCTTCAGCTGAATGCCGCCACCCCAGCTACCAGCCCAGCTGGCTGGGAAACATACAATGACTTCTATCTGCCCGCTTGCCAACACGGAAATCTTCAAACAGATACGGGATGATTAATAACATCTTTAATAGGGGCCCCCCCTTGACATTAAATCTTGGGCTGAGGTTATCAAAAACAGCAAATACACAAAGAACTTACTCACAGCCTTGAGAGCAAGAGACTGTGCAGGTGGCTGGGAGGAAAACTGACATGAATTACAAAGAAAAGGTGCATCGAGTTAATAAAATATAACTGTGATACTGGGGCTGGGGGTTGAAAACAGATGTGAGGGGAAGTCCACCTCAGCACCATGAGGGATGAAAGCAAGAGCCACAACATTTCTCAAACACACACACACACACACATTCTTTCAAGTAAAGCCTATGAAATTCACTGCATTGGCCCAGGGGTGTGGGTTGTAGGAGGGACACTGTAAAGCCAAAAGCTGATCAGACACAGCCCCTAAAATCCAGTTTTCCAGAAGGAATTTGAAGCTAAGTAAGTAGTGTGAAGGGGGGGTGTGTGTGTGGCAATTTTCATACTGGAGAGGGTGCTGGACATAAAGACTATAAGATTAAGGTCCACCTTCATGATCTTTTATAGTTATTAACTCCCTAAACCAAATGCCTCATCTATAAAATGGACATTACTAATATTCAGTCTATCAGAAAACAGATTTTTAAAGTGTGTACAACACACACAGTATTTGGGATGACACAGCAGACACTCCAAAAAGCAGGAACTTATTACCAAGATGCATGTAGGTGTCAAACAGCAGAACGCAATAGCTGGTCAATCCAGAGAGATAAAAAGAAATCCAAAAAGGACAGGCAGTGACAAACTAGGCAACATGGTGGGTCAAGGGCTGGAACAGTAGCTACAAGAAAGTCTTCAGCACCATCACTTCTAATAAATGTCTATTGAAGTTAGGAGGAAATAAGCAGGTTGCCAGATGAGTGGTAAAATATGACCCAACGTATGTTGAGAGAGAAAGACACAATAACGTAAAGCAAAGGAAGAGAGACATACTAAATACTAAAAGTCATTATCACTAGGTTTGGATACTGGGCTATTTCAAGGGTTTTTGTTTGTTTATCAATATTTTCTAAATAGCTTTTTATAAACATCTGGTTTTTCTTATTTCAAAATTAATAAAAATTGTAAATTAAACATTTATAACATGCTTTGAGAAGTAGCTATGGCGGGGAACCTGAGGTCCTGGAGAAGATGGCTGACATTCTGAGATCAGGGCTGTGTTCTAACTATTCAAAAGTTGTTATCACATATACAGAGAATCCCAGTCAGTCAATAAATGTTATGTGGAGGGCCTTCTTAATTCAGAAGCATGACATTAAATAGTTCAGGAAAAATAAATTCCCAAAGGGCCTCAGTCTCATCAGGGAACTAGACATGCCCACATAAAATTATAACTCACAATGCAAGGTGCACCAATGGGACAGTAAATTCAAGGAGGGTGATTTGAGCCAGGCCTTGAAGACCTGGGAGACTTCAGAAGGAAGGATAAGGTCACACACTTTCTGTTGCAGAAACGATTTAATTAAAAAGAAGTTCCTTTCTACCCACTCCACCAGGTAACAGAGAATGCATTGTATTCTGAGGAACTGAAAATCTTACAAGAAGGCAGATTGCATGACCTTCCATTTGCAATAGCTTCTTTCAGGAAAGGGAATAATTAGAATCACATAGAATGCGTCGCTTTCTTTCATTTAACAGATAACTTTAAACAGGCTTCCAAATCCCACGAACAAGCAAACTTCCTGCACTGGACTCCTACAGGGCCTAATTTGCACCTCAGCCCAATACTTCCTCAGATCCCCGGCACTGTTATCAAGCTACTTAACTGTCTTCCATCCCTCATTCCCAGCCTCCAAACACACCAGTAGAATGTGAACTCCTTTTATTCTTTCATTTATTTATTCAACGATTTCCTAACACGGGCTATGTACGAGCAACGCAAAGATAAATAAGACAGCCCCAATCTCACAAAGTTCATAGTCCAGTGGCAATAACTGACTCATTAACAGATACCTCCAGCTCAATGGCTGGGACACGCACAATGTATCCAGGAGAAAGGAGAGAGGCTGTGTCTAACCAGCCAAACCCAGGCATTAAGGACTGGGGGGCGGTGAAGGCAAAGGCCCTCCCTGTGGTGAAAAGCAACACAGAGCAAAGAGAAAGCCATGGCCAGACCTTAAAGTGTGAGGCAGGGTGGAAAAACACAATCATAACAGGCAACACTGACTGAGGGCTTACTGCATGTGAGGCTGACTTAATCCTCCCAATAACCCCATGAGGGAGGTCCCATCACCCTAATGTTACCGATGAGGAAACTGGGGCCACACAGGTAAAGTAACTTGAGCAGTAAGGGCGGTAACTCCTCTGATACGCTGCCTATTCCTGAGGCTACAAGGGGCTGCTCTGAGAACCCCATTAGTGTCAGGCTAAGGAGCTTGGGCTTTTCCCATAGACAATGAGGAGGCAGTGAATAGTTTTAAGCAAGAGGGTGACACAGTCAGATTGGGTGCGGAAGGCTACTCTAGCAAGGTGTGGGGGGCTGATTTGAAGGGCTCGGGAGACCAGATAAGAAGCTGCTGCAATATTCCCATGAGTGATGGGGTGACCTGACCTAATGGTGTAAGGAAAGAGCAGAGGGAAGAGATGCAAAATGCGTTTGTTGGGAGACAATTCTCCGTGGGTCTCTTGAGTTGCTATACAAATCATGAGCAAAGCACTGGCTGCCTTTGGTCCCAGATTATCCTTTCAAAGATGTTTGTATGGATGACAGACTTGGAAGATACAGTCTTCCTCTGGAGCAAAGGGAAAGCATGTTTATTGCCCAATAGAAAAGATTTGGGTTCCCTAAGCTCAGGGTTCCTGCATATATAGGTGTCATCTGGCCCTCTTCACGTTACCCTATGGGAATTGTCACCCCAAGAATGCTGACACTCTGGCTACTGGTATTGTTATGAACAATAAATTCCTTTGTCTCTAACCCAGGAGTCTCATGCCTTCTGCCAGTATCCATGAAACTGGCAGACTAATTTATTTACAAATAGGGTAAAAAATCTCAAATCCCTCGCAGCTGAGGATTTATTTAGGCGGGAAAATTGGTGATGGGCTAAACGCAGAAGGTGAGGGAGAAAAAGGAATCAAAGATTCCTTCAGGTGTTTTAATTTGGATGAAGTGGAGGACAGTCGCGTCACCAACTAAGATAAAATATATGACAAGTACAAGGTTGGGGCACAGGGGGCCTGGGGATTCGAGGATAAATTCAGTTCGGTGGCCTCTGAGACCTCTATGTGGACATATCCAGCAAACAGCTGATTGACTGAGTCAAAAGGGGAGGGGCTATGTTAAAGATATAGGTATAGGGGCCATTAGCATCGGGGGTAGCTGAAACCATGAGCATGCATAAAATCCTCTATCCAACATATAAAAAGACTGCTGGACCCTCCGTGTGCCCAGGCAGAGCATTCAAAGGAGCCATCCTATTCATGCTATTCATCCTTACACTTCTTAGTGCCCAGCAGAGGGCTTGACACAGCGCACGTGCTAAATAAATGCCTGTTCAAAAAACGGCCAAACCAGACCTAGAATTAGCTTTAAAATCGTTTAAAGTTGCTTCAACAACTATCTCTGTAATGCTAATCTAGATTTTCTCAAATCAGGATCTCAGAGTGTCTAAATTTGTTTCACATGAAATACGGCCAGTTTCATATGCAAATAATTACAAATCTATCATTCTCTCATGTGCAATGTTCTGTTCGGAAGCAGAACACAATTCTAAGACTCAGCGTTTCATGGTCATTAAAAAGCAGTACTGTTGGTTTTCTTACTAGAGAAGAGTTCCAAGTTCTCTTAGCCGCGATATCACTTCTTCATTCGTTCGTTTAAAAAAATACTTACTGAGGACCTACTACGTTTGTTCAAGGAACTGCACTAAAAGCTGTAAGGGATTTTAAAAGTATAAAATTTCCCTCCTTAAAGGAATTTACAAAAGCAGAATGGCAGCAAATAAGCCAGACCAGAATTTAGTTCCTAGACCCACATTTAGCAATTTTATGACCTGGAGCAAGTTACTTAACCTTTATAACCTTTCATTTCCTCACGTGTGAAAAGGGGATAATAAAAAATGTGTACTTCATAAACAGTGATGAGAATTACACTTGATGACACATGTAGAGCACCTGGCATATAGTACTCCTTCAAAGTGGTAGCTAGAATTATTACCATTATCATAAGCCAGTTGGGGAAGAAGTACTCAGAGAAAAGCCACTCACTGAGGGATCTTGAAGAACATTACAAATGTACTGAAGTGGCCTAAAGCACTAGAAATGCACAACTTCAGGAGCCTGGGGAAAACAATAATAGTTAACACTACTGGGTGCCTACTGTGTTTTAACTAATATAAACCATTCCAACACACCTATGAATGAGTAGTATTATTCCCATTTTCCAGATGAGAAAATGGACACCTACACAAGTCAGATAACTTGCCCAAGGTTACCCGGCAGACAGTGGTAGAGCAGGAAGTCAATCCAGGCTGTCTGGCTCCAGAGTCCAAGGCCAAATTGCTTCCTCAGGGAGAAAAGGAATGCACTTTTCACGACTTATACTTTTAAAGAAAAGAACAGGGATCTTTGGAAGCATGTACCTTCAGTCTACAACTACTAATAGTCTTCTACTCAGTATTGAAAGATTATTCATAAATATCTAAACAGACAAGTAGACTTTTCCAGGCTGGCTGCAGTCCTATTTCATAGATTCTGAAAACTGAGTAAGGAAGAGTTAATGTCTCACACTGAATACCACGTAAGGCAAAATCACAGTGCGTTAGTGTACTGACCCATGAAATCTAAACTAACTCAAAATTGAGGGGTGTGGGGCTTAAAGCTCTGAGGTAACTTTATGAAATAAAATGACTCCATTTACCAACCCTCACTTCTTACTGATCTGTTGGCTGTTCATAAACACTTCCTTGATTAGTTTAATATACCCTTCTCAAAGATGCAGAGGGTTTTTCCCCTCATTTCCATGTGAATAATGTAGCAGACGGCTAAGATGTATAGCCACTGCGTTGGGCCATCCTGGACTTCAGCCAAGTTTGCTGTTATTGTTTTGTTGTTACTGTTGTTTCATTTTCGAAGACAGTGGAGGTGGAATGCCCAATCGTCAACCATCAAGCGATGGCTCAATAAACTACGTAGACTATGCCCACTGTGTGTAACATCACATAGACATAAAAGACAACATTTATAAAGACTTGGAAAAAATAATATTTTCATGTTAAGTGAGAAAACTTGATACAGAATAGTGTATACAAGATGATCACATTTATGGAATTTTAAAATATCAATATGTATGCATACGGCAAAAGAGGCTGGAAGGAAATATATGAAAATGTTAAAAGTGATTATTTATGTTTGTAATATGAGCCTAAGGGAGATCGAATAGTTTTTCACTTTCTCAATATTCTTCTATTTTCTTTAATGGACATAACATTATTTGCACACTTTTAATTGCAGTAAGCAAATTTAAAAAAGAAGAAGGAGAAGAAGAAGAATGGAGAGATGGAAGAGACCAGACAGCTAATACTCTGTCTCTACTTGTCCCTTTCTTTGCTGAAAGTATTAATCTCTTTCAAGATCTATACTACCTCTTATATTTCTTAAATGTATTGAATGTTTGTTTTACAGAGAGA
The DNA here is from genome assembly GCF_009873245.2 of Balaenoptera musculus. Classification (NCBI taxonomy): domain Eukaryota; kingdom Metazoa; phylum Chordata; class Mammalia; order Artiodactyla; family Balaenopteridae; genus Balaenoptera; species Balaenoptera musculus. The sequence continues at coordinate 54,699,619 of NC_045785.1, read as the reverse complement.
TTAATGGATAGATGATTGATAGGTAGATAGATAGATGGATAGATAGATAGATAGATAAAGATAGATGGGTAAATGATATAGAGACAGACATTATTTTACCAAAAGCATTCCAGAATGGCTCCTCTTAGAAATATAGTGAAGACCTGGCTTCCCTGTCCACCTAGGCTGTCTCCCTCTTCTCTAAACTAACCAGCTGACTTTTTAAGGTAAGAGAAACTTACAAACATCCTAGATATATAGATTCAACCTTTGAAATTCTGAATGGATGGTACAGGTAACTGATTATGTACGAACTAATCACCATACAAACACGACAAGAAGAGTAACTTGGTCCCCCCACAATTAGATACACCCTTTCTTCTGGCAGCCACAAGCAATTAATTATCAATATAAATATCAATATGACAAAACTAATGCTGCTCTTTAGAAAAGCTTATGCAAACTTAACTTTGCTGAAGGAGAAAAACCTACTCTGCTAGCCGGATATTACTAAAATTGAGTCTGGTGAAATGAGTAGAGTAGTTATACAAACTAGATAATGATCTTAATGGCTGTTTACATCTGGGAACATGCAGCATGCTCACACTACCCCATATGAAACCAGTGATCCTCTAACCACTTTCAAAACACCAGTCATAACACAACCCAAAAAAAGAATAATAGTATGCACATTTTTTAAAAGAACACAATTACTGAAAGAGCTTTGGGAAATTAACATAGCCCTACTGTGGAGGTCAAATTCACATGCAGTTTAAAAGGAAAACAAATCTGACATACTGAACATTTGTCATATGGCTCTCACTGACAGAGCTAAAAGGATTTCAAAGCAGAATGGAAATTGGAGTTCAGTGGGAAGTACAGATGCTTGACTACCTTTCTTTAAGGGGAGCAGAAACATTCTATTAGATCCCTGCTGCTTTGGCCAAGTGAAGGTCTCCTCTGCCACTCATCCAGGACAGAGCTTCAGTGTCTTTGATGCTGCTTAACAGAAAATTCAAACACACTCACACACTTCATCGCTGTAAGATGTACCTCTGTGTGGTCGTCAGCCTTTACCATTATCAACTCAACAGGCCCATAAACTTTTTATAAAATAAACATGAACTAATTGGAAGACAAGGAGGAGGAGGAGGAGGGGGGGGGACATTCTTAAAAGGTGGAAAGTCAATTGCATTAGCAGTCACAAAGGAACCAGGGGGTGTTTTTGTTTGGCTGTGGAGCAGCCATCTTCAGAATTTTAAGCTCTTTAAATAAGGCATCAGTGATTTTAAGAAATTAACTTCAGGTTTGATCTGTGCCAAAAGCAGAAATCCTGCAATAAGACATTGTGGAGGAGAGGAAAATCTCCAGTGCCTGTTCCTCTTTCCTATTATGATCTCTGGACTTGGGCATCATCTCTTGGACTACCTGCAGAGGTCTTTTTATACTCATTTGCCCAAAATTACCCCTCTGATTATGAAATCTTAAGAAACTGGGTATAGGAGAACTTTTTTGACGATAGCTTCTTTTCCTGCTTACATCCGGCCCCACCTGGAATGCGAACACCTATACACTCTTTTTATTGTTCATAAATTTAGGTTTCCCACTGGTTCAGATAAGCAAGTCCTAAGAAATGATTCATGGTGTTGTCTTTTCTACACACTGTCCCGAAAAAATAGCCTTCAGATACTTCAATGAGGATGAATCATCAATAGGGTATGGGATAGAGGTTAAGGGCTAGGATTCTGGAATCAGATAAACCTGAGTTCAAATCCTGACTTTGTATGTCAAGTTGTGTGACCTTGAGCAAGTTCCTTAAGCCCATCACGATCCTGATACCAGTGGAGCTGTTGGAAGGATGGAATGGGATCGTTTACAAAAGGCAAATGGCAGATCTGCTACTGATAACAATAGGATTAAGAAAAAAGAGTGGGTTCAACTTCAGTCACTACATAGATAAAAGATGCTGGAGGCTGGTCTCAGCTTTACTTTTACTGGAAATTTGTGACGTAGTAACCATTCCTGGGCTGTTTCCCCAGCTGTGAAATGAGAGCTTACTGCCTCAGTGAAGCCCTAAGTTTCAAGATCTGAATATTTGGGGAAAATGCAACTTACATGGCTGTGTGCAGCCTGTATTACTCAGCAAAGCAAGTGCCTTTTAACAACCAGATCATATTCTCTTTCTATCTGCTTTTCCCACCATTAAGTATATTTTACTGCACTGTGAGCTTCTCAAAGGAAGGGGCTGTCATACATGCTTTTTCTACCCCTAGTGTTTGTAACAGTATCTGGCACACAACAGACAACATATAAATGCGGAATAAATTCGTGACTGAGTCATCTTAGTATCTTCCCCAGGGGTACAGGGTTTTGCACACATTAGGTGTCAAAATATGTTTGTTGAATGAATGGATGTGAGTAAAGCTGGGAGTGCCTCTTCCTAGACACTCTGCTTTCTTACTCATCTCTGAAGCCCCTGGGCCTAGGACTGAGCCTGGCACAAAGAAGAAAGCAGGATCAATGAATCTTTTTGCTCTGGAGGCATGTCAACTGGGATTAAAGCAATTAGCCTACTCATAAAAAAGTAATTGGTAAAGTCTGAGTGGATTCCAGTTCCGGAAGGCCTTCTGTGTGCCTGGCACTGTGTTGGACACTTTACATATTTTCCCAACAGCCCTGGGAGGGAGGGATGATTGATACCATTCTTTAAATGAGTAAGCAAAGGCTTAGAGAGATTAAGTCACTTGCCCAAAATTGCAAAGCCAAAAAATAACAGAGCTTGGATTTAAACCCACACTTCTGGAGCCCATGCTCTTTCTATTATGTAAGACTAAGGAAGAGGGAAAAGCACCAAAATAGATGGGACCAACTTATTTGAAGTTATATGGCTTTAGGGGAGGAAGGAGGTGAAAACAACTGGTGAGTCAGTCTTAAGGAAGGAGGTTGACCAGATGGGGCCACCTGCCCCAGCCAATGATTGACTTATATGTTTGCCACTGAAACCACGTCCAGCAAGGCGAGAAATGTTGATTAGAGTCATCTGCCAAGCAGGATCATTTATCTAGGCTAGTGGCTGGGGAAAATGGCAATGCTAGCCCAATTCCTTCTGGCCATTATCTACAAGTCCAGGCCAGCCCATCAGAATACCTCAGCCTTGGATCTCAGACACAGCAGTCCATTTCCCATGTGTTCTTAGAGCCGATAAGCATAGCTCAAAAACTCCCATGTGGAAAGACCATCCACATTTTTCAGAGAGCTAGAAGGGGAGGAGAACAGATTTCAGAGGAAAAAATTTAATAACCGTTAGTTTTGGAAAAATCAATTTAAGAGCAAGCCTAAATCCCATGTACTCTTCCTAGAAACAAAAAAAAAAAAAGATAACATTATTTTGAAAGCATCAGAGCAAGAACAATGCCATAAAAAATATGGCATTTTAAGTTTTTTTATGGTTTTGTTAAGCTTTGGCATGTGAATAGTAGTACCCCTTCTATGATTAGAGGGAAAGCTAACTGAACAAAATCAAGTATGTCTGATACATCTTCTATTCTTAATAAAGTAATGTCAAATAGAAACCTAGAATCTTATATATCAGTATATAGACAGAACGCTCAATATAATTAAATTTTAATTCATCTGGAAGTCCAAAAATGATTCTCCTAGAGATATTACCCTACGGCCTCTAGTTTGAAGGCTCAAAGTATCCCATTTTAAGTACCTGAGGCGGACTCTGCCAACTCTCAACTCAAATGCCCTGGTGGCTTCTCCATCGTAGCTTGGCTGAGAGCATCCAAGACTAGGGTAACATCTTACTATTACAAGAGTTTAACAGCCTGGCCAGAGTGGGCAGGGCCAAAGCTAAACAGAATGTTAGAGAGAAATTAAATCCAGGTCAGCAACTAGTTGCACTTTCTCCTTAAGTTGAAAAAAACAACAAAAACAAACAAAAGCCAAAAAATAAAAAACAAAACAAAAAAAAAAAAAAAAAAAGAAGAGGGAAAACAGAGCTCTGGATGGAAAAAGCGCTGATGTGATTTCACTATTCCTAAGCATGCCAGGAGCATAAATATAGGTAAAGCAGAGTCTTTATGTTGCCAGTTCAAGAGCACAGCTAAAGAAATCAGTGTGTAAATATATCCATGTGCGAACTATTCTTTTAGACCACTAAAAAAAGGCAAGCAAAAGTCCAAGTATTGCTGGAAAACTTTGGGTTGTTTTTGTGTAAACTTTGTTCTGGTAAGCCTTGCAGTTATCTGTCTTTGCACATTTTTTTAAAAAATTTTTATTTGTTTATTTATTTTTATTTTTGGCTGTGTTGGGTCTTCGTTTCTGTGCGAGGGCTTTCTCTAGTTGTGGCAAGCGGGGGCCACTCTTCATCGCGGTGCGCGGGCCTCTCACTATCGCGGCCTCTCTTGTTGCGGAGCACAGGCTCCAGACGCGCAGGCTCAGTAGTTGTGGCTCACGGGCCTAGTTGCTCCGCGGCATGTGGGATCTTTCCAGACCAGGGCTCGAACCCGTGTCCCCTGCATTGGCAGGCAGATTCTCAACCACTGCGCCACCAGGGAAGCCCACATTTTTTTTTTTATAAAGGAACTTTAAAGGTAGAACCTCCAAACCCACGCCTGACTTCTCTTGACTCGTCACCTGTCTCATAGTAGCTACCACTTCCCTGGGCAAAGCAGAACCCTGACATCCGGGAGCTTCTGCTCACAGGACCTGGAACCCTACAAAACAAAGCAACCCTTCTTCCCCAGGGCAGCACTCTACATTGTCTAAAGACCATTTTCATGCCTTCTCTCTTCCCGGCTTGCTCTTTTCTGGACATACTTGGTTTGTCACCAATCTGTCCACCACACACTCAGAAAAAACAGAAGCACCAAAACCTTTCCACCCAGCCATTCCATTTCACTTATGCTCACAATCAAGCAATTATTGTAAATGCTCTAACTACTTATCCCTGCCCCAATCGAACATCGTATTTAGGTGGATTAATATTGATAATGAAAGTACTATCTTTTCCTAAGTGCCCATTGTCTGCCAGGAGTTGCATTAGCTATAACAGAAAATAGATATAGACGGTTCTGCTATAACAGAAAATACTAGTTCTAAAAAAATCACCACACTATGCAAAATCATGAAATAAAAACCACACAGCTTATGGGAAAATAGGATTGGGGCACACCATTCAAAAACTTTATTAGTGACACAGAATAAAAGATAGGAATCAAATAAACACAGTAGCATAGTATTTCATGTTAAACGGTTAAGACACACATTAAGAATGAATACGACACTTTATCTTGGGAAAGACCTGAAGTTTGCTTGTGGAAGTGGGTGCTGGAAGGATTGCCGCTTGTGAGTGATTGAGAAGTGGTGGAAGGAGGGTTACTGGAAATCAGACAGAAAGTTGTAGCACCAGATGTGGAGGGGTGTGGCTCGGAACACACGTGGTGAACTGCGTTCACCATGTGAACCGTGGGGCCGGTAGGTGTCTGAGCTGTGTGTTCTGCATATTCCTACACAGCTCACTTCTGCTGGGTGCAGTTTTCTGAGTTCACCTAGCACTTCTCATGGATAAAATCCATCATAAACAAACGTGAAATCTGTATTATCCTCAAATTTTTCCCTAATATATCAATCGGGTTGGAACAAATTTGTGCTTTTAAAACAAGTGTTATGGGCTTCCCTGGTGGCGCAGTGGTTGAGAATCTGCCTGCCAATGCAGGGGACACGGGTTCAAGCCCTGGTCTGGGAAGATCCCACATGCCGCGGAGCAACTAGGCCCGTGAGCCACAACTACTGAGCCTGCGCGTCTGGAGCCTGTGCTCCGCAACAAGAGAGGCCGCGACAGTGAGAGGCCCGCGCACCGCGATGAAGAGTGGCCCCCGCTCACCGCAACTAGAGAAAGCCCTCGCACAGAAACGAAGACCCAACACACCCAAAAATAAATAAATAAATAAATTTATAAAAACAAGTGTTATAGCAGAACTGGCTGTACTTTATCTCACTGAATCCTAACAACCTTGAAAGACAGGTAGCATTAACTCCATTTTCCGGAAAAAGAAACCGAGGTTCAGAGAGGTTACGTGGTTCCCAAAGCCACATCATTCGTGATACGTAAGTTGCAAGGAGAGGACCAAGATCTGCCAGCTGTCTCCTCCACCACTTTATCCCCTAAAGGTGCCACCTTCTCTTTTTTTTCGTTTGGCAACTAGTGCTGAGTAGGAGGTACCCGCACTCCTCTGGGTCAAAATTCTAAGATTAGAACCTTCTCTGCTCCCTCCACTCTTGCTGTATTTGTCAGCCCCACAGTGATGTGAAGTTCAATGGCAGTATCTATGTCTGCAGCAATACCATGTCCCCTAACTTAAGCTATGAGCTATTCACCCAAAGATAATTAAGCTTCTTAAGCATTTGTGTGTGTGTCGGTGGCGGGGGGGAAAGGCATCTCTAAACTTATTGCTGTGAAACTCAGCAGTCAGATTCAACAGAATTTCAGCAGATTTCATGAAGCCTAAAGCTTCACTTTCTGGCTTTTTTTATTTTCACAATCTCTCTTCTAGGGCGCTTGTACTCAAGTTCCTCATCGAGGGAGAAAAAAACTGTCTTACTCCATAAAATGACGGCTGTGTCTGACAAGACACTCCTGTCCTTGGAACCCTTCCATGGGTCCACACTGCCCTTAAGATCAAATCCAAGCTCCCTGGCATGGCCTGCTAGGCTCTCCCTGATCCGTCCCCAGACTGTATCTCAAGCCACACCTCTGTCCACTTGCCACCTCCACATTGCCTGCTCCAGACAGCCTGGATGACTTCCAGTTCAACCCATACTTCATGGTTCCTCACTTCCAGCCTCTACACATTATTCTTCCTGCCTGGAATACTTTTCATACCACCCATCACATCACCCTGATTCTGCCTGTTCAATGCCTATTCCATCTCCAGATCTCAGCTTCAATGCCCCTTCCTTCTGGAAGCCTTCCCTGGTCCTGACGGGGTTAGGAGTCCCTCACAGGTGCTCCCATAGCTCATCACACCTTCCCTATCATGGCTGCTAGCCCACTTTACTAGAATTACTCGTGTATTTGTCCAGTCCCCTCATAAGACTAAGCTCTGTGAAGGCAGGATTGGTGTCTGGCTTGTTAAATGAAAAACACGAATGAATGCATGTGCATGACATAGCATGAACGAGTGTTCATGTGACCCACACGTGTCATTTTATGGAACAAATGGGGAATCAAGCAAAGGATCCAAGAGAACAAATGCACCTGCCATTGCCACATAACTAGCAAAGAGTGGAACATTCATTCATTCATTCAAGTTGTAGCAACTCCTATGTTCCAGGCACTGGGTGCACAGCAATGACCAAATCAGACAGAAACCCTTGCCCGGGAGCTCACATTCTAGTGGTGGAAGGACAAACAATAAACCAAATAAATAAATAGGATATACAATCCATTAGCATATCAGTTTATCTGATGGTGATGATACTATGAAAAAAATAAAGCAAAGAAAGGAGAGAGGTAGGGCCTCCCTGAGATGGTGTCCTTTGAACAAAGACCTGGAAGAGGTGAGGGAGTAGTTCCAGGCTGGTATCTGGCCTTCAGGCAGAGGAAATAGAAAATGCTAAGGTACTGAAGCAGGAATAGGCCTGGCAAGTTCAAGGAGAAGCACGGAGGATGGTGCAGCTGGGAGGAGTGAAACTGCATCTCGAATCTGGAGGGTAAGACTACTAAGAGCTATTATTGCCTGAGCACCATCAGGAAAACATAGCCCCTGTCCTTGAAGACTTCACAATCTGGTCACACAGGTTTCAATATGCTAGAATCAAATCACATCCTCTGAAATATGACAACATCAATACATAGGCCAGTTCACTCCTTCACCGAACAGGAGGATGCTGATCACTTGAAAAGTGCTTTGTGAGACCTTCTACTGAATGAAGAAACAAGTGGTGAACATTGCCTCCATCAGTGGTTCTAGTGTTGGCTGCCTAGGGATGAACAAGAAATCTGTACATAAACAGTGCCAGCAGTCACATCACAGGGTTATGAACTGTGGCTTTCTGATCAAACAGATGAAATTAACTCAAAAATGTTTTAAAACTTATTACTGCTACGGAAATTACGTAATAAAGACAAAAGCTTCCCTATTACTTAAGGTAATGAAAACAAAAATAAGGATTTATAAGCTTCCCAGCTCTGACCTAAATTTGCTGTGCGTTATTTTTCTACATCTCCTTCTACTTTAGGAAAACCACTACTAATTGCATTCACATTACACAGTATCAACCAAACCTGGATTTGGGTTTGGTTCCAAGACCACCAACACGCTCAAGTTACAGCAAGTTTATTAAATGGTTTGGTTTTTTTTTTTCTCTTTTAAGCAAAAACTTAAGAGTGCTGTTTTACCTTTTGGAAGGACTAAACAGATAAATGGTTGATAAGTAACATTTTAAGAAAACCCCAAGCCCGTGAACAAGGGGGAAAAAAACACAGTTGTTTTTTTTTTAACTCACGAAATAATAAAGGATTTTTAAAAGCATAGAGTTTTTTGGTGGCTGGGAGCCTGGAGCTAATGAAAAAAACATTTACAAGTTAGGTTTCCACAGCTTTTCTTTTGTGTTCTCTGGTACAGATGCTGCTGGCTATACTCTAGGAAAACCTGGAATTCGGCTGGCGACAGAGCACACAAGGAGTCAGAGACCAGTTCAATGTCAACCAGTTTAAGCTCTCCCTTGGAAAGCAAACACGATGACCTGTTATTTCATGGCGACATTTTCAAACTCTTGACTCCAAAAGTATTTCTAACCTCGGTCTTCCTATAATGAGCTCTACGCCACTACTTGGGAGCACAAAACCTAGATAGTTCCCAGTGACTGAATCACCCAAACAGTGCTCCATCCCCGTGGCAGGGGCCGAGGCCAAGCAGAACATTCCAGTTTACAGAGCAGATCCCACCCAACTCCTTGTCATCACTGCAGTCTCTCCAGAGTCTCCTCCAATTTCTTATGTTCTCCTTGGTAATGATCACCTACCTCAGAACCCTACACACAGTTCCCACTGACTTCCTCCCAGCACAAGAAAGCAGGGGTGGAGGGGAGGTGGAAACACTGGGGTCAGTAATCAGTCTCTGGCCTCAGACTTATGGGGAAATCAGCCTTTTTTATTACCACCACTTCTATGTTTTCTATTTCATTCCTCTATCCTCTTAGGGCCCAGTATTTCCTTGTGCCCACTTCTCTTCTAGATTTTACAGATGAGGAGACTGAGGTCCATTCAGGAGGAGGCAGAGTTGAGACCATACTAGGTTCCTTGCCCATTGGATTAGGAGTCATTCCACTAAATCATTCTTATTTACAGCTAATGGCTCAAATCTAACCTACTGATTATGGATTTTGGCTACAAAGGAAATAAACCCTGAACATTTCTCCCGAGTCACACAGGATAAAGAAATGGAACATTCACACAATGGACTATGATGCCCTTAAAAACTGAGTTTCCAAAGAATACTTTTAACAGTTTTATTGAGGCATAATTTACATGCCATACAATTTATGCATTGTAAGCGTGCAGCCTAGTGGTTTCTAGTAAATGCTCCTAGTTGAGCAATCCTCACCACATTCCACTTTTAGAACATGTGCATCACCCCAAAAGAGTTCTGCTGTCTCTGTGAGCTTCCCCTCCCACCCGACCCCCAGGCAAAAACTAACCTGCTTTCTGTCTAATTTTTTGCCTTTTCTGGAAATATCATATAATCATATAATACATGTTCTTTTGTGTCTGGTTTCTTTCACCTAGCATAATGTTTCTGAGGTTTATCCATGTTGTAATCTCTATCAGCATCTTGCTCTTTTTTATTGTTAGACAGTATTCTATTATATGGATATACCATATTTTGTCTATCCGTTCACCAGTTGATGAACATTTGGGTTGTTTCCACTTTTTGGCTATTATAAATAATGCTTCTTCGAACGTTTGCATACATGTCTTCGTGTAGACACATGGCTTCATTTCTCTTGGATAAGTTATCAATAGTTTGGGGGTTTTTTTTATTATTATTATAGCCATTCTGTGTGTAGCAGTGCATAGAGTGTAGTGGTATCTTATTGCAGTTTTAGTTTACATTAAAATATTTAACAGCACTGAAAAATATTACCATCTAATGTGAAAAGAAAAAAAGCAGGATTTAAAAGTGTTTTTATAGAATGACGTCACACATATGTGAGCCCTACACATTTATGAAGACCTGAAAGACATCAAAAACACATCTCCTATCCTTGACAAAGGATATGAGAGCATTTTTTCTTTACACTTAACTGTGAATTTTTTGTATGAGTAAATATATAATTAAAATACATTTAAAAAATTTAAATATTGCTAAAACACTAAAAACTACATATTGCACATCACTAAGAGTCAGGGTATTCCCCAGCCCCAGCTAAAGTCAACTCTGTTCTCCCTTCATGAATTATGGGGGTGTTTGTAACAAATTTGCAAAACCAGGATGGCTCCTCTCTGCCTTAAAGCATTCTACTCCAGGGGTTGGCAAACTACAAATCCAGACCAAATCCAGCTCACTGCCTATTTTCATAGGACATACAGGCTAAAAAAGGTCTTTACATTCTTAAATAATTGAAAAAAATTAAAGAAGAAGAATATTTTGTGACATGTGAAAGTTATATGCGATTCAAATTTCAGTGGCTATAAACTTTTATTGGAACACAGCCAGGCTTATCTGTCTGTGGCTGCTTTTGCACTTTCAGAGCAGAGCTGAGTAGTTGCCACAGAGACTACATGGCCTAAAATATTTACTATCTGGCCCGTTACAGAAAAAGTTTTTTGGCCTCTGTCTACCTACCCCAGATGGGTGCTTAGAAAAGCCAAACTCAGTTCTATTATCCTAAAGAAAATTAATTAGGGAAAAAACTTTTGGATTAGTCATTCATTGCATTAATTCATATTAAGGTCTTTCCTAAAAATATAGGATTTGTAGCTGAGAGCAACAATATCAAAAACTTTCAAAGCACTATTTTCAATTATAAGCCTGTATTTCTCTGCCTGGCACCTACTTAGTCTTCAATACTTGTCGAATAAATCAACAAATAAATAGATGGGTAGATGAACGATGGATGGATGGATGGGTAGATGGGTGAATGAAGTCAACAGTTCTTGAGGTCTAACTGTGGCGTAAGTGCCATAGCAAGTCCCATTTGGGTCAGGAGGGTCCAAGAAAAGAAGATCTATCCTCATGAATTTCTGAGTAAGACACTGGTAACTCGCAAAAGAATAAATACAAATGACCCAAAAACATATGAAAAAGATGTTTAACATCACTAGCAAATCAAAGGTACCTGGACATCAACAATAATAATGTTCACTTTTTTAACCTAGAAGACAGTCAAGTATTTTAAAATGACAATACACAGTGTCAATATAGGTAAAGGAAAAAACACTTTCTTTCAATAGAGAGGCGTATGCATTTTCCCAGTGTTTATGGTGAGCAATGTGATTACATGTATCAAAAGCCTTTGACCTTTGACCCAGTAATTCCACTTCTAAGAATTATTGCCAAGAAAATCATCATGGATATGTGGAAAACTTTACAGACAATCAGAGCATTGTTTAAACTAGAAAGAGAGAGAGAGGGGAAAAAAACCTAATGTCTAACAATAGGGCTTAAGAAAATTGTGATATAATCACACATAATATTAAATTTTGCAATGATTAAAAACTGATTATTTGAGTGTTAAGTATTCTGATATAGAAAGTTGCTCACAGTAACACTGATAAGTAAGGGAAAAAGCAAGTCATAAAATCAACTTGCAAGGGGATGAGCCCATTTTTTTAAAAAAAATGTTTATTTACATAGAAAAAGTTTTGAAGGATATAAGCTTAAATGAAAATAATTATTAATTCATTATTTTTCTGTTTACTTATCTGCTCTTTTCTCATTTTCTACAATAAACACATCACTGGTTTAATTTTTAAACAAAATTAAAATAATAAAAGGAATTAAAGATAAGACTGAGGACTCCAGGATACTCACACGAGTAGAATAAAGGAATTAAATTACTCATTGATATTAATTAATTAATTATAATGCAAACAAACTAGGTTATAAGCGTTACTTAATTAATTAAGGGTGTAAGCTCTTAGAGGCAGAAACCTATACTCATTCATTTAACAAATAACGATTTAGCATCCACTATGTGCCAGACACTCTTCCAAATACCAAGATTTCATTAATAAACAAAATAGATCCCTGCTTTCGTGGAGCTTCCATTCTAGTGTTTTACATGTCTCATCTGTCTGTATCTGCCACATCAGCAAGCACAGTGCTGGACACGTGTGAAAGCCCTCATTTAGAAATCAGTGTTACTTAATTTTTTTTTTTTAAACTGTTTAGGGCCTGCGGCAAAGGCATGCCCTGTTTTTACTTTAACATTCTTTTTAATTTATTTATTTTATTTATTTATTTTTATTTTTATTTTTTTGGCTGCGTTGGGTCTTCGTTGCTGTGCGCGGGCTTTCTCTAGTTGCGGCCAGCGGGGGGCTACTCTTCATTGCGGTGCACGGGCTTCTCACTGCGATGGCTTCTCTTGTTCCAGAGCACAGGCGTTAGGTGCACGGGCTCAGTAGTTGTGGCACACCAGCTTAGTTGCTCCGCGGCATGTGGGATCTTCCCGGACCAGGGCTCGAACCCGTGTCCCCTGCATTGACAGGCAGATTCTTAACCACTGTGTCACCAGGGAAGCCCAGTGTTGGTTAATTTCTTAATAACAGGATTCATCACAGCAAGCCTCCCAGTACGTTTATTAAATGCTTTTATGTTCACAGAAAAAAAAAAAAAGGTTTGATCTAAATACAGCTTTTCTCAAAACTAGTGCATAAAGTGGGTAAACCTATAATGCCAAAATGAGAACACAGGTTCCTGGAGCAATTCTGACTCAGTCCCCTGCCACTTGGGGAGGGGGAGGCTGTCAGATAATATTTCATGAATAGCTAGGCTTAAGTTACCTGAACCAGCTGGGGCTTTTCTTAAGCTACATTTTCCTCTGGCCAGAATATCCTCATGGCTGAAGCCGCCTGTTCAATATCACTCCACAGAGAAATGGGTCTTTCTGTTTTCCTCATAACTGCAGACGCTGCTTCTTTTTCAGGCTAGGGAAACCCACGGACCTGGTATTCAGCTTATGTAATAACTGGCTCCCTGCTGGGGTAAGCCACTAAGAGACATGCATTCAATTTCAGAAGACAGATATCTCTCCTTTTGGGCCAGAGTCGTTAGCAACGTATTGATTCAAAATAAGTATACATGGGTGCTTTCAGTTTCCCAGAAGTCCTGAATCACAAACACGTCAACTCACTGCCACTTTCTTCCAAATGTAGCAGTAAAAAGTTTCGGCAGTTTCCAATAGATACCAAATATTTCAACCATGCAACAATCTAAAAGGTCTTTGAAACTAAAGCCACAATCACCATCATGTGATTGTCAGGCAGAGGTCATTAAAAACTGGATAGGGAGACAAGATGGTGTACTCAACACCTGTATTCAAATCTTTTTTTTTATATAAACTTATTTATTTTATTTATTTATTTTTGGCTGCGTTGGGTCTTTGTTGCTGTGTTTGGGCTTTCTCTAGTTGTGGCGAGCTGGGGCTACTCTTCGTTGCGGTGCGTGGGCTTCTCATTGCAGTGGCTTCTCTTGCTGCAGAGCACGGGCTCTAGGTGCACAGGCTTTAGTAGCTGTGGTTCACGGGCTTCCGTAGTTATGGCTTGTGGGCTCTAGAGCACAGGCTCAGTAGTTGTAGCACACAGGCTTAGTTGCTCCGCGGCATGTGGGATCTTCCCGGACCAGGGCTCGAACCCGTGTCCCCTGCGTTGGCAGGCAGATTCTTAACCACTGCGCCACCAGGGAAGTCCTGTATTCAAATCTTAACACCAGCATGTTCTCCCGGGGTGAAGGTACTTGTTTTTGTTTTTTTTGAAGCTCATCAATAAAATAAGGATAATGATATCCTGGTTCAAGGTGAGAATTATGCAAATCCCCTTGCTCTGATCCAGGCATAAAAGGAGTACTTAACACATGGTAGTTCTGGTGCTTCTTTCCTCGTTATAAACTTGAGCATAAAAAGGCTTAGTTGGATGAAAAGTGAATACAAAGAAGTCCTCTTTCCCCTTCCTCTGCTCCCAGGGGCTCCTTACAAAGCACAAGCAAGCATTACTTACTACAGAAGAGAAGCCTGTAATGGGAAGAGTGTATTCCACTGAGATTCAGAGGAAGGGATTGGAGTCAGAGATCTGGGTTCAAATCCCAGCTACTTCCTAGCTGCATCACCTCACACAAATTATTCCCTCATCCGTGTCCCCTCTGTCCCCATCTGTACAATAGTAATAAAAACAATACCTATCAAGAAATGAACAAATGACTTAATAACACTGAACAATAATACCTATCTTATAACAAAGGGTTCTTAGAAAGATTACACGAGAAAATGTTTATAAAGTTCTAATACTACCACTACAGAACCACTCCAAGAAAGTGACATATTTAGAACCTCATTTGACCTTTGAACTTCACTGTCAACCCCTGGTATGTTTTAAGTTCTTTATCCATACACTCCTCAAGGCCATAAAAGAACTAATTCCAGCTAAACTCAAAATTCACATCAAACCTTAATCTACAGACAGTGGAAATGACCACAATGTAGGATAGAAAAAAGAGAGGAAAAAAATGCACTCTCTCAAAGTGCTAGACCAGGATTTCGATTCTTCTGGGGCAATTCTCCTCCCCCTGACCTCTCAACTAAAAACAAAGCAAAAGAAAAAAATTTTCAATAGTGCAATTACAGCCTCAATTTCCAACGTGATTCTTACTCAACACTGGTTCTTTGTGCCTGCGGCAGTACAGAGGCATAGATTTCATTAAATAACCAAACAGGTGTGTAGAAAAATACAGCAGATTGCAGGGTACGGGTGGCAGGGGGAAGAACTCCTAACTGTCGGACATTTTGACATCTTACCAATGGCATTTTACCAAACAAGTAAACATATTTAAGCAAACAAATTTGCCTTATTAAGAGAAGGAAGAGTTTGGGGTTTCAACCATGCTTCTTGATAATAGAGTAATTTGTAAGATACTTTCAGAACTGAGTCATTTCACATATCCAAGTCCTATTCAGGTGTCAAGACCTACCTCAGTTTTCCCATTTCCTACTCCTAAAAGATATCTCTTAATTGCCAACTGCTATGAACTACTATGTTAGGAGCTCTACCTATGTTACATAAGCTTAATCCTCACAATGATATTATGATAAGGTATTATTAACTCCATTTTATGATGAAAACTTGAGGACCAAAGAGTCTAAAATTATGCACCTAATGAGTGACAGCGCTGTGATTTGAACCCAACTTTAAGCCCCAGGCACTTTCTCTTCCTCCCCTCAACTATGCCAACCAATAGTTATTTTGTCTCGTTGCTGCCTTTCTAGAGCAATTCCTGTCTATGCTATGCCCTACCTCTTCAGCAGCATCTTTTTCACGGATATGTGTCTTGACTCCTTAAGAAGATTAAATTTTCGATGGAAGGAACTCTACCTGTACATTTTCTCTATCCTCCTGACAATAATTGCCGTTGCAGGGAGGCCCAGAATTTAGGAAGGTTATGTGACTTGCTCAAGGGCACATCCAATCAGCAATGAAGCAGGTTCAAGCATAAATATGCCAAAAGCACCAATTACCTTTCAAACTTGGTCCCCTACAAAAGGCACATACACAGTTGTACTTGCTCCCATGACTCAGTGCCTACAAATGCCATCTTCTACCCCAGGAAAGAAAGATGTCTTGTCTGTAGGTCTGAGGAGGCCATAGATAATCCCACTATTAAAAAATTAACTGACCTATGACCCAAGGTAAGAGTTTGGATTTTTTTAACGGGTGAAAGGAAGATGTGAGTCAATCATAAAAAACTCCAAAGGCCTCTCTGGGGGGAGCAGAACTTCTGCCCCTTCCCTGGAGGAAGTCTGGCAAAGATTCTCAGAGGAACTAGGTCTTGCCCCCCAAAGACTCTTGGAATCTTCTGGAAGCCTTCAGTTTATGGGGCTTTAGCAAGTTTGCCTTATTAGTAACCTTCTAGGACACCCCATCTAGACTCTGATTTTCTATATAACATGATACTGAAGAAGAATAGAAACACCAAGAAGAATACAGTGAAATGAAAAGAAATCACACCACTGTCTCCACGCACCAGTTTCAAATCCCAGCTATGCAATTTACTAACTATAGAAACTCAGGAACTTAACCTCTCTAAGGCTCAGTTTGCTCATCTACAAATTGGGAATGCTGAAAGAATAAATGAGATAAGGTGAAAAAGCAGTTAGCATGGGGTCTGCCACAGAGAAGAGAAGAAGAATTAGTAGAATTTAAATATTCACCATTATCAACTTTTCAATGTTTGACATTTTTCATGATACAATGTTTGGAGTGGAAAAAATACGTCTCTGTGCTGAGTCTACCAAGGAGCCAACACTGAAGGATCCCTGCTAATGAAAGACAGAGCTAACATGGTAAGAAGCATCTAGAAATAATCCTCCAAGCTCCATTTCAAATTTGCTCCAGGCACATTTTCAAACTTCTCACCCTTCCCTCCAAAAACCCAAACCTTTTCTTTCCCCAGAACCCTACTAGGATATAGATACAGCATACGGAAAGAGTAAGAACCTTTCAAAGAGATAAAACTGAGTTCGAACCCCAGCTCAGATACTCACTGGCTACAGGTAACTTAATCTCTTTGCACCTCAACAATCTCATCCTCAATGCATCAATAATAATTCATATCTCACAAGGTTATTGTGGAGATTGGAAAGAACATATGTAAAGTGCCTCACCCATTTCAAAGCCTCAATGAATACCAATGAATACCGGCTCTACCACATTTCAATTATTACAGTGGGCTCTGTGGAGACACTCCATGTGCCTTCCCTGGGCCCTCTGGAGGTGGGTGGCTCCCAGGAGCAGTACAGCCAAAAGAGAGGAGGGGGTCAGGAGGAAGCACAAGGCCTTCATGAGGACATGGCACAAACCTGGCCAGCCTCAGCCTCCCAAACTCTCCCAGGGCCTAGAGAAAAATAACCCAAACAAATGAAATTGAGACAAGAAAACAGAGTTCTGCCCTCCTCCTAACCCTTCTCTTGAGTGAGTCCCACTTACTACACTTTGGTTTTGATTAGAAAGCTTGGTTATGCTTCCCCATACCCTTGCAGCCCCCAAGCCCCATCCTAAACAGGGATGGCCTCTTATTAAAGACAATCGTGCTTTAATCTATACACCAGAGCATGCTAATGATACTGTACTGGGTTTTGGTCCTTTGCCAAAGAGTGAACAGTGCCAACATTTGTCGACTTCCAACAGGAAATTAAATAACTGCCCTGCTGGAAATATGAACCAATTTACGGTGGCCAAACCTGAATCTTCCAAAACATTGGCATGGTTTATGTGTATCAAGCACTAGGAACTTTTGAGGAAGGAGATGGGGAGAAATTCAAGTTAAGACTCAACAAAGTTCTTCAAGTGAGACCTTGAAAATGGTCCTTTCCCCCTACTCTGCCCTGGGTATATCCTTCTAGTATGTACAGACCACGGGGTATTTACATCATGCTGCCCTGGGAAATATTAACTGCCGAAACCTCAGGCAGGGGAGCATTACAGCCACAAATTCAAAAGCACAAGCAGGCAGGAAATGCAAAACTCCAGTTTCCTCCCAGTAGACACGTTCCACACTCTACCCACTATGTTATGAAATACAGATTTAGAAGCCATCCTATCACATTAAAGCTTTCCTCTTATACACACAGAGAAGAGTAATGCTTTGAAAACTTTCTCTTTAGGGCCTTCTTGTTGTTAAGCTCAATGAGGTAGGAACCATGTCCATATTGTTCTCCCCATGGTATGCCCAATGCCCAGCACAGTGCCTGGTACTCAATAAAATCACTCAGTAAAAGGGAGCTCTTTCTACTGTTATTACGACCATCATTTGCTTCACAACTGTCAGGAGTGCAGGGCATTAGGCAGAACTGTTCAGGATGACAGCTGTGCAAAACACACCCCTGCCATCGTCATGGACCTCTAATACAAAGCAGCAAGGAAGATACCTGCCATGGATTAAACATCTGCCATGTACCAAGCAGAATGCAAGTTGTTTCTCTTACTGTACCACATGCAGCCCTCACGGCAAGCCCATAAGGTATGCATTCTTAGCCTCATCCTGCAAATGAAGACAAGGATACTCAGGGAGGCTAAGTAAGGTTTGCATGGAACAGAGGCAGCACCTGAGCCCATCACTCTTACTTCTTCCCCAGTCCGGTAAGGCACAGAGCATTAGCCCCATACCATGGACAAAGAAACTGAGGTTCAAGAAACCCCAATTGGTGAAAATCCATTAAATCGCTCTCCTCAGACCACATCTCCTGAATCGAGCTGAAAGCTCATTTTCTTTCAAGGGGCTGCTAACACATTTCTCTGGTGATGGAACTGGTTTAAATGGTTACATGAGACAGTATATGCAAGGACCCTCTATGGACAGTCACTGGGCACAATACAAACATTCAATGGTTAGAACAGTTAATAAAGTTCTGCCTGTGGCCAGCTTCCAAGGGTGACTGCCATTGTGGATTCTACATAATTCCCAGATTAGTAATCACTCTCCTTGGCTTCCAGTCACAGATGGCATAGCATCCCCACCCCCTACCCACGACAGATGACCACAACTCCCGGAGGGGTCCAGTAGAGGGAGTGGACTGATGCAGTGGCCCTTAATCACCCAGGAAGCTTTTTCCAAATGAGCAGGTCTCCCCTCCCTCTGGACTGTCTGTGTCTGTAGGTCCTGGGTAGGATCTGTGCATGGATAATTTATAATGGGCCCCCAGGTGACTCTGTACTCCCCCCTGATTAAGAACCACTGGGATGGAGTCTCTCAAACTCACTTGCACAGTCAGATAAGCTCCCACAGACGTATCATCACGTAGGGAAAGTAGCTGAAATCACCTTGACTGATAAAATAAGTTCATAAAAGGAATTATGCTTTGAAAGTTAAAAGCCTTTCACCCCTGACAAAACTATTATTATTATTAGTTTCATCTTCATACACAAAGTAGTATATTATTAGACCCACACATCCTCCTAGCTTCCTTTCACGAACACTCCAAACACACACACACACACACACACACACACACACACACAAAAGAAAACAACAAAAAAGCCAGTCCTATTTCCACAGCAAGTCAACATAGAAGGATTAGGCATTTTTCCTTAATACAAAATTACAGGCCACCACCCAAGAAACAAAAAGACAACCACACTTCAAAAACAACAGAATTACTTATCCAAAAATGCATAATATTTGAAGATTTAATGCTCTCAGATTAGCATAATTACTGGTATTCCCTTGGCTCTGCTTTTTTCCATACCCAAAAAGTCATCATCACTTGGAGACTCTCACCAACATCAGTGAAAAAAATGGGTAAAACTAATTTTTCTCCCACAGAATGCCCTGGAGGAACTAGGGCTGCTGAGGGTCAGGTGGTATCAGGCTGGCCAAAAGACCAACCACCAATTATAGTACATTTGTAAAAATAAACAGAGGCTAGTAATAATATTCCAGTGCCCTAGTGCTTTTTTTCCAAAGAGATCAAAGCTGTAGGCGGAAACAAATTAAGTGAGAGGAAAAAGGCTGGTGGAGAGGGGGGAACTGGGCAAAGTAGATCCAAACTCCTAGCTGAGGGGAATAGAGACATTCCAGTAAAATACAGAAGTAGTAAGAGGCTGCAAAAAGGCACTGGCCACTGCCCTAATCCTTTAAGCAACCTGAATAGCTGCATTTGTGTTTTAAAGGAGTTGCATAAAATCATAGGCAAGCTCAACAAGCAAAAAAAAGAGTATGTGAAAAAGCTGGGGAACATATTTTTAAGGGGTCACCCCAGGCTAAGGTTGTGAGGCATGACTTTGCCTGCTTGTCGTGTTTGTTGAAGGGCACAGAAGATACCTGTGTCTGTCCAGAGCCCCAGGACAACTTCTTCCATGGAAACAAAAGCAGATGAGCATTTCTGGCCCTGACCTGCCAGTCCCAGGGCAGCTGCCTGACTCCCCAAAGCTAAAATGGTCATGGGAACTGTTTCAGGTGTTGCTGCTTCAGCAATCCAAAACAGCACACAAAATAATGGGTCGTATGTAAATCAAAAAAGAGATAAACTAGCAACAGAAGGGGCAGATGGGGAAAAAATCCTGATTCAGGGCCACATGTATTACGAAAGTTTCATTTAAAAGTTAAGTATATATGTTAAACCCACAAAGTGGCAACTAAGTAGGGGAAAAAAGCGCAAGCTCAATGACCTTTCATAAATATATTTTCCAGAATAAAAGAAACAAATACGATTTCCATCTAAAGCAACAAATACTTTTTGCCTTTGTTTATTGGACTTTTCACCCTCAATATAATTGTGGGTTTAAATCATTCCTCTGATACAGAGAGAAGTCCATCTGATCTTCACACTAGTTTCTGACATGTCATTCACTAAGTCCCCAAAGCTTTGGGGGCACAGACTGCCCATTACTTTAATGCCACAAATGTTTATTAAGCATCTGTTTAGTGCCAGGCACTGTGGTAGGTAGGTTCTGTAGGGGTACAAGGATGTGGTGAGGGCACTGGTGCTTACTCTGTAATAAGTAAGGACACACACACGCATCCAATTATACTGGAAGGCAGTATGTATGAAGTGCTGGAATGCATTCATTCATTCATTCAACCAACATTTATTGAATGTCTGCTGTGTGCTGGGCACAGGGTTCTGAGGGAGGTCCTTTCAAATGCGGCAAAAGGTTTCTAGAACAAGGCAGCATTTAGATGCATATTACCACTACATACAACATTGCTAAACAAATGAAAATTTTCCAAATCCCTAAAACTTAGCAAAATTTGTCTTTCCAAGGGAGAAACATGATCTTTTACTTAGCTTTCTCCATATAACTGAGCTGAATTTTAAGGAGGAGAGTTTTCTAAAGTGTGCTTTTAATGATGAGCAACCTCATTGTTTTCTAAATTATTTAAAAGGTTAAAAAATTTGAAAACCATTTTTTGAGAAACCGCCATACTGCTTTCCACAGTGGCTGCACCAACTTATATTCCCACCAACACTGTACTAGAGTTCCCTTTTCTCCACACCCTCGCCAACATTTGTTATTTCTTGTCTTTTTGATGATAGCCATTCTGACAGGTGTGAGGTGATATCTCATTGTGGTTTTGATTTTCATTTTCCTGATGACTAGTGGTGTTAAGCATCTTTTCATGTGCCTGTTGGCCATCTGCATGTCCTCTTTGGAAAAATATCTGTTCAGGTCTTCTGCCATTTGTAAATCAGGTTGTTTGTTTTTTTGATGTTGAGTTGTATGAGCTATTTATATATGTTGGATATTAACCCCTTATTGGTCATATCATTTGCAAATATTTTCTCCCATTTGGTAGGTTGTCTTTTCATTCTGTCAATGGTTTCCTTTGCTATGCAAAAGCTTTTAAGTTTAATTAGGTTCCATCTGTTTATGTTTGCTTTTATTTTCTTTGCTTTAGGAGACAGATCAAAAAAAAATATTGCTGCAATTTATGTTAAAGAGTGTTCTGCCTATGTTTTCTTCTAGGAGTTTTATGGTTTCTGATCTTACAGTTAGGTCTTTAGTCCATTCTGAGTTTATTTTTGTATATGATGTTAGATAATGTTCTAAGTTCATTCTTTTACATGTAGCTGCCCAGTTTTCCCAGCATCACTTACTAAAGAGACTGTCTTTTCTCCATTGTATATTCTTGCTGCCTTTGTCATAGATTAATCAGCCATAAGTGCATGGGTTAATTTCTGGGCTCTCTATTCTGTTCCATTGATCTATGAATCTGTTTTTGTGCCAGAACATACTGTTTTGACGACTGTAGCTTTGTAGTATAATCTGATGTCAGGGAATGTGATTTCTCAACAGGTGAATGGATAAAGAAGATGTGGTGTGTGTATACACACACACACACACACACACACACACAATGAAATACTACTCAGCCATAAAAAAGAATGAAATGTTGCCACTTGTAACAACATGGATGGACTTGGAGGGTATTATGCTAAGTGAAATATGTCAGACAGAGAAAAACAAATACTGTATGATATCATTTATATGTGGAATCTAAAAAATACAACAAACTAGTGAATGTAACAAAAAAGAAACAGACTTGCAGATATAGAGAAAAAACTAGTGGTCACCAGTGGGGAGAGGGAAGGAGGGAGGAGCAATATAGGGGAAAGAAATTAAGAGGTACAAACTATTACATGTAAGATAAGCCACAAGGAGATATTGTACAACACTGGGAATATAGCCAATATTTTATAATAACTATAAATGGAGTATAACCTCTAAAAATTGTGAATCACTATACGGTACACCTGTAACTTATACAATATTGTACATCAACTAAACTTCAATTTAAAAAAAACAAGAAAAAAAATTGAAAACCAATCTTTTTCTTTTTCATTTTACTATTTCATATCTTGAAACCCCCTCAAGACCAATATCTGCTTCTCCTATTTAAGAAGGGGGCAGGAGCACTTAACAGCACTCAGAGGCAGTGGGGCACGGTGGAAAGGCTTTGGAACCAGTCACACTGGAGTTGGACTCAGCTCAATCCCTTCCCAGCTGTGTGACCTTGGCAAATGACTTAGCTTCTCTGGGCTGAATTCCTACATTTATAAATCGGGGTCAGTAATTCCTCCCTCTTAGTAAGCGGTCATAAGAATTAAATGAGGTAATAAAAATAAAGCCCTTCAAAGAGTGCTCAACACATATAAAGCTTAATAGATGGTAGTTATATTTTTAATAGCATTTAAACACTCAAAGTGGTATTATGGGAAATAATCCTCCTAAGTACTGCCTATTTCATAAGTATTCCTGTTCTTATTTTATTTAAAGGGAAACTGGGACCTGAAGTGTGTCACAAAAGTTGATTGTAAAGTTATGTACCTAATAAATTCAGATTTTTCTCTCCATTTATCCATCCACTCATTCATTCATTCATTCAGCCAAAACATATTGAGTGCTTGCTATGTCCCCAGCCCTCCTAGAGCTTATGATCTAAATAGGAATTAGCAAAATTCTTGTATAAACGGCCACATAGTAAATATTTTAGGCTTTTCAGGCCATACAGTCTTTGTTGCAACTACTCAGCTCTGGCATTGTAGCACAGAAACCCCCATAGACAATGTGTAAATGAATGTGTGTGGGTGTGTTCCAATAAAACTTTATTTATAAAAACAAGCCACAGGCCACATTTGACCAGGAGGCCTTAGTTTGCCAGCTCCTAATCTAAAAGAGTCTGGTTTTACTTCCTGAAAGCCTTCTTTATTTATTGAAATTGATTCCAACTTGGACCTGAGGAGGCAGAGCCAAAGGTAAGGCAGTTCTTCCCATGCCAACTGCCTAAGCCATCCAGACCCTTCTAGATCATTGCCACTCGGTGAGTGCAGGGAACCCAAAACAGGCCATGAAGGCAGGCACAACCTTAACTTGTCAGAGTCATGACAAACCTTGCATTTCCAGTGCCCTCACCTCACAGATGAAGAGACTGAGGGCCAGAGAAAAGAAGTGCCATTGTGTGTCCCCAGTCACTAGTCAACCAGCATAACTAGAGTTAGAACCCAGCCTCCAGTCCCAAAGACCAGGGTCCTTCCTATTCCACCTCAGTGTTCTTTTCCAGATGGAAAAAATGAAGATGGAGGATGGAGGGGTTCCCCTGTAAAGTCTACCAAAAGCAGCTGCTCACAGAAGCCTGGGGGATTTTAGCAAAAAGGACAGGCCACAAGGCTCTCCTTGGCCAAAGGGGGTTTCATGACAACTGACTCTCTGAGGAGACACAAAATCTTGATTTAAAAAGTAACCTCAATACCTGGACCGATTTCTCACAATCAATTACCTATCTGACAGTTTTAGGAGCGCTGATCATTAACTTCTGTCCTTTCAGGGGGTTTCCAGCAACAGGCAGCTCAGCTCCCGGCCAGTCCTCATCCAGATTTCTCAGGCACTGCCCTGTTGAAGGCATGTTCATCCCTTTCTATGCCCAACCCATTTTAAAGGAAGAGGTGCTCAAGTCACACAATTATAATCAGATGAGCATGAATTTATCTTCCTGCCACTCTCCCCAACCTACATTCACCCAAGTTAAAACAAATTATATATTAACCTCAATCCCACAGCCTTGTATAGTCCGTTGGTTCTGTAGCCTCTCAGCACTTCCCGTCTCTCTTAGGGTCAGTTTTCAGGCATGATTCAGGTTTCTGACAACACACTGGAACCAAGAAGAAACCAGACAGTACCTGTGAGTCCTGAAGTCCTGGCTTTTTTTAGCAAACATAATGTATAACTATCACTTACAGTTATTTTCCTACAGAGAAGTTACTTACCTCCTAAAAGTTTAAGTTTAGATTTCCTAGGCTAGGGTATCAAGCCATTTGTAGTCTGGCATTACCTCCCAAAGCACCCTCCATGGGCCTCCCCAAACCCTTCCTCCAGCTAAACGAACCACCAGCTACTCCCCCAGGGGTGCCATCTGTCTCACGCCTCTATGCCTTTGCACAGGCTGATCCCTCCACGTGGTCTGTCCTTTCCTCATCTTCTTCCTGGAAATCACCTTCAAGACTCTTCAGCATCAAACTTAAATCCATCTTCTCTATGATGTCCTCAAGGTAATTAACTGTCCTCCAAACCCACAACACTACATACCATTTATTGTGCTACATTACATTATTTACATGATATGGATGGGTCTCCACCCCCACTTTTGAGTTCTTTAAAGGCTGGAACTGTGTCTTTTCATCTCCAGAACTCAGCACTGGTTCTGGACACAGTCAAGTAAAGAAATGAAGCACACCTTCTACTTCTACATGATTTCCTGACTCACAGAAGAGATTCAGAGCTAGACAACTGGGAAGGCATCAACAAAAAGGAGAATAGAGAATGTTCCCAAAATATCTCTTGACTCCTCTGGACGCTTCCCAAGAAGAAACATTCTTCCTCCGAATCAACCCAAAGGCTTTGTGACCAAATCCATTCACCTGCTGATAATTTCCCAACACACCTATAAAATGAACATATGCACTACGTTCTCAAAATGGGCTTCCCTTGTCTTAACTGAATACATTTTCCTGAAAAAATTTTGAATGTTTTTCCTCCCCTACACAAACACCCGGCTTTAAACTCCGCAGAACCTGGGCAAGTTGCCTGCATCCAGTCTGTTTGTAGCATTGGAATCCAACTGTTGGTGAGTTAAACTGCTGATGAGTTTTCTTTGTTTTCTGAAATTTCCCCTGGTAAGATGAGTTAACCAGCATTGAACTCTGTGTACCTTCTTTGTCAGCATCTCAGAGCAACTTCTTTGATCTTTTTGTGTGCCTTTCTTTAAGAATATCTAAAGTCTAAAAAGCTAAATGTCCAATGTATTCTTGCCTTTGGAAAGGTACAAGCAGATGATTTTAGTTTACCAAGATTTTCTTACCCAGATATTTTCCAGATTCCATACCCACTGCCTGAAGTGAAGGATACTCATGAGCAACTTTCTCTCTTTAGTTAAAAGACGAAAAACTCATTTGATGAAACTTGGCCCTTCCATGGGAGGAAGGGCCCAGGAGTCAGACGGGAAGTGGTCTCAGATTTTCTGAAGTGCCTACCCTAGCCACAGAGGGGGACAGTGCCTCAATTCAAGACTGCTTTGAAACATTCCCCACAGAGTAACAAGCACAATGCATATGTGACACACAAGATACTAATTCAGACACAATTTGGAAGCAGACCAGGTATTTGAGATACACTGTTTTGGAGTCTCTTTTGCACTGAAATAGAGAAATTTCAGCTCCAGGTATTTCCTGCTGCTCTTCCTGGAAGACCTTCTGTCTTGTTTTCTCCTTTGCTTCCAATATGTATAGACATTCTATACGTGGCCTTCATTACACTGTAATCATCAGTTTTGCCTCTCCATCTCCCTCTAGATGGCAGAGAGCTTGTTTCTGGGTCCCCAGAGCCCAGTTTGGCTGGTACACGGAAGTGTTTAGTAAGTATCTGCTGAACGTTTCTGACCGCTCTGACACTACCTTTTCCAGCTTACCTGCAGACTCTGGGATGGCCAGGCCTTACCTGGGACTGGCTATGGCCCCAAAGAAAGCATTTAAGACACTGAATACAGCAGGTGGCCTCACATCAATATCCCTTTGTAGTCAGTTCCAGGTGGCCATGGATCAAGTTGTATGACAAGATGACCACATCTAGCCCCAGGGTCCCTACTGATAATTATCTGTATTCTTTTGAAGACGTCTTATCTTCCTAGAATCTGGTTCATCTGGGATAAGAACTATATCTCTTCCTGGCAATACTCAAATTAGGTGGCTTATATTCTTCTTTTAATTAAAAAAAATTTTTTTAAGTCCTGTAGTTCTAAACAACAGAAGTCAAAGCTAATTTTCCCATATGTGACTGAGAGGCAGTATAGATTGGTTCATTCATTCCTCCCCTTTCCTACCCCCTTTTTTGCCTCCTTCAAATATAGAGACTAGAGAATGAAACTCAAATTTACAGCCCCCTCTGCAGCTAGAGACACATCTGACACAGTTCTGGCCAATGAAATGTAGATAA
Source organism: Balaenoptera musculus (assembly GCF_009873245.2). NCBI lineage: Eukaryota > Metazoa > Chordata > Mammalia > Artiodactyla > Balaenopteridae > Balaenoptera > Balaenoptera musculus. Next base: position 54,672,936 of record NC_045785.1, on the reverse strand, counting down.
AAGTCACTTGAAAGACTCCTTCTCAATATAAATATGTGCACTGACTGCTGCTAAAACTATAATGTAATAAAGGTAAGGAAGATAGTCATTCATTCATTCAACAGACATTTACTAAACACTGAATTACTGAATTAATTAGAATACAAACTAGACTGCTGTACCAAGAAACCCAAAGTTACAAAAACTTAAACGAGATAGAAGTTTGTCTCTCACATACACATCCTTTTTGAGATAAAAAGTCCAGTTATTCAGTCCACGGCTAGGATGACAGCTCAGGGGTGACAAGGACCCAGGATCCAGCTCATTGCTCTGCCATTCTGAAAGTGTCACCTTTATTCATATAGTTGAAGATGGCCTGCATACATTCCAGCCCAAGGAGGAGAAAAAAGGGTAAGAGATGGCCCACTCGTCTACTTCTAAGAGCACAACTCAGAAGTTAAACCATATTACCTCTGTTCACACTCCTTTGGCCAAAACCTGGTCACATGACCATATTCAGCTGCAAGGAAAGCCGGGAAACATGTCCAGAGAAAGCTCCTATTACTATAGAAGGAGGAAGAGGGGGAGGAGAAGGAAGGGGGGAGGAACAGGAGGAGAAAGAGAACAACAGCCACAAACATTAGAAGGAACAAGTAGCAGCCTCTGCACACTTCCATATGCCAGGCACTGTGCTAGGTACTAGAGGCATAGATGAATAAATCCAAGAGCTCAGAGTTATTACTACAACCTGAAAAGTGTCCCTGCAGCTTTGTATCACCAGAGGCCAGCTAGGAGCCGTGCACTCTACTGATGTTTAGCAACTGTGTGTTGATGTCAATCAGTAGGAAGAGTAAATACCCCACCCAGGACCAATATGCCCTGGGACTTGGGAAACAACTGTGGCTATGGCATCATCCCTGCCCTCAGGAGGGTCCAGTCTAGTCAAGGAGTCCAGAGGGCACTAATGCATGGAAAGATGATGCAGCAAGGAATTGCAAAGCCGGGTGGCAAATGAGGAAAAGCTCTCTGAAGCCTAGGACGGCCAGAAATGGCTCTGGAGGAGGAAGGATGGCATCAGTTGACTCATGCCCACAGAACAGATCTTGAATGAGATGTTGGGCTACATGAAGGCAGGGGAACTAGCAGCCCAATGCTGGCACCAGCTCAGCATGTGAGAGAGCCCTGCAAAGCCCAGCTGGGTGGAAGAAGACATTGCCCTCTTCTTTCATCAGGCAGAAAGTGTCCTAGATAATCCCAGCACACAGCTGCTGCTTCCCCCAGAGAGACAGGCATTGAATCTCCATATTCCAAACACAAGCCACCCAAACCCCACCTTGCCTGTCATTAATGATTTCATGGCCCCAGTTAAAACAGCATTTTCCTAAAGCAATTTTCCCAGAAGTGGCAGGAGGGCAGAGATTAGCTGCAGGTTGCCATGGAGAGTCTCAGAAGACCATCTGTCCTGGATGGTTAGACTTTCACCTCCCTCAGGGTTATTGCTGAAGGTTGGAGGCTCTCAAAAGTCCCTCCGAGTTGTAAGATTCTGAGAATCTAAATTGGAATCCTGAGATCTGAAACTTCCTAGGATAAAAGTAAGGAACACCTCGATCAAATGAAGAAGAAATCATTTATGCCCAGGACCCAGTACAGTGCCTGACAAATAACAGTGCTTCAATAAAGACTTGTTAGCATCTTTTTTAGATTATTTATATTATTATCTGTTTGTTGTTTCTTTATCTGTATTCATAGCCCACTTCAACCCAGAGAAAATTTGAAGTGGCTGACAATACACAAATAAGATAATAACAAGTATTTAAGTCAGCGTCCGTAAATATATCAATAAGACAAGGCAAGGAAACCAGGAAAACACAGTACAAAAATAGGAAGGTCACAATATTCTAAAACAGAAGCTAACGCTGAGTTATGAATTTCCTCTGAGTTTCCTTGAAGCCAAAGTAGAGAAAGAAAAACTAAATTATTGACAAAATTTATAACGTATGAAAGGCACAAACAAGCTAACCCCCCAAGAACTCAGTTCAAAGTTTTGCTGAGCTGAATACTAGTTCCAGGGTACTTAACCCAGCTATGTAAAAAGTTAAGAAAAAGTCAGGGGGGCAGGCAGGGATTCCATGGATAATAAACTGAGGAATTATTGGACTAAACAAAAGTCAAACAGATTTCTTTGTTGCAGGACCTTTTAATATGTTCATCATAAATCTCCAAAGAGCAGCCCAACATGCCTTACTTATAAGCTAAGGAGCACTTATTTCAAAGGAGCATCTTGCACTTTGAGAAATGCCCCTATAGAGGAATGGACAACCACTACTGTAATTTTATTATTATCATTATAAGAAAAGACAGACTACTACTCTTTACCAAGAGATCATCTTTTTTGCTTTTTTTTTTAAGAAACATGAACAAATATCCTCCCATCTTTCCTCTCTTAAATTGGCTTGGTAGTTTCATTCTAGGTAATGCATCATTAGCAATCATAAATGATTGCACTGTAGGGCATTTTCAACTTTGCAGTGGACCTTCCCCTTTCCTCTTTCTGTTATCTACACATTTCTGGAGGTAGGAAGGATCTATATTCTCATCCCCATTTTTAAAGGATGAAAAAAAAAGAATCCCCCAGAAACTGAGCTTCGAGGTCACACTTAGTCAATGGCCAGGCTGGCTGGAGCAGAGGCTTCCCAACTCCGGGCTGCAGCCCTCCCCCTCCAGGCCTTCCCCTCCCTGATCAGGGGCTGCCTTTATCTTATTGTGTGTCTGCAGGTGGATGGCAATGCCGCTGACTCCCTTCTGGCTCCGTTTGGGCCCTTTTCTTTCATCCATTAATTAAATCATGCACTTTTCTCATAGGGGAACAGAATTTTCAAAAGAGGAACAAGAACCCTCCTTTTCGGAGCATTCAGGGATTAAAGTTCATCTGGCTACGGAATGTTCCCCAGGGACTAACCGCATTACTGAGAGGCAACTGCTGAAAGCCAGTGACACATTAATACGAAAACGTGAAGCGCGAGCTCAGCCAGGAGGGACGAGGTCTCAGACTGCCAAGACTCTGTCTCCAGCATTCCCAAGGTGGGGTCAGCTCAGGGGACATTCAGGTCCAGCGGCCTGCTCAGGATGCCTTCGGATGAGCACCCAGGGCTAGCACCGTCCACTGCAGTGAGCTCAAGAGACAGCCAGAACAAGAATGCCCTTGGCAGTGATCAATAGAGGGGCGCCTCCTTGCAGGGGAGAGTGTGCAGCTGGGCCATGACCACACCCCCCTGCACAGAGGTGAGTCCAGCCCCAAAGGCATGGAAAAGGGAGTCCTGAGCAAAGGTCTGTGTACTTCATTTATTCAGCTTCACTAGGGCCCATCACTAGGAGTTCAGGGCAGGATGCTTTCGAAATACAGGCATACCTTGGGGACACTGCATGTTGGTTCCAGACTTCCACAATAAAGCAAATATCGCAATAAAACGAGTCATAGGAATTTTTCAGTTTCCCAGTGTATATAAAAGTTATGTTTACATTATACTGTAGTCTATTTGGTGTGCAATAGCACTATGTCTAAAAAAAAAAAACCAATGTGCATATCTTAATTGAAAAATAGTTTATGGCAAAAAAAATGGTAACCATCATCTGAGCCTTCAGCGAGCCCTAGTTTTTTGCAACAGTAATATCAAAGATCCTGATCACAAATCACCATAACAAATAATAAAGAAAAAGTTTGAAATATTGCAAGAATTACCAAAATGTGACACAGACAGGAAGTAAACAAATGCTGTTGGAAAAATGACGTTGATACACACCATTGTAAAGCAATTATACTCCAATAAAGATGTAACAACAACAACAAAAAAATGACGTTGATAGACTTGCTCAACACAGGGTTGCCACAAACCTTCAATCTGAAAAAACACACCTGCAAAGAGCAATAAAATAAAGCACAATAAAATGAGGTATGCCTTAAACATTCATTCAAGTGCCAAACTTTTTTTATTTAAAATAATCGTAGATTCAGAGGAAGCTGCAAAAATAGAACAGAGAGGGCTCATGTCCCCTCCCACAAGTTTCTACAGTGGTGACATCCTACATAACTATAACATAAGAGAAAAATCAGGAAATTGACTTCGGTACATCCCTAGGCTTTACTCAGATTTTACCAGTTTTACGTGTGCTCAGTTGTGAGTGTGCATGTATAGTCCATGCAATTTCACCACATGTAGATTCGTGTAACCACCATCGCAATCAAGATACAGAACAAGGTTCTCATGCTACCATTTTATCATCATAGTCATCCCCCACCCAGTATCCCCAGCCCAGTCCCTAACACCTGGCAACCATTAATCTCTTTGTCGTCTCCATAATTTTGTTATTTTCAGAATGATATATAAACATATTTTTAAGATTAGTTTTTGTTCATTCAGCATAACTCCCTTGACATCTCTCCAAATTGTTGCACGTAACAACCGTTCATTTCTTCTTACTGCTGTGTACTGTTTCATGATACAGAGGTACCACGCTTTATTTAACCATTCACCCATTGAAGGACATATGAATTGTTTCCAAATTTTGACTATTACAAATAATGCTGTTGTGGACATAAGTTTTCATATATCTGGGACAAAGGTACAAGGGTACAATTGCTGGGTCATATGTAAAACCTTTATTTCAAAAAATTTTCAAAGGAGTTTTCTAAAAACATGCATTTCACATGCTACTCTGCCCTCTAAATTATGGTACGATGTAAATCATTTAATCTTATTTTTAATTATTTGGAGCCATTATTATGAGCCACTGAAATCTATAGAACTATTTGTCTGTAAACTGAATGGCCCCGAAGTATTGGATTGGCCAAAAAGTTCGTTTGGGTTTTTCATAGCATCTTACGGAAAACGCTGAATGAACTTTTTGGCCAACCCAATATTAGAAGTTTTTATCTCAAAGTGCTCCCATTCCTGTATTTGTTACAATCACTTTCCCCAAAGTTTAAGGGTGTGCTGCTCATATATGTGGCTACAGAGCACCTGAAATGTGGAAAACCCGAATTGAACCATGCTGTAAATGTAAAATACTCATACCTGATTTTGAAGACTTAGTACAAAAAGAATGTGAAATATCTCAATAATTTTTATACTGATTACATATTGAAATGATGATTATTTTAGACATACTAAGTTAAAGAAAGTATACTATAAAATTAGTTTCATTTGTTTCTCCTTATTTTTTAAATGTGGCTACTAGAAAATTTTAAATTACATATGTGGCTCACATTATAATTTTATTGGACAGCACTGGTCCACAGAGGTTTTGCTTATCTTTCTGTTTATTCGTGTATATCTCGGTTGCTAGAGGTTGCTAGGTTGTTATTGTCTAACATTGCCATACACGGTATATTACTAGTACTGACAGGCCCTATAGCATGAACATAATGCTGTAAGAAAATGGTAATTACCTGAAGAAAGCCGAAGTCTCATCACTGCTTTCAAAATTGCATAAAAAGAGGCAATAGAGAAAAATAGATAGAGATCTGGTTGACGACTCCAAAAAATCAGAATTCTATTCCTAACTCATCCTCAATGAAGTGATTTACTCCCATTCACAGAATTCAACTTCTACGAACCTCCATTTCCTCACCTCTAAATTCTTGCTTTGCCTATTTCACAAGAGTATCGTGAAAATTAAATGGGATAGTCCATTTGGAAGTGCTCTGACAATTGTAAAGCAGCATGCACATAAATAGAAATGCAGAAGTTTTTTTTAACCAACCCCACACGACTGACTCACTGGGTTAGTCACTTCTCTCCATCCCCACTATGAACTATCTGCCTTCAGTCCACGGGTGCTCCTGGACAAGCCACGTGCTGCGCCCACTTCTTGAGTTTTATTCTAACGAGAATCAATAGAGTTTGGTCCCAAAGCTCATTACACATTTATATTTTTTTTTTAGTAATTATGACTTTGTACAGGATGTAAACTGATGAAACAGGAGTATGAAAAGAGAGTTGTTACTTTTATGAAAACTAGGTCAAATTCTTTGGAAAAGTAAAATAAAAATAACTCCCCCTTAAGAAAAAAAACCCACTGTATTAACTGTAAGATAAGGATAAAAAGAGAAGGGGGTAAATATGTACAAGAATTCTCCATTTGAATTGCTTTACATGTCTTTAAATTCCTAATCCACTTTAGAGAAATCCAAACTGGATATCATAGAAGATGTATTTTAAGTAAGGTGTGGACATGAAAGGAGGACCTCCAAATATCAGACCCAGGCTCAAAGGAAAAGCCTTGGCCCTAAACCATGAGATTAAAAGAATGGACATCTAGGCATTAAAGTGAAATAAAATGGTTGCTTTTATTTCTTCACTCTCTGCTTTAACTGACCTTTTTCATTAACTGTCTAACTACTGCAGACAAAAAGACTTCTGCTTAATTATTATCATCAGAATGAAGGGGGGAAGGAACCTCAAAAAGAAAATATAAGTGATTCAGTCATATTTTAAACCTAGATGATGGCCATAAACAGAGTTACATAACACATGTCCATGTTAAGAGCAGAAAATTACAAAAACAGGTTAAAAAAAGTGAGAACGGTTCAGAAGCTATTGATTCTTTAACCACTGATTAATTCATGCAAAAGACAAAGTTAATACAAAATTACAACATTTTAGTAATGATAGCACAGCAATTCTCCCATCATAATAAATAGTTGAATTGTTTGCATTAGGTTTCGGATAAAATAATCTGATAAAAATATATAAAAAATAAAACCAGATTTAAAAGGTAGTATCGGCAACAAGTAATATCAATATTTATTAAGTTCCTACCATATGCTGAGCATTACATTATTTCATTTAACATACACACAAACTAGCAAAACACACAACATATACATATTACTGATGAAAACAATCTAAGATTAAAAAGGGTCAAGTAATACCTCCATGGTGGCAGTTCTGGGATTTAAGGCAGTTCTGGGATCAAGAATCATGCTACACCCTAGGATTACAAACATCCAGACAATCAAACCTCAAGGATGAGAAAGATGTTCTCAGCAGGGCAGTGCTTCTAAAATGTTAATGTGCATATGAATCACCTGGGAATCCTGGTAAAATGCAGAGTCTGATTTGATGAGTGGGGGGTGTCTGAGATGCTGCCTTTCTACCAAGCTCCCCAGACGATGCTGAATGCTGCTATCCTAGAGCACCTCCGCTCACTGTTCTCCTCCAGGAGCACCAAGAAGAACAAGAAAAAAGACCCACACCTCTTGGACCTTTTAACCTCAAATTCAGAACATACTCCTGAAAAACATGCCATTATAAGTTCACAAACAAGTGGTAATTTCGTAGGTAACAGAACAAAACATCCTACGGAGTTGACAATGTCTCCGGAGTATCTTAAAGGAGTTCATGCCTATCAGATTTGCAACATCCCTGAGGAGAAACACTGAAGCAAAGATGGACCCAGGGTAATCCCAGGACCCAGCCTTCCTAACGTCAAATCTTCTTATCTGTCTGCACTGCATCCCTGTCTTCGAGCCTGGCTGCCTGACCATCTGGGCTGAGGAAAGGAAAATATTCACGATTCTGCCTTCATTACAAGGAGAAATGTTAGCTTCTGCTTTTAATTAAGCATTTTATACTGATTTTCTTCTTTGACTGTAAAAGATATCCAACTGCATATTTTCTAAATGATCCATTCCGATCTAATAAACAATGTTTTTCCAGTAAAAAGAAGGCTCCCACTGTCTCCCTCGTCTGCCGTAAAAATTTGAGCTTTCCAATATTCATTGATTTGACAAATATTTAATGAATGTCTTTTTTATTTGTGCCAGTCATTGAAGGTATAAAAGAGAATTAAATACCCTTCCGCCCTACACAGAGCTCACAGTTCAGAAGGGGAGACAAACGTGTAAACAAACAATCCCAATAGAGAGTGACAGTGGCTGTTTAAAAAAAACAAAAACAAAAACAAAAACAGGAGATGAAGGAAGGGTGTTTTTTCCACCTCCTGATTCAAATGCAAAATCATAATCCATTTCCAATTTGAAGGAGCCAAGAGGTATAAACAGATGGAAAACAAGCAATGTTACAGTACATTCCTGAAATACATTGTGGTCAGCAATCAACAACCACACAGACACTGTATGCCCACCACTCTCCTGGGCACTAGAGAGATGACATAGAATTCTACTGCCAAGGAGGTTCCCAATGCCCTTAAGAAACAATATAGAAAGAGTAAAAACAACAACCACAACTAGTATTCTAGAAGTTCTTAAAACACTAATGGGGGAAGTCAGGCAATGTAGACTGCGGCTAAATTATGCAGAGCCTTGACCCTCCATGGCAATAGGGAGCCATTGAAGGTTTTTGTGAGGCAGGGAAGTAACATGATGAAAGCTGTTTGTATATCATTCATACATCATATATAATCATATATAATCTTAAAATCTTGTAATTTTATAATAAGAAATACTACTTTATTGACCATGTATTATGTGCTAGTCACTATTATTCCTTGGGCTTTACATGTATTATCTTCAAACTTCCTAATAGCCCTTCAAGGTAAACATGATCATCTCTTTTCCAGAGATGAGGGAACTGAGACTTAGAAACATGAAGGAAGTGCTAAGGTCCCATGGCTAGTTAGTAATGGATCTGGGAAAGTTCATCCAGCTAGTTGGATTAATATAAGGAAGAGATTACCAGCAGGGAAGTTAGTGTAAGGCCCCTGGATCATCCAGAGATGAGGTATGGTGATGACACTGAAAACAGAAAAATTTATAATGCAACTCACACAAAGAGCTTCATCTATTTTTTTCAAAGTTACCTTTGGATGGTGCACTGCAGGGCAGCAATAACGTAAACAATGTTATTTGCCACAATGTGTCAGGTCCTACTATTTGCGGTGCTCGGGCTTCTTATTGTGGTGGCTTCCCTTGTTGCGGAGCACGGGCTCTAGGCGTGCAGGCTTCAGTACTTGTGGCTCTAGAGCGCAGGCTCAGTAGTTGCGGCGCACGGGCTTAGCTGCTCCGCGGCACGTGGGATCTTCCCGGACCAGGAATGGAACTTGTGTCCCCTGCACTGGCAGGTGGATTCTTAACCACTGCACCACCAGGGAAGTCCAGGCTGCCTGTTTTAAGCACGCAATCTTGGACACCACCACAAGGGGTCAGACCTCCTCCTCCTCCTCCTTCTCCTCCTCCCCCTCCCCCTCCTCCTCTTACTCCTCCTCCACCTCCCCTTCCCCCTCAGCTTCCCCCAAAAGGCTGCAGTCCCCACTGACTTGTTCCTCAGGGGCTCTTGGTCCCGATTCTGGATTATTCTAACCAAGACCAGCTACATAATTTGCAAGGCCTAGTGCAAAATAAAACAGCACGTCCCTTGTTCAAAATAATATTAAGAATTTCGGAACTGCAACAGCAGAGCATTAAACCCACCGTGGAGGCCGGGGGCAGGGGCCCTATTCAGTTGCACAGGTTGCACACCCACAAAGCCGATCCTGATTCTAACCTAGCTTCTACTTCCCTAGATCAGTAACAATTGTACAAGACACAGAAGGGTGCTTGACAGCTTCCTGGACAATGATTCTTCTATTCTTATTTTCTAAGGATCAGGAGACCTACTGCTTAGGAGACAGCGTCTCTGTTTAACGAGAGTCAGTAAGTTGTGGGCTCGTAAGATGGATGAAGCTGCCCCAATAGCCAATGCTGACTTTCTCCCTTTCTGTTATATGATTTCCAATGATTACGTGGTACTGTTTTCAGCGAAAAAGATTTTGGTAGTCTGCCCTCCCAAAGGTCATTGTTAAGACAGAGAACATGGTGAGAAAAAGTCAAGGCTATAATCAGCCCAACTTTACAAAAAAAAAAAAAAAAAAAAACTGCTACTAAATTTAACATACAAAGCTTGTTCAAAAAACAATAAGAACAATAACAAACTAAAATTATTATTATGTAAGTACTATAACTACCAGCGACTACTCTAAGTCCTTTACAAAGATTTATAAATCTTCACAAAAACCTTAGACGCAATATTAGAAACCACGCTCACTTGGTTTCACAGAAGGGCTTGTTTCACTCACCCATCTCTCCTGTGAAAAAGTTTATCTATAAAGAGCTGAGTTTCAGGTGGAGGGAGAGCCATACAAGCAAACAAACCCAACTACTTGTTTGACCTTGAACAAGTCCCTTTCCCTTGCTGGGCCAGGTGTGCTCACCTGTAAATACGGTGAGTGGCCCAGATGCCCAGAGGTCCTCCTGACTCTGCCAGTCTGTGACTCCTACAGCAGGAATGCAGGAAAATGTCCTCCTCTCCACTCAACATTCCTGCATGTGCTACCCCAGAGCATTAGATGGACAAGCCACAAAGCCTAGCACAGCAGATATAAACCTGGCCGAAAGCCCAGACACCTGAGGTCTAGTCCTCGGTCTACCCATCACTCCCTCAAGGTATGACTTGAAACAAATCATCACACCCCTCTGAGCTGCAGTTTCCTTATCCATAAATTTATTAGCAGATACCTAAGCTCCTTCTTTGTAAGGCACAATGCCTGGTATCTAGAAAGTTCTCAATGTTTGTTAGTTATTTTCATCATATTGTCATCAATTATTATTCTCTATTCCAATAGTTCCCAACAGTTTCAAGTAAGAAGACTCCTTTTAATGCAAAAAATCATGGAGACTCCCCCTCCCATCTAATAGGTTTAACATTTAGCATCAATTAATTAGGAAAATATGGACTATCAAAAAGTCACTACGAATTTTTATTCAGTTCATCAGAGCACCATTCATATGTGGTGCTTGAAAAACATGAAATATTATTTTGCAATCATTGATGATTCTTGATTCTCAGAACCCTTAGGATGATTCTGAGCTGAGTGATCTGTGCCACCTGCCAGCTCAGAAGGTCCAGTCCATTGCCAACCCAAACCCCACCTTCAATCACCTGGACTTCCCAGCTCCTCCTCCCCTCTCTCACTGCTCTTCCCATACTACCAAGACCTAAAATACAAGGCAAAAAGAGAAATATGTATATACAGCTTTGGGAGCTGAATAGATAACTATTTGCCCATGTTACTACCTTTAAATCTTTTTTTCTCACAGAGTACACTTTTGCAGGGTAAAGATGCCTGGCCCAGCCCTGAGTAAACTCTTCATAATTGGATTTTATTATATATTAGGAAAAAACACAAAATACTAGAATTTTAGAACGGGACTCGTTCTTTAAAGCCATGCTTATTCAATTTTAATTTGCATACAAATCACCTGGGGATCTTGTTAAAATGCAGATTCTGATCCAATAGTTCTGGAGAAGAGCCTTAGACTCTCCATTCCTACCTAAGAAGCTCCCAGGTGACATAGGTGCTGCTGGTCCACAGAGCAGGGTCCAGTCCCACTGCTTTGAAGAAGAGAACTTGAGGATCAGAGAAGGCAAATGTCTTGTCTGCAGTCACACAGCTAGTTAAAGGCAGGGCTAGGAGATGAATTCAAGTTTGTTGACTTTTAGGCCAGAGCTCTTTCTGCTAATGCCCTAATGTCATCCTTTCTCCCTCCCCAAAAAAAAAGTTTCTAAAAAAAAATCTCATTTTCTTACACCACACACACATATAAATAAATAGACACACACACGCACACACACACACACACACATTCCCTAGAGGACAGAGGCTAAATCACAGTCTCTCCCTCAGTTTCCAGCTCAGAGTCTTACAAACAAAAGATACTCAAAATAATCTGTGTCAGTGGGTTAATCTGATGGGGTGGAGAGCCATATTCTAATAAATGTCTTTACCTGTTCTCCCCTTTTTGATTTCTTTAAAGACACACTTCTGATCAGCTAACCCAAGTCTCTAAAATTGTCTGTACCTATATGCTCTCTAAGTTTTCCCTAGAGGTACTTTTCTAAATTAAAAATTAATTTACTGGGAGAAAGTTCAAAACAAGCTATTATTCTAAATCAACATTTAGGGAGGAGCTAAGGGGTTTTTATCCCAATACCAGCAGGGATTTTATGTCCCTGAATATCCTTTGCACTGGACCATTTAAGGCACATGAAGTGTTTGAAGAGTTGCACTTAGCAGCCCAAGTGTTCAAACAGGATGGCTTTAAAGCCTCCCCCGCCCTCTCACCCTTCAGAAATCACTCACAAGCCTCCTGGGGCTTCCAACTGTATTTTAACAATCTGAAGAGTTCGAGAAATCTTGCTCCATGAAATTACTTAGCACAGGCCCAAGTACATAGTAGGTCCATGAAAGGGTCGCATCCACCACCTAGAGTCACACGTTCGCCAGGTTTTCAACAGAACTTTGTTTAAAAGAACAGAAAACATAACCTCAAAGGGAAGAAAAACTGGCAGCTTTTCGGCTGTCTCACATTCTGATTATATTCTACCACTTGGTTAAAATTAACAAGTTTAGTGCAAATACTTTGGGTTTGGGTCTTGCCACACTTAGGAAACCAAGAGGACAGAAAGGTAACACTTAAAGGTAAAACTAATTTTCCCCCTTGCAAGAAGAAACACCAGCAAAGCTCCCGAGCCGCAAGAGCTCCTCTCAGTGGGGCTTCCGATGGTTTCTCACTGGAGGAATGTAATCCATCAGCCCCCTGGAGCTCTGGCCTGGCTGCCAACCACGCCCCCCTCACTCAACCTTCCTGAACCTGCCCTTTCAGCCACAAACTCCCCTTCCTGGCACGCAGGGCTCTGGCTCCCCTTCACTGTACACCATCGGGGCCATCCCCTGTGTTCTGACGGTTCTGCACATGTACAGGCGGCCTCATGACAGCAAACGACAGCCTCGTCTAGGGGCCACCACTCACCGTTCATATTTCTCTTAAGGCATAAATCAAGACGGATTCTAATTCCTCTGGTTAGTTGTCTCTCCGCATCCCCTCTGCCCACCCCCGCGGGTTCCATGTCCAGGAGCCCCTAGAAAATGGATCATGTTTTGCTCCCGATGTATCCCCGGGAGCCCAGCACAATCCCTGGCGAGTAGTCAGGATTTAGAAAATGCTAACTCTTTTATCAGATAATGTTGGTATGTTTCCTCCACTTCTCCCTTCTGGCTCTCTGCTTCCTCCAGTAGGCATCTTAAAAAGGTTTTAGAGCTGGAAGGGGCAGTCAAGCCATCCTATGTTACAGATGAGGAAATTCAGCTCAACCTTCGAGGGATGCGGTGTCCCAGTTAGCGGTCCAGCTGGACGCAGCCTCTCCAGCCTCTGCCGTCCGTGGCAGACCTACCCCAGCCCCTCCTCATTCCCTGCCTCCGGGCCAGGGAGCAGGGCTGCTGGGCCACTACCCCACCCGGCAGAGAAGGAGATTTGTTCGTTCGTTCATGGTCCAGTGCTGGAGGGCAGGAAAGCCAAGCTCCACTCCAGAATCCAGCACTGAGGAATTTTAGGGGGTTAATTCTGACCAACGTCAGCGTGGGCCTCAGGTTCCTCACCTGTAACATGGCAATCTGACCTCAGAGTTACTGATGTTTATTGTGTGGGCTCACTACTTGCCAGGCGTCCAGGAGCAGTGTGTCAGTTCATCCTCACCAAAGGCCACAAGGTAGATATGATTAGCACCTAAGTTTTACAGATGGGGAAAATGGGGCTTTGAGGTTTGCCCAAGGTCACGGTGAGCTGAATGGGTCTTACCTGACTCCCAGGCCAGTATTTTGACTTCTGTCTCATTTCACTTTCTCAGGGGCCCCTTTAACTATAAGAAGCTATGACAGTGAAGAAGGCCTTCGTGGGGCAAACAGGAGGCTCACCCCCATGCTTCCTGTCCCAGCAATCAGTCCTCGCCCTTACCTAATCGCATTAGCGGCAGTTCTGCCTAATCCTAGGTGCACACAGTGAGAGACAGCATTCTTTCCCTGGGGCTCCACTTCTGCTGAGATTAGCCACCATCCCCAGGAGGCTGTTATCCCAACCCCAGGGAAGGACGCATCACAGCCAAGATGGAGCTTAGCACAGGAAGCCACTGCCACGCTGGGGGTAATAAAACGCAGACTGCACAACTCGGGTCTGATCACAGGCACTGGATGTGATGCCAACTGGATGGGTGCACGCCCGGCAGTCGTCAGCAGGTGACAGTGAAGCAACCACCACCTCTGCATTGTCTGGAGGTGCCAAGTAGGACAGCAGCAAGCACTCAAACTAGAGATCGTATCCTGAGCATGTCCTAAAAGCATTCCCGAGAGCAAATTCCCAACATCTGGCACTGTGCCTGGACCAGAGTAGGCTGCCTGGACCAGAGTAGGCGTTCAATCACTTGACAAACAAATGAACTTACTGACCCACCGCCATAGTTGTGGAAGCAAAGCATTCCTCACCAGAAATAAAAGTAGGTACCCAGGCTCACCAGCAATTATTCGATTTGAGATCAGTTCCTTCTCCTCAGTTTTCCCATTCTACAGCCCCAAATAATAATACTCATCTCTCCAAATCCCCCGGGATTTACCCATTCATCCCACAGGACTCTCTAACAAAGGCACAGAATAATTTTTAAAGGTACAAGTTATTTAGGGTCACTTACTTAAAAGTTATTGAGCACCTACTATCGACACAATGCAAAATTAGAGAAAACTGCCATAAAATTCTAGGTCTGGGGATGACAAGAAGCCTGGGATTATGGAAGACAGTGGACTGAAAGTTCTAGGACCTCAACTGATTTCTTTAGGAATGTGAGAAGCCTCGCCACCAACTTCACCTCATAGTTCCTTAATCTTTCAGAAAAATGCCTGCCCATTCTATTGGGTACTGTAATTGACTCACCATCGAAGACATCAGCAGAAAATGAAATTTCAGAGAAAGAACAGAGGAAATTATATAAGTTGCAAGCTTCTCTTTCTCTCTCATTCACTCTCTTTTCAAGAGGCTAGGAAGGAGAACTGGTATACTAGTGCAGTAGTAGTAGTAATAATAATAATGGAACATTTTCATGGTGCTATGCATGGTGATATGCAGTTCGCAACATCATTTCACCATATACAATATATGTAACAATATACATACTTCTCAATATACATAGCAGTCCTCTGAGATTTTATCAGCCCATTTTACAAATCAGGAAACTGAGGCCAAGAGAGGTTAAGCACCTTGCCCAAAATTGCACAGCAGATGAGTGGCAGGCCAGGCCCAAATACAGATTTTTTTTCTTTCCAAACCATGCAGTCTTTCCTCTGTGCAGGGCTGCCTCATACACCCTCATATAATGAGAGCTATTTCTTCTTCCCCAGTTATCCAAATGCTTGACTTGTTGCTGAGGATGCCTTAGTTTCCTCATCTAAGAAATGGGTATAATAATAGGGGGTACCTAATGGGGTCATTGTTAAGTGATGTTTGAATATTGCCTGGCACACAAATGTTACTAGTGGTAACAGAAGCAATCGCTGTTGGATTGTTAATTGAGAACACACTCCCACTCCAAGGCTTTTGTACACACTAGTCCCCTCCTGGATGTCATCCCTCCCCCGCCAAACACACACACAGTCACAGTGCTCATTCCTTCACCTCCTGCAGGTCTCTGCTCAAGAGACACTTTGTTATAGAGCCTTTCCTACCACTCTATACAACAGTGCCCACCCCACCCCATCACTCACCCCATCACAAGTTCTTTTACTCTGTTTCATTTTTCTTAGCACTTTCTCTCACCTGATAAAGCATTTATTTCTTTATTTTCAGACTCCCTCCTGAATAGGGTCTTTGTTTTACTCACTGCTTCACCCCTGGCATCTAAAACAACGCCAGCCACATAAATATTTGTTGAGTGAATAAAGGAAGCCTCCTGGATCCATTCACCAAAGAATGGAGACAAATTCTTGCTTGCTATCTGACCCTTCAATCTCAGATAAGACTTTAAAGTTTACAATATATTTTTACCTTCTTCATCTCCTTTAGCCTTCCATAATCTTCAGGGATGGAGTTATAATCCCCACTGCAGAGATGAAGAAACTGAGACCCCAGACCTCAGAGCAGAGCAACTTTCTGGAGAGGCAGAGGCCTGGGCTGGCTCCTGAACCCTATCTCCATCCGGCACTTAAATGTGGTGGGTCTCAGCCTCCCTCTGAGTTGTTCTGGCCATGATGGAGCAGCTGAGGTTCCCGAGAAGGGCTGGCTTACAGAGAGGGGCCCGGGAAATGGCTTTTATCACCTAGTCGAGCACCAGATATCACGGAAGGTAGACTTTTGTAAACACATTTGTCAAAATAAACCCATCTATTATTATCGATAACATAAAAAATGCATGATGGGTTACTGTTTTAGGGCCTCCCAGACACATGTTTTCCAGGGGAGCACCGCCCCCCCGAGACACCTTTCCTGACTCCCCCTCTGCCAATCCAACCCGGCGCCTTGCTTAGCTGCTCCGTCCTCCACACTGCCAGGACCCGTGCCCCTGCCTTACTTCACAGCCATCAGCCTTCAAGGCCAGCCACAAGACAAGCTCCCAGGAGAAGCGCCTGGAGCCCCAGGCCCTGACCCAGTTCCTGGCTCCCAGCAGACCTCCGTGTGCATGCGGACCAACTACCCCCCCGAAAGCCACCCAGCAGGGCAAGAAATAAAACAGCCCAGCCCTTTCTCCTCCTTCACTACTGCCTCCGGCCCCAAGAAACCCAACTGAAGTTTTTTGTTAAGCTCTCTTTTCTCTCTCCTGCTTGAAGGAAAGGAGGCCTGGCCTGAAGCAGATGGTTCTAGGGATTTAAGAAGAGGTGCTGTGGGAAATGCAAAGACACGCAGGCCTTTCTGGCCATATTTGCATCCGAATTGCTTGCGAGTTCAAAATTTAGAGAATTTTTTCCCCTCTGCTTACTAAGAGAAAGAAGAGAAAGTAAGAGCTCCCCAGGGGATATTTCCCTAGGAATGAGAACTTTCAAATTTCCTGAAGAAAGAAAGGGGAGGGGAGAGCAGAAGGACAAGAAAGGGGACCAGGGGAGGCAGAAGAAGGATGCTCAGTCAGGGAAGAATCACTGGCCGCCCTCATCCTCAGGCGGCCCTCACAGCCCTGACCTGCCTGTGGCCTCAGGCACGGTGCCCTCTCCCCTGTGGCAGGATGCCAGCCAGTATTTCCCACATCTTCTCTCAAACAGAGTATACATGAAAGAAGAGAAAGAGGAGGACCGTAAGGGAGAATTTTAATTTGTTGCCAATTAAGGACAGAGTGACCCTAATTTATGGCAGCGGAACCCAGAGTTATCACAGATCTTCCATCTTGGGCAAACGAGCTCAGCTCTCGGCTGCCCACTTCTCCCCTGCAAAATAGAGCCCACAGCAGGTTTGACTGAGTCCAGATTGGCTTTTTATGGGGTTAGATGCCTCATCTTTTGGAAGAGATAGCCTTGAGATTTTCAGCTGTTCAAAGATGCCTTTTCAAATTGCTAGATAGTAACAGCAAAGCCAATTGGAATGTTCCCAGTCTCTAGGAAGTAAGGACAAAGCTTAGTAAAATAAGTAGAGTTGATTCAGTTGGCCACCAGGCACTGTGCTGGCTGTGATTCAGACTCAAACCCTACTCTAAGGAGCATCTGATCCAGTGATAGAGGAGATATCACAAAAATAATAACTGCACAAATAAATACCTAATTAAAAATCATAATGATGAATATTTTTAAATACGGGGTGCTATGAAAGCAAGTAGGGTGGGAACCCAATCTAGTCTGGTCAGTCAGGGAAGTGATGTTTAAGCCAGAGCCGAAGGACTGATGGGTTGGGGAAGGATGTTTCTGTGGGAGGGGACAGCCCATAGAGAAGCCACTGTGTGCAAAGGGGTCCCAGGACACCCGAGAGGGGGCGGCAGACAGACTCGGAAAGTCGGCCTGAAAGCCCTGTCAGAGGCTCCTTGATAATATGTTTGGGGATACCCTCACCCTTTCCCTCCCCCACTTAATTTCTTTAGGACAAAGTCTTAAAGACAGAGGTCTTCATTTCCTATTGCACCAACCGCTGTGAATTTCCTTCCGGATACTATAACCTCTCTTCCTCTGACCCTCTTTGCCATGGACACATTTCCATTTTGACCTTTTGCATTTTCAGAACAGCTCAAATGTAATCAGTATGTCTTGGGCAGTGCCCAACCCTAGCAGTGGGAAGCGCTCAGGTGTCCCCGCTTGCTGACTTGGACCACTCAGGACACTGCATATTGGAGAAAAGCAAATTAATATTGGCTCTCCATCTCAAGCTCCACCTCCTTCAGAAACCCTCCCAGTAATTCCGAACAATGCACACCTCTCACCTCCTTGATCTACAAAACTTACCGTGTGCACCTTCCTCGTGGCACTTAATTACATTGATTTTAGCATTCCCTCAACCCATATTTGGTGATTTCCTATCAAGTAAAATATGCTCAACTAGACAGTTGTTAACTAACAAAGATCTGGTCCCTGCTCATGAAGAAGTGGGTAGAATGGAAAGTGGCTGGTTCTATGACACTGGGGAAGTTACGTAATATCTCTGAGCCTCAGTTTCTCTTGGGAATAAAAGCGTGACCTCCTCTTATAAATACACTTGTATTCAAAACACTATCAGAGGTTGTCTCTGAGGGATAGGATTGTGGCGAATTTTGTTTTTGCATTACATTTCTGATTTTGTTTTTAGTGGACATATATTTTCTCATGAGAAAAAAAGCATTCAAACTGTTTTCTTTTAGGTTAAAAAAAACAATACCACTTCATTTTCTTGTGAGGATTAGCAAGGTATGATGTGTGCACGGTCAGGACACAATAACCTCACCCAAAGCAGAGTCTATGGGCTCTGAGCAGAAATTCTGGGAGCGACGGAGGAGAGATTGGACCCCTGCCACACCTCTCAGTAGTGCCTGCTCTGGATATCAAAGTCATTCTCTCCTACACGCCAGCTTCGTTCTGGGGTAGAGACATGGCTGAGGGCATCTCTCAGCTTCCCCACCATAAAGGGGCTACCCCTAAATCCCAGGCATGGACTATGTTTAGCCCATCATAGTGAGGCTGGTGGGCAGGGGTTAGGATTGGCAGTCTCCCCATAACAAGGCTGGAGTGTGGACAAAAGCAGTTTCTTTTCCCAGTTGACAAAGGGGCAGAAGGAGGAAGTAAGGGGAGAGAAGTTTAATTCAGGGCAATAATTTTGGAAAGACAAAATAATAGGATTCCACTGCAAAATACAGAATGCCTTGCTAGATTTGTTGCCTGTAGTAGATGCTCAGTAAATGATGGTGATTATTATTACACCACTAACATTGAGGTTTGGGCTAAATCAGCATACATGAGTGTGACTTAGGAGGCTTGTGTGGGAATGCTGGCTGAATGTGAGGGCACCGGGGAAAGAAGGGCAGAAGGGTGGACTCCTGAATGTGGGAGCACTGGGGGTTGACGAACAAGATTTCAGGGAGGAGAGATGGACAGGAAAGAGCTTGAGCCAGATGTGTGGAGGGGGGGAGGGAGGGTGCCAAGTACACAGATTCTAGAGGCTGCATGATAGACAAAGGGGCCTAAACAAAGGCCAGAACAGTGAGTTTGAGTCAATGAGTTATTCTCATGCCATATGCGGGTATCAATCTTGTCTCCCTGACAAAAACAGTAAACTTCCTACAGAAGAGAATCTAGCCATATATTTCTCCTGCATCCACTTTAGTTGCTAAACAAATATTTAACCAAGTGGAATCGCCAGTGCCTTCCTGGGAGTTTACACAGGACATGTCACTCGGCGGGTAAGGAGCTGTGCCTTCCGGGTCCCTTCTTTCCTTCTCTCCTCTACACCAACACTCAGCAGACAGAGCCACTGGCCTGTGGATTTGATTCCGTGAGTCTGAGGGAAGCCACCTTCACCAGCATCCTGGACTGGTCAAGAAACTTTCTAAACCTGAGCCCTGAGGCTGAGAGGTAGGAGGGTTATTTATAAAACGTTTTGACCAACATATATATAGTTTTAATCCCAACACATCCATAAAATCTGACAATTACTCCTTTAGAAAAAATCAAGTTGCAGCCAGTGTAAGGGAGCAATGCATTACTTTCATCCTGGGGAGGGAAAACAATCAGTGCTGGAAGTGCTGGACTCTCTCTGCCCCTTGACTTAACTACTCCTTGCAAGGCACAGTCGGATACGGTGACTTGCTGACAGCTGGTAGAACAAACTGGGCATGCTCAGCTCAAATCCTCCCTTGCTCACTGGGGAGGAGAGATTACCTTTACCAGGTGGCCCCTGGGAGGCCTCCATTGCAGGTTCTGACCCTCTGAAGACTATCTGGCCACAAGCAAAGCACTTGATTCCTTGGCTTAGGGACACCAGATGTGAGTGGGCAGAGCGTGCTATGAGCAGCATAGAGAAAGAGAAGGTAACTCACCCGTAGACTAAGAACATCGTCAAAAATTGTTGCTGCTTGTTGTCAGCAGTCTACACAGCTAATCTCAAATAGGCAATATTTTGCGACTGAAAGTTCCTATACGACACGCGGCAATTCTCTGAAGGAAGGAGGTAAATAGCCACCACGGAACTAAGCGCTACTTTCTTAAGGCACGTCTTTCAGGGGAGTCCATATGGAGAAGCGCTAACTTTCATCCCACTAAACATTCAGGTAGGGAAAAGGAAAACAACAAATCCTCTGCAGGGAATGTGAAAATTATGTAAAAACTATGACATACCAGATCGGAGTGAAATCCAAGAGGTGAGGATATAATCTCTCTCGTGGAGAAAAAGTGAAATAAGTTGCTTTGATGGATGCCTAACCCCATCAGGAAATGGTGTCAATTTCCCTGGAAGAACGGATAGGAGCCGTCCAGGAAATCTAGGGCTTCAGGCAGCAGGATCTGTTCTTACCTTACGATGGTCAACCTTCACAAAGCTTAAGAAAGGTCCCCATCCTGGAGAAATATTAATATAATTATAACCTAAAAGTTCTAGGTGCTAGGAAGGTCTGCCCCAGGGATGATTATATTATAAAAGAAAGGTTCTGAGGTTTAGAAATTTTGCTCCATCATGTCCTGGGAAAATCTCAGCGGAGGCAGTGCACTCTTGCTGCTCTCCACTTAATTCACAGGAGTAGCTACAAGCACATACTGAACACCACCCAGGCACTGTACGTGCACTTCCCATGGTCCTCCCCACCCTGTGCAGGTGGGCACCGTTATGCTTCCTGTTTTACAGGTGAGGAAGGTGAGTCTCAGGGAGGTCAAGTCATTTGCTGGCCTGGCCAGAAACGGTGAGCCCAGCTTCACAGAAAGACCTTCTGATGCCAAAGCCCTTCTATTACTGGCTCCACTGCATGCAGCAATCACCAACCACTTAGGAAACTCCTTGTTTTTAAGTAACTTCTCTCAGTCTATTTGCAAGTGAACTTTCTTAGATTACAGGAACCCTAGCTCCAGGTTCCACCTACAAATGCCTCACAACTATTTCCAAAAACCATAGCTGATTTGAGGAGAATCAGGCAAATTCATTTACTGGTAAAAAACTGCAGTGACAAGACACGAATTCCAGTTTCTTAATTTTTTTTTGGCCACGCAGCTTGCAGGTTCCCTACTCAGGGATCGAACTCACACCCTTAGGTAGTGAAAGCGCAGAGTCCTAACCACTGGACCATCAGGGAATTCCCCCAATTGCTTAGAGCAGAAACACTAAAGGCCTGAACTCAAAGAGGCTGGGTTTCAGACAGGCTCCACTACAGCTGTAGTGACTTTAGGTGAACTGCCAACCTCACAGGCCTAATTTTAAAAGAGAGAGAAAAAAAGAGAAAGAAAGCAATTCTATTTCACTGGATTATTTGAAAAATTAATGGTAATATACATGAAATAATTTTGTAAGCTGCAAAGCCCTGTACAAATGGAGGCTTCAATTATAATTATTTTGACTCAGCTATTTGACTGGGATCTTACAGAGAATCTGAATCATCAGATAGCGTTTTTTTTGTTTTTTTTTAAATGAGATGTAAAATAGCCTAATGATCAAGGACAAAGCCCCGGACTCGGGACAACTAGGTTCAAATCCTGGCTCTTCCACTTAACTTGCTGTTTGATACTGATCAAGTTACCTACCTTCTCTGTACCTCAGTTTTCTTATCTGGAAAATGGAGCTAATAATTAGTGCCTACCTCATAGGGTTTCCCTGAAGACAATTCAAGTTAAAATAATTAAAGAACTTAAAATATTTCTTGGCACACAGGATTCTTTTTTTTTTTAATATTTATTTATTTGGTTGTGTGGGATCTTAGTTGTGGCAGGCAGGCTCCTTAGTTGTGGCATGCAAACTCTTTGTTGAGGCATGCATGTGGCATCTAGTTCCCTGACCAGAGATCAAACCCGGGGCCCCCTTCATCGGGAGCACGGAGTCTTACCCACTGCGCCACCAGGGAAGTCCAACACACAGGATTCTTGATGTGTATTACTCAACTATTATCA
Organism: Balaenoptera musculus; assembly: GCF_009873245.2. NCBI lineage: Eukaryota > Metazoa > Chordata > Mammalia > Artiodactyla > Balaenopteridae > Balaenoptera > Balaenoptera musculus. Next base: position 54,650,613 of record NC_045785.1, on the reverse strand, counting down.
TGTTCATCACGCAGGCAAAAGGAGGACTGGGATTTAGTAACCTTCGCTACAAAACAAAACTGCTGCAGCAGAGGGAATAAGATACATGATACCTTTGACAAGCAGCCCTGAAAGGTACTGGATTTTTAATTCTCTGGGACGCTCTTTTGGAGAGAAAAATAAGTTATCAGGCTTCCAGTAAAACCCTGCTTCTTCCTCCCTTCCCCCACTCCTTTCATATGCAAAAAAAAACATGAAGGCACCACTCAAAGCCCTCTTTCCTCTTCATTACTCTCCCATCCCCAAAGATCAGCTTCATCCCAGGGTGAAGGCCCAGTTGAAGAAGTCTGGACAGCCTGGGCAAGTCTCTGGAGACCAGGGCAGGGGCAGAATGTCCAGCTCCTCTCCTCTCTCCATCTCAATCTTTCCCATCTTTTCCGGCTTGTATCATATCCCACTTCCTTCGGAAAGACTGCTCGCTTCTAGGCATTCTGCATCTGTAATGGCCAACTCTGCACTCTCTGGCTGCAAAGTTATTTCACAAGTGTCTATTTTATTGCCCCTAAAAGGTAAACTCCACAAGGGCTAGTCATAGTTCTTCTAGAATCCCCACAGCTGACCACAGCGCTACAGACACTGCTTGTGTGCCATAAATAATTGGGGAAGGGGTTGAATTCACTGGAAGGAGCCCAGACTCCCTGCAAAGTGGTCAGATGCAAACTAGGTCTGAGCCTCTACTCCTCCTCCCAAGCCCACGGCAGATGCTGCTATCAGATCACAGCCTTCCCTCCCAGAGACCCTGGAAGAAACCTCAGAATCCTTTTCAACACTGCACCACAGGCAGCCAATACAAATTGACTGGAAAGATGAACCCCTTTTGCCATTTCTGCTTCCTAGGCACTTCGTTAACTGAGTCTCTATAGCACTGGGACTTTACCACTATTATCATAACTACCACACTCTGCTGTACAGAGCTGTTGACTTGTCTGCCTCCAGTAAAACAGTGACTTTCAAACTTCTGATCATGAGAGCTCAATAATAACCCAAATCAGCACATACCAAACTGAAGCTAAAGTTTCCCAAAATACTCACCTGATTAATGTAATGCACTCTGATATTTCCTATTATAGTCTACCTAAAAATAGTGATTCAGACCCCCAAAATTCATCTCATGGTGCACTATGGTTTACAACTATATGATAGATAGATAGATAGATAGATAGATAGATAGATAGATAGATAGATAGATAGATATAAAATGTTAGTTATGTAAATAATGTTAAGATAACATTAGCAGGTGTAACTGATAAGCCCTGAAATCTCAGCCTTCACAATAGAAGTTCATTTCTTACTCACATAAAACCTAAACAAGTGTGGGCTGGCAGGTGGCTTCCACCGGGCAGTCATTAAGGGTGGGTTCCAAGCTGTTTCCATTTTGTGGTATCGTCAACACATGACTTCTAGAGTTCCCACATACAGGATCATAGCAATCCTGCCTGGGAAGTTTATTTATGGATCAGGTGTACAGGTGACACTCATTGCTTTCAACCTCATTCCACCGGCTAATATTTAGTCACATGGCCTCAGTTTAACTGCAAGGGGCCTGGGAAATGTAGTCTAGCCATGTGCCCAGGAAGAGATGAAACAGATCTGATGATCAGCTAGCAATCTCTGCCACAGACTTGCCATTTGAAAAACCCTCCAAGGGAAGGACCTAGCCTTAATCACCTTGATGTCTCTAGTGACTAGGAAAATATTTGGCTCAGAGTAAGTGCATAGAAAAATGTATGATCAGAGAATGAATGGGGAACATGGCAGGTCCTGGCTACAGTTCCAGAAGTGTTACGGTTTATGATTAGGCTTCATGATTCTCTCCAAACTCACGCCTGTGCAAATCCCACCCCTCAACCCTGCCCAAAGCAGAGCTGAATCCAAAAATCTGGATTAGGGCAGGTGGGGAAGATACCAGACAGAGAAACTGTGTTCCCTTCTATTTGGGGGCTGCACAGCCACTTACTCTTCCCACAAACCACACGCCTGTTGAAAAGGAGCACATCAGAACAATGAAGAGCACACAGGCTTTCGAGGCAGATACATCCTGACCAGGCCTCTCTCTGGCTACAGAACTACAGCTGAGCACTCGGGACGCAAGCATCTTCCATGCATTATATCTCACTGCACCCTCACAATAAGCCACTGAAGGGCACGGAGTTCTCCCTCTGACCCTCCAATTCCCTGAGTGAGAATTAATGTCTTCTACCCCTGTGTTCCCAAAGTCCTTTTTTCACGACCCTTCCCTATAATTCACTTATGGGAGAGCCAGTTGGCATGTGGAGGTACATATCTGTTCATCTTTCCTCCCCAATTACACTTCAAGGACAGTGGAAATAGCATACACTTGAGAGTCCAAATACCTAGGTTCAAATGCCAAACCCAACTTAATAGTTTTGTGAGGTTGGCTAAGATGCTTACCTCAATACTTGAGCCTCGATTTCCTTATCTGACAAATGGGATCAGAAGTCCAACCTCAAGGGGATGCTGGGACATATAAACCTAATACCTATACAGAACTATGCCTGGCACATAGTAGGTTCTTTAAAAAGTAAGAATGTCCCTCCTCCATCTCTCCTTGAGGGCAGTGATAATGTTTTACTCCTAGGCACTAACACCATATCTTGCATATAATAAATATAAAAAACAAATGTTAGTTGAAATGCATTAAATGACAAGCTTTACTGTTGAAAAATAAAAATAAAAACACAAACCCGGTCTTGGTCTTTAGACTGGGTTCGTTTTTAGCTCCCCTCCCCCTTCCCACACACTTCTTTACTCTTCTCTCCCTGGGTAACGTGAACTTTTTTTTTTTTGTACTCAGAAATTTTAAATGGCTAACAGAGCACCTCAGGATTCTTTCCTCCGGCCATTATCCTTCTCTTTCAAGTTGTGCTCAGCAAGATTATTTGGATATTGGAGCTAAAAACGGTCAGATTACAAGTGGAGGTCCCTGAAATGTAACATTCCCCATTGCAGGATTCTGGAATTACACCAAGCACCAGGGAGGGGTTGCTCTTCCCCAAAGAGCTCACTGGTCTGAAAAAAGCCTTTGTTTTAAGGCTTTGCAAAACTGCCCTGTGGAATCTTCTCCAGTCCAGGTCCCCAGCACTAGCCTGGGACTGCTCACATCTAGAGTATCTACATGCTCCCTGTAAAAAGGAACACTCAAGAGTCCTACCATCTTGAAAAAATTGCTGCTCTCTGAGTCTTGGTTTGTATCTCACAGCACAATGCTCATTGTTTTGGAACCACTTGTTCTGATTTCTCCAGCAAACCCTGCTGATGATAGCAGCTACTAGTTCTGCGGTGCTGTGTTAGGTGCTTTATGTCAATTATCTCCTCTCATTCTCACAAAAACCCTGTGAGTCAGATATTAACTGTTATCCCCATTTTGCAGAGAAGGAAACTGAGGCTGAAACTGAAGGTCAAAGAACTTTGTCTAAGGTCACACAGCCAGCAAGCAGCAAAGCCCCAATTCAAACTCTAGTCTATCAGGTTCAAATCCCATTCCATTTCTGTTACTCCATACCGCCTCTTTAAACGGCTATAAAAGAAGGTCCTTTCTGTACAGAAATACTTGAGAAAATAAACAGTTTGGACTGGTTGATCTTTAGGTCCCTTCCCCCTCTTAAAAAAAAAAAATCTATGGTTCTATGAGAGAAGAAAAAAAAAAAAGGAAATGTAAGCAGGCTAAACATTATGAGGGTTGGCTTATCAGTATTTAATAACAGCTTTTGGATCAAAACTCTACAGAACCTTATTTATGGACAGACAGTGACTGTTAAGCAGAACCTTTTTATACAACCTTTTCATCTGAGGATATTGTAGCCTTCTACTGCCTTTCTATTAGTGAGAGATGGGGTGTGAAATTTGCTGGCCCTGCCAACATTATCCCATTAAATTATCTGCCTTCTTTCAATGTAATTCACTCAGGGGCAGCAGTTTGAGACTCAGGCCCTGTGGCTGTTCATGCCTGGGCGTTCTGAGGGGGGGAGGTGTGAAGGAAAAAGTTCAGGTGGTGGTAGCATCCCAATGACATAACATCAATCCACGTTTCACTGCCTTACCAAAATAAAGTGGATGCCACAATTATCCCATTCCTAAACAAACTGAAAACCCCAACCGAGCTTACTGCAACAAAGAGAGAGCCTTTTTACTGCTGTTTATTTTTATTTTGTATTCGTTAGCTTTTTAGATATTCCTGGCATGCAAGTCAGGCTCCGTGTAACAAGCAGCTGCATTTAGTTAAGGATCTCGAAGAGTTCCCCCAACCCAAAGCCCCCACCCCATCATCCCCCGCTTCAACTCCAGAGAACTTTCTCAGAATCACAGAAGACTATTCCTTTCTGTCTGTCTACAGAACAGACCCTCCTGACACACCTTGGGGATTAGGTAAGGCCAGGCTGAGGCTCTTCTGTTTGAGAAAGAGTCCTCGGAGACTTGAGTGTTTCCCAGATGGGGCTGGATTTGCGAGGGTCTGATCCACATCAGGAACTTGGAGTTGGCAAGCCAGCTCTCCCACTAGAGAACACTCTAATAAATCACCCCTTTTCAGCCTACACCCCAAGTTGTACACCAAGATGCAAATACAGAGGCACTTCATCAAAATACATCTCATCGCTGGTTGGAAGGAATTGCCAGACACACTCTTCAAACCGCATCCAAGGTGCAGTTCATTACAGCAATATAATTCCTCCTGATCAGAGGTGCAGACCATAGGGGCCATTCCGGTCTGTCTCTGAGTTACAGCAGGTCTTGCTCAGGCAACTCCAGCACAGGAAGGAAAACTGCAATTGGCTGTCTCCAATCATTTCTTATAACCCCTAGATATGGCTAAGAGAACATCCCTTTGCTGCTCTTAGGAAACCTGGGGAAAAGGCACCTTTGGCTCCTACATAACATAAAAATAGTGTAAATTTTAAGACTTAAACCAGGAGAGGCTGTCTAGGGCAGCAGTTAGATAAGAGCATGAACTCTTAGCCTCTGTAAGGCCAGCAATGCCATTTCCTAGCCATGTGACCTTGAGAAAGTAATTTAACCTCTCTGTGCCTAAATCAAAATGAGCTAATTATGCCGCCTCCCTCATAGGGTTGTTGTGAGGATTCAGTGAGTTAATACTTGCAAAATGCTTAGAACGGTGACTGGCCTATTGTGAGGATTATGCAAGTGTCTGTTAAATAAATTGTGCAAACACCGGCATCTCAGAATGCTTGGGTTCAGGGAAATACATTCCTGGTAGAGGTCAAAGGATTTGACACCATTCTTCAGCTTCTCTCAGGCCCAATAACAGCCGGCCTGGTGGGAGAGAAAGCAGAAAGTGAGGAGAGATAGAGGCCCCATGGATTGTGCAGATCTGGGCTAAGGCCCAGGACCCCCCCACCAACCCTCAACGTTTTGCAGCCTACCCAGGAAGGCAGCTCATTGACCCAAGCACCAAACACTCCAAATCAATGGTTCCTATTTTGGGGGGATTGCAGTTTCCTTAAAAAATCAGATTATAGCTAGAAACATACAACCACAAAAATGCACATTAAATTTTGTGTATTATTTCTGGGGGTTTGCCTAGCCTTAATTTCAGGTACCCCAAGTTAAGACCCTCTAGGCTGGGTGCTCTTCTCCAGTACTTGCCATACATAGTTTCATTTAGATCTCATAACACTCAGGTAAGGCTGAGAAAAACTGATCACCGGGCTTCCCTGGTGGCGCAGTGGTTGAGAATCTGCCTGCTAATGCAGGGGACACGGGTTCGAGCCCTGGTCTGGGAAGATCCCACATGCCGCGGAGCAACTAGGCCCGTGAGCCACAACCACTGAGCCTGCGCGTCTGGAGCCTGTGCTCCGCAACGGGAGAGGCCGCGACAGTGAGAGGCCCGCGCACCGCGATGAAAAGTGGCCCCCGCTCTCCGCATCTAGAGAAAGCCCTCGCACAGAAATGAAGACCCAACACAGCCATAAATTAATTAATTAATTAATTAATTTTAAAAAAAAACAAAAAACTGATCACCATACCCAGTATGTGTCAGAGAAAAGATTCAAACCCATGTCTGTTAACTCCAACACCTGTGCTCATAACCATTAAGCTCTACTGTTCAGTTCTACTATACTCCCTTCATACTAGAAGATGAGACAAGGAAAAATCCTTGAAAATACGCCATGTTGAGTTTTTAACTAGGAAAAGCAAATAACACAACAATTTTACATACAACCAAAAAAGTTATTCTCCATTCATTCAACAAAAATCTATGGCCCACTTACTATATACGTGTATAAACATATGCCATTTATATAGATATATATGTACATTATATATATATATATATATATATATATATACAGAGCATTCCTTTCTCCATAGGATGCTGGGTAAAATTTTCAAAAATACTTGAAATGGGGTATGTGGTACCACCAAACCACAGCCAAATTGAACACTAATGAATGCAAGTAACACACCATTTAGAAACTTTCACGTCTCATTTGAGGCCGATGCTCACCATGCAAGAGATGGAGAGAGGAAAAGACAGACCAAAGTTAAGTTTGTAAAAGGACTCCTAACTAAATACCAGAAAGATAATCCCAGGTATCAGAACAGCAATACAGCCATCAGGTATACTGAATCAATATTAAAAATTAAATATTCCCAACACACTGCCAGAGGCAGTTGGACCACACATCTTGTCAATTAGGCCTCTGTGTGGCTCCCCCAGGTAGGATTTTCAGGTGTCTCTAATAAAGATGCGGCTCGATGACTTGGTCTCCAGTGTTTTCACCAGGAAAGCTAACAGTCCTATTGCCCTCAAGAGATTCTGATTCTAGAAGCCAAAAGGACAGGCACCTATTAAAACATCATTGGAAAGTTTACAAAATGACAGCAAACAGTAGCAGGCCACCCCCCTCTGACTCCAAGCAGCCAAACCACAGAATCTACAGGATTCTGAGAGGCCTAGGTGGGTTCTAAAGGCCCTGAGCTCTGGGTACAGTTATCACGGCTTCAGCTTCTTAGAGAGGTTTAGCTCTGGGTTGGTAAAAGGAAGATGGGGAGAAAACAATGAGCAAACCAGAAAAAGCAAATGTAAAGGTTTGCTCCTCCTGGCTAACAAAATAGAGAAATGATGGGAGAAATGCTGAGCACTTTTAAAATAAATAAATAAATGAAACATATCTCCCCTTAGGCTGATTTCCTGAACCTCTGGCTAAGTTACCTTAAGAATCTTGGATCAGACAAGAAAGTAAATCTGAGTTCCACTAGAAGATTTCTCCCCAGAGAAAATATCAAGCATTCACAGAAATGGAAAGGGATTTATTAGACAATAAATAAGACAGTAATCACTGATTTTAGCTCAATACTGAAGAGTTCAGAATAGGCAATACTCTTCCTTTAAAAAAAAATTTTCATGGGAGAAAAAGAAACAATTCTAATTCATACGCATGGAGGTCTCACAGAAATGGGACCTAAGAAGTGGCCAAAGCTGGCAGCTTTTATACTTTTTAGACAAAGAAACAATAAATTTGTGAGGAATTTTTTTTAAGGTTTTTAAGCCTGTAGACAATTAAACAAGACAGAATTTGGGTGACTGCTGATAACAAAATTGTCTTACACTCAGCAAAATCATTGCCTGTACATTTATTTAAAGGCAGATAACCAAGGAAAGGTGCACTGTACCCTCCCTCCCCCCTTCCTCCCCTTCCCCATGATCTAAAAGCAACCACCGTTGAAAGCTTATGTAGAAGTAGAGTGAACAGAGGATATAACCGAAGTAATCAAGGCCCCACGCTAGGAGCCTTCCTTGCCTTAGCTAGAATCACCCTGGTTATCTCCACCTCAATTCACCGGGCAACCTGACATCAGAAGGATGTTTACAATGTTTTAGGCAGCATGGCCCCTTCTTTACTTTTCACCCAGGTGTGTGGCATGGAACCAGATGTTTGGCATCAACGAAGCAAACATCCATGTGACCAAGCTGTTTACATTTCATTAGGATTTTTCATCAAGAAGGTGCACTCCCTGCTGATGTACATCTTAATTACAATTAGGAGCTGTATTTACCCCGAGGAGCCTCCAGATTAGCCCAACCACACTACAGGATCAATTTCAGAATCATCCTCCGAAAATGTGGTTCCCACTTCCCCAAAGTCATCTCTAAGAAATCAAAATTCACCCACAACTTCCTTGCAGAGTGTGTTTTCTACTACGAAAAATATTAGCTAGATTTTAGTCGAAACTAATTCTGCAGTCATAGGTCATGGAGCGAATAGATCTTTTCCCCTCAACTGCTAAATAGCCCAGAGCCTTTTCTCCCTAAAGCACCGCGTTAACTTAAAAATGAAAGATGCATGATAAAAGAGCATGGGTTGGGGCTGCGCGTGGGGGAGGGAAGAATCCAGGGGCTCCAGCACCCCCTCAAGGGATGCATGTTAAAAGTGAGGCCCAAGACCCTGGAGACTTTAATCAACTTTCCCCCTCCAACCTCCAAAGAATGAATCGGCTGTCTCCACAGGCGCAGCCGGGCTCTTCCCTCTCATTGTGTACCGGCTTAGACGCAGCAAGGATCCCAGCTTCCCGCAGCGAGCTAAGACGCTCTGGCTTTCGGTGAAGTCTTTCTCTAACTGTTGCGATTGTCTTTGGAGATTACCAAAATCAAGCATGCATTAGCTGTCTTTTCCCCCCTTGTTTGTAACACACACACACACACGCACGCACACACACACGCACTCTGGAACAGCAGGCCTCCTCTGACAGCACATTTTGCACAAAGTGGCGGCGGCGGCAGCGCACACGTTGTGGCCTCCATCGTGACCCTCCAGAAGGCCGGCGAGCCGGGGATGGTGGAGATGCGAGGCCGCCCGAGCCCCAGGAGGAAAGGGCTTTTGTTTGGGTCGGTCTACGGACAGCCTGGGCTCTCGCAGGCACCCCTGAAAATACAAACTCCCTTCTGGACCACGCTCTCCAAGGCGTCTGCGATTTAGGAGCAGGATGGACTTGCCTGAACACCGGTTGGAGTGCGTTAGGGGTCCAGCGAGAGATGGGGGGGACGAAAAGCATCCCATCGCCCCACGACCCCCAACCCCTCCACGCTTCCTGTCAGCGCTGACAACTGCGGCTGGGCGCCGAGGAAGAAGTCCCCGGGCGCACCCCCGGCCCACAGCGGGGCTCCCGGATGAATCCCCTCGCCTGCCTCCCCGGGGCCTGGAGTCGCGTTGGCAAGACCCCCGATGGGGCGCCGGCCGCCCCCCGAGGCGGGCGCGACGCTTCCTGTCTGCCCAGCGCCGGGCGGGCCGGCGGGAGGGTGGCCGGGGCCGGGCGGGCCCGCGAGCCGGCCGATGCTCCTCTTACCTTGGGCAGCGGCCCCACGCGCCGCCAGCAGCAGCGCGGCCAGAAGCGCCAGGAGCGGCGGGCGCGCCCCGCGGCGGCGCGGCCGGTGCATTCCTCCTCTCGCGGCGGCGGCGGCGGCGGCTCCCAGGCCGCGCGCAGAACATCCACGGGCTCTGCCCGGGGTCCCGGCCACCTCGTCCCGGCCGCTCTCCCCACAGGATGCCGGGGGCGTCTGAGAAGTTCTTTGTCTCTCTAACCTGCTCCTTCGCCTCCGCCCGGCCGCTCAGGACCCCGCAAACGCGGTCCCTCCCCAGCCCTCTGGCTGCAGCCTCGCCGCGTCCGGACGGTCAGTTCAGTCCGGGGCTGTCGGGGTCGCACTCGCGGACTGCGAGTCTCGCCGGCTCGGGCTCTGAGAAGAGCGCGCCCTGCGCCCGGCGGCTGCCGTCCCGGGGCTCCCTCCGTGGCGACCGCGGCGGCTCCTCCTGCTCTGCGCGCTCGCTCTCTTGCTCTCAGCCTCCCTCAACTTGTCACTTTCCACCAACTCTCCAGCCCAGCGCCCGGGCCCCGACCAATGGCAGAGGCGGGCCCAGGCCGGCGACCCAGCGCCCTCTGCTGCTGCCTCTCAACACCCGCACCCTCCCAGACGTCCCACAAGTCGTTGCTCCCGCGCCTCCCCTGCCCCACGACACCTCAAACCTGCAGCGACTTGAGCCCAGCGGGCCCCTGGGGCCATTCGACAGAAAGGGAAACCGAGGCTCAGGGAGGCTTGTTCGGCTTCGCAAACCGGTTCGTGGCTGAATGACTTAGGAGACCCAGATTCTAGCGGCCTCAGCTCTGCCACTGTTAGCTGTGTGACCCCGGGTAAGAGAACGTTTAGTGATATCATGCAACTTCCCTTCGGAGTTTCTCTTTGACCCAAGTGATTTATGTTTTCCCATTTTGTCTTCAATTTCTAGTTTCACTGCATCGAAATCAATGTCATCTGTACTGTTTCCTAATGGAGATGTATTGAGGATTTCTCTGTGGTCAGTTTTTGTCAATGTCCCCTTGGTCTCTTGAAAGGTGTTTTTCTGTCTTCAGAATGTGGAGATAGGTGACTATCTCAATTTGACCTTTATATTATGTTTCTTAGGCCTTCTGTGTCTTTGCATATTTTTTTGTCCGGTTGCTCGGCCAAAGGGGTCATTAAAGTCTCCTACTAACTGTATGTTTTTGTCCATTTCTCCTGGTTAAGCGTTATGAATTTTGTGATACATAAATACTCATGACCTTGTGGAGAGGGCCTTTGATCATATGGAGTGGTGAGCACCTGCTGGGTTCCAGGCCCTGCTTTAGGCTATGAGGATGCAAGAGCAAAAAGAGACACCAGTCAGTCTTGGCCTAGAGGAACACCGAGAAGCCCACAGTATAGATAATCATTTATTGAATACCTCCTGTTTGCCTAGTGCTTTGTGTGCATTTAGCTCCTGAATCTTCCATTGACAGTTAAAAAAAAACAGTCATTATAAATTTTTACATCTCTGCACTTTTACATAGATTATCCTCATAATACAGTTTTAGAGATTGAAATGCAAAAAAGAGTAAGTGACTTGCCCACAGTCACACAGACAATGGATGGCCAAGCCAAGACTCAGTCTCTTTGCCATGATGGGCCTAAAAGTTCTTGGCCAGAGCCTAGCATATAACAAGCACTCGATGAGTGGCAGTGGTTATTATTGCTGCAGCAATAGCCTCTGAGAACCTAGCTTTAGGATTTTATAATGAGCAGTCACCTCATTGAAGGCAAGGACTTCTTTGTAGCCCAGATTCTGTCCCAGTAGGTCCTAGACTCTAGGCTCTCCGCCCTCTGCCTTCAGGCAGGTGAATGACTAACCCATGTGGGACAAACAGTCACTTATTCTTCTCAGGACTTCAGGGCAGGAGTGTCCCCAGCTGCCTTGATAGCTTTTCCCCTTTCTATCACTCTGACCTGAGGTCAAGGAATGATGGACAGAGAGGCCTTGGGTCAACCAGTTTATTGCCCAAATAGGTCTGTCCTCAAGTTTCTCTGCCTGAGACCCATTCAATCCTGTCTCAATTATCTCCTGTCACTTGCCTGAGGAACTTACTGCACAAGGTTCTCTTGTTAGAAAACTGTCTTTGATGGTCGGCCTCAATACACCATGGTCCAGAAATCAGAGGAATCTCAGGACACTGCACATTGCTGAACAGTCTTCCGTCGTCTACAGAACAACACTTAGTTGCCAGACAAGGAGCCTTCTCTGTTCTACCCACCCTGCCCCCAAACCCCACCCCATACCGGCTTGGCCCAGGTATCTCAGGTAACAGACGGCTGCCAGCGCTGAGTATACAGAACTTAATGGCACTTTTATCAGTACTTAAACCTTCCAGGAACTTAATCACAGAATCATAGACGTGAGGAATGTGACAGCTGGAAAGGGCCCCGGAAATTACCCCCCTTAACATTTTATAGAGGAGAAACATGGGAGTCAGAGAGGTGAAACTTCCTGGCCCAAGGTCCCACAGCTGGCCAGAGCCAAAAGTGGAACCTGCATCGACCAGTCCAGACCCAGGTAAGCACTCCCTCAGTCATCCCAGATCCCTGGAAGTTTAGCTATAACATACTAGTTCCCAAAGGATAGGCTACAAAAAGTCTCTTCCTGTTTAAAAAGAAGACAAAGGAAATATTTATGCAAGTTCAGTAAATGCCAGTGCTGATGAGTACAGGCTGCCTGGGTGCATGCTCCAGCTTTTCTTGTCTCTGCTGAGTGACCGTGGACAAATATCTTAGTCCCTCTGTGCTTCAGGCTCTCGTCTTCAAAGTGGTGATGATAATAATAGTACCTATTCCATACTGCTATGAATGTTAAATGAGTTAACTCACATAAAGTGCTTTTATGAGAATCTAGCACAGAGAAGGCACTTTAAAAATGTTATAAATATCATAACACTATTATTATTATTATTATTTACATACACGAGCTTACTTAGGCCATCAAAATTCCCATGAGGTCGGTGTCATCTTTATTTTTCACAGACGAAGAAATTAATCTAAAATGAGGTTAAGAAACTTGTCCCAAAGTTGCTTAACCTCTTTCATTAGTTAAAAGAAAATACAAATATATACTTCACAGAATGGGAAATTTCAATTAAATAAAATATGTGACATGCTTAGCACAGGGCCTGATACTGAGCTTCTGCTTAATAAATGTTTTTATCACTCTCAAAAAAAAAAAAAAAAGGAAACAAACTTGCCCAAAGCCATAAAATTAAGGCAAAAATGTAGGACTCAAGCTTAAGTCAAATCTCTCTACATTATACCCAAGTGATGGGATGTGTGAAAAGATATAAGCAATAGAAATGTTCCTCTTGCAGGCCTTCTGTGGACCTGCCCTCTTCCTTAACCACTCCAGTAATTGATACAAATGGATCAGATAATCCAGGAGGAGCCACTCTCTTCAGAGTCCTGGCTCCAGCTATGAGGTACCAGCTGAGGTTCCTGCTGCTGATGGAGGCCACCATCCACCATGGCCTCTCCCACAAGCACACATTCATGGCTCTGTTTATTATCACTGTGGACACTTAGAAGGCACAACTATGGGTAAGTCATAGTGGGAAGGTGGAAAAGGAGCAGGATAGTGGCAAATCAATGGGGTCAAGTGCCAAGGAGAACGTAAAAGAAACTACCTTACATTTCAGAAAGTTGTTGGAGAGAGAGATTCATTTGGCACATTTCCTTGATATACCCAACAAATATAACCATTAATTTTTCATCTTGGAGAAACCAAGTAGCGTGATGTTTACAAGTGAGGACTCAGGAGCCAGATTACCTGGATTCAAATCCTGGCTTTGCACTTAATAGCTGCGAGAGCTTGAATCTCTGTAAAGAAGCATAGTAGTAATACTTAACATCTTACTTTGCTCTGAAGATTAAATTAGTTCACACTTGTAAAGGGTTCAGTACAGTGCCTATCACACAGTAAGCAGCCAATATTTATGAGCTATTATAATTAGTGATTAAGATCGGGGCCCTAGCATTAGACAGACCTGGCTGGATAACCTGAACAAACAATTTTACTTCTTTATGATGTAATTTTCTCATCTGAAAAAAAACATAATAATAGACCCAATCCTATAAAGTTATTTTGACTGTAAAATAATATACTATATACCCTGAATATAAAGGTCTCAACACAGTGTTTAGCATGGTGCCTATTCAATGAATTGTTTATTATTTTTTTCTCCAAACTTCTACATTATGGGGTGGGAGAGGGGCATTAATTTGGTGATCATACAGCCTGGATTTCTAGCACAATCTTGATTTCATACATTTTTTTCCATTAGCTTCACAGGTCCATTCGTATAGGGGTAAAAAAGATGATAAAAAGACAGATGTGCTTCCCTGTTGCACCCCAATGTTGTGCTCTTCTTGTCCATGCTATACCTTTGAGATACCGTGTGTGTGTGTGTGTGTGTGTGTGTGTAAAACATCTCCTCAACCTAGTATCACCATCAGAATTTCATTAACAAGAAATTCAAGAACAGTAAAGTATTGTTAGTAACTAATACCAAGATGTTACAGCCTATAAAATCTTCTGAAAGAAAACAGAAGAAAATCTTAGCAGTCCTGGGTTTGGTGAAGATTTATTATAGAAGACACAAAAGCCATGAACTGTAAAAGAAAATATTGATAAGTTGGACTTCTTCAAAATTAAAAGCTATTGCTTTTTGAAAGACATTGTTATGAAAATAAAAAGATAAGCCACAGCCTAGGGTAAAATATTAGCAAAGCATATGTCTGACTAGGGACTTGCATCTGGAGTATACAAAGCACTCTTACAACTCATTGATAAGAAGAGAAACAACCTAATTCTAAAAATGGGCAAAGTATTTGAACAAAATACACCAGAGAAGATATACAGATGTCAAAGAAACACATGAAAAGATATTCAGCATCATTAATAATCAAGGAAATGCAATGTATAACCATGTTGAGATACTACTACGTACCTACTAAAGTGGCTAAAGGTAAAAAGATGAACCATATCAAGTGTTGGCAAGGATGTGGAGCAATTAAAACTTTCATACATTGCTGATGGGAATGTAAAATGGTACAATCACTTTGGAAAACAGTTTTGCAGTTAAGAGTTAAACGTACACCTACCACTTGATCCAGCCGTTCCACTTCTAGGTATTTACCCAAGACAAATGAAAACATATTTCCAAAGACTTTCGCATGAAAATTTATAGCAGCTTTATTTGTAATTGCCAAAAATTGGAAACAACCCAAATGTCCATCAACTGGTGAAAGGATAAACTCTAGTGTCCATACAATGAAATACTACTCATCAGTAAAAAGGAATGAATTATTAATACATATAATGACATGGATGGGTATAAAAATAATTATGCTGAGTGAAAGAAGCTAGATTTTTTTAAATGATATATACTACTTGATTCAATTTATATAAAATTCTAGAAAATGCAAACTAATCTATAATGACAAAAAATATATTACTGTTTACCTGGGGACAGAGAATTGGAAGGATGGATGACAAACAGGCATAACAACACTTTTGGGAGTGATGGATATGTTTATTATCTTGTTTGTGGTTATGGTTTTATAGATGTATACATATGTCAAAACTCATTGCAGCAGTCTAGATCCAATCATGTGATAGAAACCACACCATAGACTAAGCAGGAGAAGTTTAATTCTAATTCTTTCTATGAATTAATAACTGATAAAAGAGTAACTATAAGATATAAGGAAACTAGATATGTTACAAACTTAAAAGAGGTTCAGACCTCATTGGAGAAGGTATGGTTCAGCCCACCAGGCAGCAGTGATGTTCACCGACTCGTCCAGACTAAAGCAAGCAATAGGGCCCCTTCTTGAGAGCAACTAATGGCATGAGCATGCAGTGGGAGTCTGGGTGCTGGTGTGGACAGGAGGCTATCAGAACATGTGACCAGTGAGGGGTTTTCAGAGGGAGCTGCAGCTCTGTGTGTACCCCTCTACTGCTTGGAGCCACAGGTGGGCTGTGGGGACTTACAAAAGGAACATCTGCTCAGTGTGTGACCATCTTAGCCACAGCTGACTGCATACAAGCCACACTGGGGCTTTGGTTTCCATGCTGAGAAGGCTATGAGAAAGATTATCACCAGGCCGAGGCTAGAAGGTGGCAGAGAGATGGAGTTCTGGGCCTGTGCTGGGGCAACCACCACCTGTGTTCTCACACCCACCCCACTTGGCCCATGCTGGGAACTGCAAGAAGCCTCTTCCTCCTGCAATGTCCCTCCAGACCTGGCTATGGAAAACGCTCACTTTAAAGGACAAATACTTAAAGAAATTCCATTATTTCGTATATAGCATATATTGAAGGGTGCACTCAGAACTGAGAACAATAAGTTGATAACTGACATGCTCATCAAATTGTACACTTTAACAGCTCATGCAACTCAATATCAAAAAGCCAAACAACACAATCAAAAAGTGGGCAGAAGACCTAAATAGACATTTCTCCAAGGAAGACATACAGATGGCCAACATGCACATGAAAATATGCTCCAACATCGCTGATTACTAGAGAAATGCAAATCAAAACGAGAATGAAAAAAAAAAAAAAAAAAAAAACGAGAATGAGATATCACCTCACACCAGTAAGAATGGCCATCATCAAAAAGTCTATAAATAATCAAATGCTGGAGAGGGTATGGAGAAATGAGAACCTTTCTATACTGTTGGTGGGAATGTAAATTGGTGCAGCCACTATGGAAAACAGCCTGGAGGTTCCTTAAAAAACTAAAAATAGAGTTACCATATGATCCAGCAATCTCACTCCTGGGAATATACAAAAACTCTAATTCAGAAAGATATATGCACCCCATTGTTCATAGCAGCACTATTTACGATAGGCAAGACATGGAAGCAACCTAAGTGTCCATCAACAGATGAATGGATAAAGAAGATGTGGCATATATGTACAATGGAATATTACACAGCCATAAAAAAGAATGAAATATTGCCATTTGCAGCGACATGGATGGACATACAGATTATTATACTAAGTGAAGTAAGTCAGAGAAAGATAAATATTATATTATATCACTTATATGTGGAATCTAAAGAATAATGCAAATCAACTTATTTACCAAATAGAAACAGAGTCACAGCATAGAAAACAAACTTATGGTTACAAAAGGGGGAATGAGGGAGGGATAAATTAGGAGTGTGAGATTAATAGATATACACCACTATATATAAAACAGATAAACAACCAGGATTTACTGTATAGCACATGGAACTATATTCAGTATCTTGCAATAACCAATAATGGAAAAGAATCTGATGTGGTACACCTAAAGCTAACACAATATTGTAAATCAACTACAATTTAATAAATTAAAATTTTAAAAAAATGTACACTTTAAATATATTCAATTTAAAGTATGTATGTCAGTTACACCTCAATAAACTTTCATAGTAAATAATACATGCTCACAGCCAAATAATACCATTTGGAGAAAGGTTCTAAACATAAGAGAGAAAAATAAATAAGAAAAAATACCTTGGAAGAAATAGACTATTTAGATAGAAGAAGACTAACACACACACACACACACACACACACACACACACATTCTATCATTCACACATTCAGAAGGATAAGTGAAGAGATTGTTCTTATAGAATAAGAACAGTTTGCAGGGGATGAGGAGGGGGAGGAAGATGTAGTGAACAACAATAGTCCTGGAAATTAAAAATAATTATTATGTCTGAAATAAAAAGAAAAGCCTTGGAGAAATGCTTTCAAAATTCTGAAGGAAAATTATTTTTTACTTAGAATTCTATACTCAGCTAAACTATCATTTGAAGTGAGAGAAGAACATCTGCTGACATGCAAATCCTCAGAAGTGTCTTCCATGTATCCTGTGTTAGTTTCTTATGGCCTCTGTAACAAATTACCACAAACTTGGTGATTTAAAACAATACCAATTTATTCTCTTAGTTTGGTAGGCCTGAAGTCCAAAATCAGTTTTACAGGGCTAAAGTCAAGGTATCAACAGGGCTGGTTCCTTCTGGAGGCTCTAGGGGAGAATATGGTTATTCCAGCTTCTAGAGCTGCATTCCTTGGCTCATGGCCCCTTCCTCCATCTTCAAAGCCAGCAGTGTAGCATCTTCAAACCTCTCTCCACTTCATCTTCATATCTTCTCTCTTATAAGGACCTTTGTGATTACACAGGACCCACTTGGATAATCCAGGATAATCTCCTCATCACAAAATTCTTAAATTAATCACATCTGCAAAGTCTCTTTTGCTATGTAAAGAAACGAATTCACAGGTTCTGGGGATTAGGATATGGATTTAAAACCAAAAAAAAAAAAAAAAAGAAAGAAAGAAAGAAAAAAATGGACACTTGGAATCTAGGAAAAAGGGGAGAGGAATTTTCACGATGTTAATGAAAGCGTGTTCTAGGAGCAAAACTGAATAATTGAACAGGGAGAATTAGCCAAGATTGGAACAGGTCTGAAGACTCTAGGAGAAAAATCACCATCTGATAGAATCTCAGGTGGATTTAGGTCTAAGAAAACCTTTTGCTTTTGAGGAAAAGTTTTGGGATGAATTGATGAGAAGCATATAGAAAACCAAACAAACAAATACAAACAATGATTAACTCCATGAAATACAAAAAAACTTGTACAAAAAATGAAAAATAAACATAGTATGTTACATGGTTTAGCTGTAGCTAGAGATTACACAGACATAATACCACAAACACTGAATCTAACCAAAATTACAATCAATTATGAGAGAGTGGGAGGATGGGAAGTATAGAGTGGGGGTGGGTGATTATGAAAGAGAGCTCATATTTCATAGTGGAATTTAATAGATAACAACTAACCACAAGGTCCTACTGTATAGCACAGAAAACTATATTCAATATCTTATGATAACCATAATGGAAAAGAATATTTTAAAAAACAAACAGCCCAATAAAAAATGGGCAGAAGACCGAAATAGACAGTTCTCCAAAGAAGACATACAGATGACCAAGAGGCACATGAAAAGCTGCTCAACATCACTAATCATTAGAGAAATGCAAATCAAAACTACAATGAGGTACCACCTCACACCAGTCAGAATGGCCATCATCAAAAAATCTACAGACAATAAATGCTGGAGAGGGTGTGGAGAAAAGGAATGTAAATTGATATAGCCACTATGGAGAACAGTTTGGAGGTTCCTTAAAAAACTAAAACTAGAACTACTATATGATCCTGCAGTCCCACTAGTGGGCATATAACCAGAGAAAACCATAATTCAAAAAGACACATGCACCCCAATGTTCATTGCAGCACTATTTACAATAGCCAGGACATGGAAGCAACTTAAATATCCATCGACAGATGAATGGATAAAGAAGATGTGGTACATATATGCAATGGAATATTACTCAGCCATAAAAAGGAACAAAATTGGGTCATTTGTAGAGGTGTGGATGGACCTAGAGTCTGTCATACAGAGTGAAGTAAGTCAGAAAAAGAAAAACAAATATCATATATTAACTCATATATGTGGAATCTAGAAAAATGGTAAAGATGAACCTATTTGCAGGGCAGGAATAGAGACGCAGACATGGAGAACAGATGTGTGAACACGGGAGTGGGAAGGGGGAATGGGATGAATTGGGAGATTGGGATTGACATATATACACTACCGTGTGTAAAACAAATAGCTAGTGGGAACCTGCTGTGTAGTGCAAGGAGCTCAGCTCAGTGCTCTGTGATGACCTAGATGGGTGGGATGGGGCGGGGGGTAGGAGAGAGGTCCAAGAGGGAGGGGATATATGTATACATATAGCTGATTCACTTCGTTGTACAGCAGAAACTAACACGACATTGTAAAACAACTATACCCCAATAAGAAAAAAGAATGTGTGTGTGTGTGTGTGTATATATATGTGTGTGTGTGTATATATATGTGTATATGTATATGTAAAACTGAATCACTTTGCTGCACAGCAGAAATTAGCACAACTTTGTAAATCAACTATACTTCAATTAAAAATAAAAAATAAATAATGACTAAAACTGAAATATCAAGATGCAGCTATATGTTATTTAAGATCACGAAGAGAAATACTGAAAGAAAGGATTGAAAGAATTGAAATCAAGAAGTAGGTGTGGGAAAGGGGGGTGGATGACAGGAGGACACCAGAATCAATGAGACGCTCAGTAGTGGCCCTCCTCTGCAAGGCCAGAGCAGATGTTAAGAGATGCTGTTAGAAAATGGATTGTTGATGGTAATAAGGATAATAATATCCCAAAATAAAGGCCAGGTGGAAGTGCTTAACCAAAGACGCAACATGGACACAATTATTGTGATGAGTAGTAGGCTGGAGGGGCAGCCAGGGAAGCCTGGCTCACAGAGCTATGGAGATGTTTAAAAGAACACAGCATCCCTAGGAGCAAATTATGTGGGCAGGCAACAAGGACATTGCTCAAACCATTCAGCCAAAATTAATCAAGGATGGATGATCAGGAGGTGGAAGGCAGCTTCCCCAGTAAAAAAAAAAAATCATGGTACTTTACTAGGTTCCAGGCCAGGACCAGTTTTCTGACCAGAACTCAGTTGACTAAGGGAGAGGCAGATCCTCAGGAAGAAAGTCCCTACTACAGTACAGCAATTATAAAAGAAAGAGCTCTTGCCCAAGTAGGGTACAAGTGGCCCTGCTGCTTGGGCCCATATGACTCAGTAGATCCTGTATTATTTGAAGGTGTCTGTAGTGGGAAAAATTGTATGGAATTAATAGCAACCTTCAGTAGAAGAATCACAGGATAGACCTCTAGGGTTCTGTGTGGCCCTGCCATGTGTAGAAAAGTGTTACACACTATTCAAAAAACAGCATCCTTATGATAATCTCTAGGTCCATCCATGTTGCTGTAAATGGTATTATTTAATACTTTTTTATGGCTGAGTAATATTCCATTGTATGTACCACATCTTCTTTATTCATTCCTCTATCGATGGATATTTAGTTTGCTTCCCTGTCTTGACTATTAGATTATCATACTAAGTAAAGTAAGTCAGACAGAGAAAGACAAATATCATATGATATCACTTATATGTGAAATCTTTTATAAATGATACAGATGAATTATTTACAAAACAGAAACAGACTAACAGACTTCAAAAACAAACTTATAGTTACAAAAGGAGAAAGGTGGTGGGAGGGATAAATTAGGAGTTTGAGATTAACATATACATACTACTATATATAAAGTAGATAATCAACAAGGACTTACTGTATAGCACAGGGAACTCTACTCAGTATTCTGTAATGACCTATATGGGAAAAGAATCTGAAAAAAATGGATATATATGTATGTATAACTGAATCACTTTGCTGTACACCTGAAACTAACACAATATTATAAATCAACTATACTCCAATATAAAATAAAAATTAAATTAAAATAAGCAGCATCCTTTTCCTGATGATCAGGGCCAATTACTCCTGCCAGGATGATAACTCCTTTACTTGCCTACTGGCCCTTTGGTATGAGGAACATAAAGTAACAGGACAGTAGCTTAAAATTTAATGGGACTCTTATTGTGAGCTTAGTGGAAGAGTTCCTTCTATGGGGGCAAAGTCCCAGGTTATGAGGAAGCGAAACGCAAATTTCATATTTGCTATATTCAAGAGATACACACAGTTGAAATATAAAAATACAGGTTGAAAGCAAAAGCATAAAAAAAAGGTACACTACACCAATAGTAATTATAAGAAAATTGGTGTGGCTTTAATATCGTCAGACAAAATAGTCTTCAAAACAAAGAGTATTGCTAGAGATAAAACGGGATGTTTCATAATGCTAAGAATCAATTCATCAAGAACACATAAAAATTCTAAATTTTTTTGTGTTTATGCATATATGCTCCTAAATGTGTATGCTCCTAATAATAGAGCTTAAAAGTATGTGGGAAGTAAAAATTGATAAAACTAAAGATAGAATAGAAAATGAACAATCATAACTGGAGACAAATACTTCTTAGTAATCGATAGAAAAAAATATAATTGGTAAGGATATAAAAAACTTGAACACTATTAACCAACTTGATGTAGTAGATGTTTATGGAACCCTATATCCAAAAACTAAAGAATACATATTCTTTTCAAGCATTTACAGAACATTCATCAAGAAGGACTATATGTTAAGCAATAAAATAAATCGCAATAAATTTCAAAAGACCAAAATCATACAGAGTATATTCTCTAACCACAAGTCAAATAAATTAGAAACCAGTAATAAAATACATGTAGACCATCCATAGAGATTTGAGAATTAATTAACATTTTTTAATAACTCTGAAATCAAAGAACAATTCACAAGGAAAATTAGAGAATATGTTGAACTAAATGACAAGGAAAACACAACATATTAAAATTTAGGGGATATAGCTACAGTGGTATAAAGAGGAAATTCATAACTTTAAATGTTTATATAAGGAAACAATCTCTAAAATTATGATCTAAGCTTCCCTATCAGCAAGCTGGAAAAGAAAGAGCAAGATAAGCCCAAAGTTAGCAGAAGAAATGAGGATAAGAAAAAATAAATTAATGAAATAGAAAACAAATAATAGAGAGAAATCAACAAAGCCAAATTTAGTTCTTTGAAAATATTAATATAGTTGATAAACCCCTAGTAATATTGATTAATAAAAATAAGATTAATAAAAATAAAAATTAATAAAAATAAAACCCCTAGTAATATTGATTAATAAAAATAAAAAACATAGATTAAAAAAACCCTAGTAATATTGATTAATAAAAATAAAAATAACCCTACAAATTACCAACATCAAGAATGAAAGAGAAGGAATTCCCTAGCAATCCAGTGGTTAGGACTCAGCACTCTCACTGTCAATGGCCTGGGTTCTATTCAATCGACCCATGGTCGGGGAACTAAGATCCCACAAGATGCAGTGTGGCCAAAAAAAAAAAACAACAACAATGAAAGAGAGACTATAACCATAGGTCCTATCAACACATTAAACAATGTAGATGAAATAGAAAAATTCCTTGAAAAACAGAACTTACAACTGATAGAAGACTTAAATAGCTGTGTAACTATGAAAGAAAATTGAATTCTTAACTTAAAACCCCTCCACAAAGAAACCCCCTAGTCCAGATGAGTTTACAGAGGAATTCTATTAAACACTTAAGGAAGAAATAACACCAATGTTACACAAACTCTTTTTAAAAATAGAGGAGAAAACACTTCCTAAGTCATTTTATAAGCTACGATGACCCTAATACCAAAACCTGATAAAAGATATTTCAAGAAAAGAAGTATTCAAACTAATATCTCTCATGAATTATATACAAAACTCTTTAACAAAATATTGGCAAAATAAATTCAGGAATATAAAAAGAATAATATACTGTGACCCAGTTGTGGTTATCCCAGTAATGTAAGTTATTCTGACATTCTAAAACAATGTAATTCACAAATCTAATCAACATAATTAACAGGTTTGAAGATAAAATCATCTAACGAGCTCAATAGTTAAGAAAAAGCACTTGAAAAAAATCCAACTCCTATTTATGATTTTAAAAGAAAGATCTCATAAAACTAGAAATGAAAGAGAACCTCCTCAATCTATAAAAGGTATCTAAGAAAAGTATCATGATTAATGATGAAATATTAAACAAGTTCCCCTTAATGTGGGGGACAAGGCAAGGATGTGCACTCTCACCATTTCTATTTAATATCACATTAAAGTACTTGCCAATGATGACAGGAAAGGGAAACAAAAGGCATAAATATTGGGAAAAAAGAAAATAAAATTGTCTTTATTTGGAGATAACATGATGGTGGATGTAGAAAACCCAAAAGAGTTAACAACAACAATTTTAAGATCCTACAAATAAATTTGATAAGTTAATTTAGCAAGGTATACATGACCATATACAAAAATCCATTGAATGTCTATGTATTAGTAACAAACAACTGGGAATAAAATTTAAAAATAAATTCCATTGATAATAGCACCAAAATACATACCTATGAATAAATTTAATGAAGGAAATAAAAAGACCTCTACACTAAAAAACTACAAAATTTTATTGAGAGAAATTACAGAAAACCTAAATAGATGGAGAGGTATATCATGCTCGTGAACTGAAAAACTCAATACTATAAATATGTCATAAAGGCAGAAAAATATACAAATGGAACAGAATAGAGAATCCAGAAATAGGCTCTCACAAATACCAACAATTGATTTTTTTTTCCTTTTTATAAAGGCATTGATATAATTCAATGAAAAAAAGGAGGTCTATCAAATGGTGCTGTACCAACTGGAGAAAAAGTGAACCTTAATCTGCATTTTATACCATAAAGAAAAAATAATTTGAGATGAATTAAGGCTTACATGTAAATTAAAACTGTAAAGCTCCTAGAATAAAATACACATGAGTATCTTTGTGAATAGAGGCTAGCAAAGATTTCTTAGGACACAGAAAGCAGTAATTGTAAAAGAGTAAATTAATAAATTAGAATTTAAATTAAAAGCATCTGCTCATCAAAAAAACACCTTTAACTGAATGGTCAATAAACTCACAGAAAAAATGTTCAACATCATTACTCATCAGGGAAATGCAAATTAAAATCACAATGAGAGGGCTTCCCTGGTGGCGCAGTGGTTAAGAATCCGCCTGCCAATGCAGGGGACAGGGGTTAGAGCCCTTGTTCAGGAAGATCTTACATGCCGCGGAACAACTAAGCCCGTGCACCACAACTACTGAGCCTGCACTCTAGAGCCTGCAAGCCACAACTACTGAGCCCATGTGCCACAACTACTGAAGCCTGCGTGCCTAGAGCCCGCGCACGGCAATGAAGAGTAGCCCCTGCTCACCGCAACTAGAGAAAGCCCACGCACAGCACCGAAGACCCAACGCAGCCAAAAATTAATTAATTAATTTTAAAAATCACAATTAGCTACCATTTCATATCCATGAGAATGGCTAAAATTAAAGAGACAAAAACACCAAATATTGAGAAGATGGAGAGCCATTGAGTTTCTCATACACTGCTGGTGAGAGTAGAAAATGTTACAACCACTGTGGTAACTTTTTAAAAGTCTCTTAGGAAGGTAAATATACCCCTACCTTATGACCCAACAATTTCACTCTGAGATATTTACCCAAAAGGAAATAAAAATCTATGTACAAGATTTGTACAGCAATGTTCATTGCAGCTTTATTCATAAAAGCAAAACACTGGAAACAACCAAATGTTCACCAACAGGAGAATGAATAAATAAAATGTGGCATATTTGTTTTATGGAATACGACTCACTAATACAAAGGAACAAAATACTGGTGGATGTAATGACATGGATGAATCTCAAAAACACTATGCTCAGAGGAAGAAGCCAGACACAAACGAGTACTTATTCTATGGTTCAGTTTTTATGAATTTCAAGAACAGAGAAGATTCAGCTGCAGTAGATATTATATTAGTGGCTGACTCTAGAGGGGGAACTTGCATCCCTCTCTCTCCCCTGTGGATAGACTGGAGAGGGACAGAAGGGAAATTCTCAGTGATGAGAAGGCTGTATATCATAATTGGAGTGGTAGTTATAGTTTTGAAAATTCATCAGACTGTACATATTAAGATATGTGCATTTTATGTTATATACTTACCATATATAAATTGTTTTACTATACAGCAGAAAGCAAATGAGAAAGACAAATGTAGGAGTAGGCAAACGTCCAAAGCTGAGTCAAATTACAGCTTTCAGATTTAACCTATTTTTTAAATTTCCCCAGATTGTTAAAGACAGTAACTACTGTGATTCTTCCAGAATCTCCAAGTTGATTCCAGATCCATTGCAGGGTAGCTCACTCTCTTAACCTCTGGAAGGAGGCTCATATGTAATAATAAAAGGAAGATTTGTAGAATCACCAAAGCCTAAAACTGCAAAGGGTCTTAGAGGGCACCTAGCCATGGGATGGTAGGTCTGTGCACACAGAGCAGCAAGGTTGGGAACATAAAGGAGTGAGGCCAGTGCAATGGTACCTTGGCAGACTGGATATTTAGGTCCAGTGAAGCATCATCCTGTGGGAATGCAGGCCAGTATACCCAGCTCTTCCCTTTCTAAGAGAAGCTGGAAATTCAAATTTCCTACATAAAATCTTCCAACTTTTAAATGTTGGCAAATAATTTTCAATTTATATAAAATTAAGTAGAAAAATCACGTAGAAAATATAGGAGAAAATCTTTTGATCTTGGAGTAGGCAAATATTTTTAAATTAATGACCAAAAGCACAATCCATAAAAGAATAAATAAATTTGACGTTATCAAAATTAAAAACTCTTGCTCTTCAAAGGACACTGTTGAGAGAATGCAAAGACAGCCCACAGACTGAGAGAGAGAATATTTGCAAGTCATATATCTGATGAAGGACTTACATCCAGAGTTTATAAAGGATACTCAAAACTCAATAATAAGAAAACAGACAACACAATAAAAATGAGCAAAAGACTCAGACACATCACCAAAGAAGATATGAAGTTGACAAATAAGCACATGAAAAGATGTTCAACATCATTAGTCATTAAGGAACTTCAAATTAAAACCAAATTAAAATACCACTACCTACATATTTGAATAAAAATTTTAAAGATTGCTTATTCAAGTGTTGACAAGGATGAGGAGAAACTGGAACTCTCATACACTGCTGGTGGGCGTGTAAAATGATACAACTTTGGAAAGCAATTTGGCAGTTTCTTAAAAAGTTAAACATACACTACATTGGACGTAGCCATACCACTCCTAGACTTTTAACCCAGAGAAATGAAAGCATATGTTCATACAAAGACTTATACATGGATAGTCAGGGCAGGTATATTTGTAGTAGCCCCAACCTAGAACAGCCCAAATGTCTATCAACAGGTGAGTAACAAAACAAACCATGGTATATCCATATAATGGAAGGAATGAAAGAAGACAGACGCCCTCCACAAAAGTATATTCTTCATAATTCCATTTATATAAAATACTAGGAAATGCAAACAAATGTATAGTAAAAGAAAGCAGATCAGTTGTTACCTGGGGCAAGGAGTGGATAGATTACGAAGGGGCATGAGGAAAGTTTCGGGGGTGATGGATATGCTCATTATCTTGATTTTTGTGATGGTTTTCATGGTTGTGTTCATATGTCAAAATTTATCAAATCATACACTTAAATATATGTATTCTTTATTTTATGTCAGTTGTATTACCTCAATAACAAGGTTTTTTTAAAAACAGAAAAAATTATTTAGGCCCAACCAAAGATATCTCTGAGCTAAATACAGCCCTTGAAATACCAATTTGCACCTCTCCTCAAGTTTTACTTCCCCCACTTAAAGAGTTAAGAAAACTGAGACCTAGAGAGATAAAGCAGCTTGCCCAGGTAAGATTCTATTTGTAAACCCTGTGTCTAGGGGCTAGATAAGAAAACACCATAATAATGTTGTTGATGAAAATGATGATTTAAATGGATTATGGCTCCTTATCTATTTTAAGATTTGCTCTCCCAGGGGAAAGTAGAGTTTAATATGAGAAGATCTGGTCTCAATCTCCACTCAATCACTAATTAGCTCCATGACCTTGAGCAGTTTCCTTAAAATTTGTGGAATCTCAGTTTCTTCATCTCTACATTCATGTTAAGAATATCTACCTCATAAGGTCTTCTTGAGGAGTAAATAAAACAGGATATGCTCAAGTAAATTTTCAATAAATATTAGTTAGGTTAATAAATTTAATCTGTGAGATAGATGGGTGGGACATGTATTATGAATTGATATAAAGCTGAAGATGAGTGAAGTTAAGGGTTTGCCCCTGATCATGCAGTTAGGAAAGATAGAGTTGGCTTACCCAGTCTCTCAATTCCCAGTCCAGTGTTCTTTTGTAAAAAGGGACACCCCCGAGATTACTGGAAAAAGTCTACAGATGGAGAGTAGGGAGGTTCTTCTCAAAGAATCACTTAATTCAGAGATCTCAAAATAGTAGCCTGGTGGCCATATCCGGCCTTCTGAAGTATCTAGAATCTGAATGGATAGTGTTTTAAGAAATTTAAGTCAACATTTAAAGTTTGAGAGATTTCACATAAAAAATCTGAATTTCCTGCTTGGCTTGAAAAATGTTAGCAGATCTGGCAACACTGAGCCTCCACTGAGGCAGGGCAGTGGAGAGCCTTCAGATGGAGTGGGTGCCCTCAGGTCTCCATGGTCCCTACCATCTCTCACACCCTAACACCAGGCCTGCCTCACTTATTATATTAATAATATAAACCTGGACCCACAGGCATTTACATGTGCAACCTGTGTTTTCCACCATTCCACCTCACACAGTTAACCACCCTTCCCAGAGGGCCAACGATGTTTATGATTCGTCATCTAGAAATGACGATGAGCCGTGTTGACATTCAGACAGTCATTCAACAGAATTGACTCCCTGGCGGCTGCATGTGTCAGCAGTTTCCACACACACCAACTGAAGCAGAGATCTGGCAACCTTCCAGCATGTTTGAGCAGTGTAGATATTCAATCTGGACTTTTTTGGACACCCAAGTGGATATATGTTGGGGGTCCTGAGTCTCAAATGATCCAACTTGACATCCTACCTTGATCAAACTGACCTGGAACTTCCCTGTTTCCACAGACCTGTGTTCCAATAGCCACAACTTTAAGTGATCCTATAACCACATTCAGTCTCCTAAGGAAACCGATGGGTGTCAAAACCAGTGCTGCCCAGGTCATGGTGACAGCTCCGCATTAAACCTGAAATGAGCCCACGAAGTAAACACACAAAACATATTCAGGATGAGAAAGGGGAAAACCAACAGATAACACACAAAAACATTATTTTTATATGCAAAAACTACCAAATTGCCTACAATTGGTGAATACAAATCACTTTTTGGCTCTGAGACAGTTCCTCACAGCACACAAACGTGAGTTAAAACCTGTGCTTGAGACCTTGACATACATCTGCTCTTGATCTTCTGTCAATCCAAAATATTTTTCCTCTTTCAACCTAAACACTGAATCAGGAAGCCTGTAATGAACTAAATAGTACTAGTTCACCTAAAAAACATTTTTGAAAACCAAAGTCTCGAAATAGATACATCTTCTCATTTGTCTCTCCTAATTACAAAATATAAAGAATACCTTGAAATTTTCAGTATTCTGATTATATTTGATGCTGCCACTATGAAACACAGGTCACCGTGAGGATAATTGCCTTAGACAGTTAGATACAGCTATGGAAGAGCCACCCATGGGAGGAGAATCAGCTGACTCTCTGTGTGTCTATGGTTTGTTTTGTTTTGCTTTTTCAAACAGTGAAAACGCTGGTGGTTAATACCTTTGTGGATTTCATTCCCCTAGAGAAAATGCATGACAAGCAACCCGCTTTTTATTACTGTTTTTTAATAATAGAATTAAAGATCTATTGCCTGATGTAATTTGTAAACACCATCAACCAAGAGGAGAGCACTCCAAAAACTAGTAATCATTTTAAGGGAATATGTTAAAAATTCTAAATAATAAACCCGGGTGCCCCCAGACCCAAGTTAGAAGTTAGTATCATGGTACAGAAATGTTTCTGTTTTCTTGTCTTACTCAGAGAATACCCTTTACTCCAGACTTCCTTATCTCTCTAATAAATGCCAGATTTTATTGACACATTTCATCTGCTTCTTGCCATACACACCAAAAGCTCTGGAATGTGAGGTCTCTTTTCGAGCCCCCATTATCTCCACACATTTGCAGAGACAGCACCATTTTAATTCTCCCAGGCTCTTGACTTTGCTTTTTAAACGCAGTCCCATTACACACACAGTGCATCTGTTTCCCTCCCAGAAGAGAAGCATGCATGATTACTCTGCCTTTTCCCCTCAGAGAAATGTACTACACACAGAGGACACAAATCTTTTGATCAACAAGCTTCCAAAGAGATACAGATTTGTTCTCCACAATCAGCAAGGAAGCTGCACTCAATCTTCTTCCTTTACTACAGTTAAAAGAGAAATAAGGGGGTGGAGAATCCTAAAACTGTGACAGAGAGAGCTTTCTTTAGGGAAAAGAGTAGAAAAACATTTGCAAGTTCACCCCAGGAAGTTGCACAGAAATTGATCCCCAAAAGTTATGCACAAAATACCCCTGTTTGAGCAGAGAGCACTTTGGAGTTTTCCTCTTGGATGTTGAATTTTTTTTTTTTTTTTTTAATCTCATTGAACTCTGAGCTCTAGACTCATAACAATGTTAGGCGTGTATTGTCACTACAGGGTTTTTCATCTCTGTGTAATTTTACAGACTAGCTCAGAGAATCCCTGGGCTAGAGGGAATTATTTGGATTCCTGTTTTACAGCTGAAGAAACTGAAGAAGAGAAGCAAAGAGTTTCCCACTGAGACACAGAAAGAGCCTGTTTGAGGGGCTCAGTCTTCAAGGTTTCAGAGTTCAAACGCATACTCGGAACACTACAACAGGGGAACGAGACAGCCTTCTAAATCTAGCATGAAATGCTGGATTTTGTTATTCTCTCTATATAATGCACTAGAGCATATCTGTGTGGGCAGGGATGGCAGCAACAGAAAAAATATGATCAAATGGCAGCTATAGCCAATACAGTCTTATTCTACATAACTGGATGTGACTTAAAAAATATAGTCATTCTTTCCTACCGCAAACATTAGTTAAACCCTTGATGCCAGATACATCTAAATCCTTCCATTTTATTGCGTATTTGATAATAGCTTATTCTCACAACCTGAAAAAGAAATCGTTAGGGTACAGTTGAACTACATTCCAAAATTCCTCTTGGAAGATGTAACTTTTGGTATAGAAAGCCAAAGCTTTTTGTTCACTAAAAAGAACTATGCTTCCCGTGCATCTAAATTGACCAAAATTTCCAGTCATAATATGGAGACTTTATTTCATGTGTAGAAAAGCCCCTCATGGCGATCTGTGAATCTTGCTGGAGGGAACCAAGAGTCCTAGAATGAGAGGTGGGTAAAAAGCCAGGATAACCTGTTTCTAGTCTTCGTAAGTAATAATAATAGCATCTGCCATTTAGTGAGCACTTTACATGCATTTTCTGATTTAATCCACAAACTTTTTGAGTCTGGTATTATTGCTTCCATTTTACAGATGAGAAAATTGAAGCTTGGAGGGGCAAAGTGCCTCACTCATGATTACATTCAGTGCCAGTGTGGTTAAACAAGAAGCCTTTTGAAGTCAGACAGCCTTGGGAGTCTCAAAGACATTTAACAGTTGTAGAGTCACCCACTGTCCTAGTTGGCTTGGGGTTTCCTGGAAAGTGGGAATTTCAGTGCACACCAGGATGGTTGCTCACCCTACAAGTTGTATAACCTTAAAGAAAGTTACCACCCCTCTCTGGACCACAGAAGAATTTGGACCAGAAAGATCCTTAAAGGTTCAGTGGAATGCCAAAGTCTGACTTCCCTCTCTACGTAGGGACATGGGTCATCTCTCCAATAATAACTCAAGGAGTCTGTAGGGTCGCTGTCTTTACTCTTCCGTTCTTTATGACTGAGTCCTCCTGTCTTATTCTGGAACACACCCTGCAACTGGATCTACACAGCTACGTGAGAACTCATAACAACAGCTTTCCATTGAACAGGGCTGGGCATGATGACCTCCACCTGCATCTGCCTTAACATTTTCAAGGATACATTACACTTATCACATCCACTCAACCTCTCTCAGCCTATTTCCCCATCAAAATGGGAATAATACAAATATTATAGTATCTCACAGGGTTAGTGGGAACCAAGTGAGATAAAAGATATGAAAGTGCTTCTGTAAACCATAGAAAAATATATATACGTATCTCATGCTGCCTCTTATCAGAGGGTGGGTACACAATTCACAAACCCATCTGCATCTGGCTCAGGGTCTGTGCTTACCCCCATGTTCTTGTCCCACATAGCACCATACAGATGAATTGTTGAAGGTGGAATTTTTTATATTCCAAAGGCTCTGGATCCCTTCTTTTTTTTTTTTCCAGCCGCACCATGCAGCTTGTGGAATCTTAGTTACCTGACCAGGATTGAACCTGGGCCCTCAGCAGTGAAAGCATGGAGTCCTAACCATTGGACCACCAGGGAGTGCCCTCTGGATTCCTTCTTATTTTAGTCACAATTCCAGCCATTTCCTGGTTATAACCTACTTTTCAGAGAATCAAGAAATAGGAAACCTGTTCTGTACATCAGGACTGGAGATGGAGAATAGGAGAATACAGATGGGAATCACTCAAACTCCAGGACAGCATTGGTTAAAATGTTTAGAAGAGAAAGAAGGAAACTAAATTTTTATGGTGAAGAATTGTCTAATCTCTTAAACGGGCAAAGTTGTCTATACCCAGTCTAATTCACAGAGGTATTTTGAGGATCAAATCAAACATGGATGTGAAGGGTCTTTCAAAAGCAGGTAAAGGAGTCTACACATTTAAGTGCTAGGTATGCTTATGGATATGAATAGACATGACACATATATATTTTATCTAATCCAATGCTCTTGTTTTACCAGCAGCATGCAATGACCAGAGCATGCCCTTAGGCATAGATTCACAGATCTGGCAATTGGAGGCGGAGCTAGCATGCCCAGCAGTGGTACAAGCTGAGGGAACAGTGGCAGGCACAGACAACATCTATGACTGGCATCTTGGGGGTCCACTAGTATGATGTACCAGAGAATGCTACAATTCCCTCTACCACTGTACAGTATTCCATTGCTATATAAACCCCATGAAGATGAGAATTTTTTTATTGGTCTGTTTTGTTCATTGCTGAACCCTCAAGGCCTAAACTAGTGATGACACATCATGGCTACTCATTAAATATTGACTGAATGAATGAATAGCATCCCTGACCATTGCCCAATCTGCTTCTCCTTGAAGGCTCCTCTAGTGAGGAGGCACTCGGGATGAGCTAAAGCAGCTGGGTCCTCTGTTGAGCCATCCTCTAATAGAAAGTTCTCCCTGACATCAACTTCTATGTAACACTTCCCTGTAACACTCATCTTCTGGCTCTAGTTTTCTCTGCGACCAGGAGGAATAAATCTAATTCCCTGCTCCACTTGAAAGTCCTTCAAATATTTTGGATAGTTGTGTGTGCCTGATTTCTACAGCTGTCCTCTTATGATATGGTTTTTAGGACTTTCACTATGTTTAAGCTGAAAAGGACATGGGGTTAGGAGAAAGCCCTGCCACCTGCAAGAGGAGTGATCGTGGGCACGTTTCTTCCTCTAAGAAATATGAGATTAATAAACCTGCGTTTCCGGTTTGGCGTGAACATTAACTGAAACCATGTAGATAAAGCCCTAGTGTCTAGTACATGGATGGTCCCCGCAACGGTGAGTCCCTTTCCAGTGCCCAGTCAGCATTTCCGGTTATGCTGCAGCTTGTCAGTACCAGGTTTAGAAGTGATGTCCACAAATGCGCCTTCCTATGCGTCTCTACTTAAATATAGAATACGGAGGGATTGTAACGTTCCTCACTCTGAAACATTTAATAAACTTAAAAAGCTGAGTCTCCCAGTCTGTTTGTGACAGGTCAGGATTAGAAGTCAACTCTATTCAAAATGCACTCTAGGAGTGCAGTCACATTTTAGGCTACCCATAGCAATATTGCTTCCTATTGCGCTTACACAGCTAAACTCCAAAGCCATTTTTGTGTGGCTTATTCTACCATAGCCTGCATCGGGTACAGCTGACTTTTTGAACCTAAGTGTAGGGGTCTGCGTTGATCCCTACTGGATTTCTTCTTTAGTGATTCCCTCTTCCCACAGCTCCACACCTGCCTTTGAAGCAGACAAGACTACCCTAAAGAACTCTACCATGCCTTCCCTGTCTCCCATTCACATCATCATTACGTGGCACATTCTCCAGAGATGAGCAGGAGGCAGGGGAGATGGAAACCCCTCTACAAATTTTACTACTTTTCAGCTGCTCTTTTAAAACTCCTACATGTGGGAGGAAATAGAAGCTGTTAACCGACTAGATGGTTGTAGAGAATGTGTATCTGCATCATCCAAACTCTCTTTGACCTCTAATTCCATAAATACAAGTGAGATAAGCGGTAGTTTAGCAAATGACTGCAAGGAAATGAGAGGGGAATCCTAAAACGCAAGCTCTAGGGAATGTCAGAAAATCAGCCCATCAAAGTAGCAAAAGTGCCGGACTGGAGGTTAAAGAGTTGTTTTCGAGTCCTGACTCTGTCACAGACCAGCTGGGGCACTTGAGCATGTTTTTTTTGTTTGTTTGTTTATTTTATTTTATTTATTTTTGGCTGCGTTGGGTCCTCGTTGCTGCGCACGGGCTTTCTCTAGTTGCGGCGAGCAGGGGCTACTCTTCATTTTGGTGCACGGGTTTCTCATTGCGGTGGCTTCTCTTGTTGTGGAGCACGGGCTCTAGGCGCGCGGGTTTCAGTAGTTGTGGCTCGCGGGCTCCAGAGCGCAGGCTCACTAGTTGTGGCACACAGGCTTAGTTGCTCCGCGACATGTGGGATCTTCCGGGACCAGGGCTGGAACCCGTGTCTCCTGCATTGGCAGGCGGATTCTTAACCACTGAGCCACCAGGGAAGCCCTAGTATGTTTTTTTAACCTCTCTAGGATTCAGTTTTCTCATCTATAATAGGAAATAAAAATAATAACCCCTGAATAAACTGGCAATCCAGACAATGGGATATTATTCAGCACTGAAAAAAAAGTGAGCTATCAAGCCATTAAAAGACATGGAGGAAACTTAAACGCATATTACTAAGTGAGAGAAGCCAATCTGAAAAGGCTACATACTGCATGATTCCAACCATATGACATTCTGGAAAAGGCAAAACTATGGAGACAGTAAGAAGATTAGTGGTTGCAAGGGTTGGGGGAGGGAGGGATAAATAGGCAAAACACTGGAGTTTTAGGGAAACTAGTCTTGATGATACTATCAATATAATGGTGGGTATGCGTCATTATATATTTGTCAAAATCCTTGGAATGTATAACACCAAGAGTGAACACAAATGTAAAAAACAAAAACAAACCCACCTTTCATGTGTTAAATAACAACAGTACCACGTGTCTTATCACTCAAGTCCCATGTGCAGGTCTTGCCGTGACCTCCATTTTACAAATGAGGAAACTGAGCTGCACCGGGATGTGGGCACCAAAGATGGGACTTGAACCTGGATCTGCTAACCACAAGCTCGGGGTTCTTTGCTTTTCACCATATTGCCTGACTCCCAGATCTCAAATCCTGTACAATTTTCTTGTAAGTGAATTTGTACCTATTTCGTGTTCCGGAATGAATACAAAGGAGGTTCTCTGCAAAACTCTTTCATCTGTTTTGTGCTGTTTACAGTTTATGCAGTTTACAGGGAAGGCAGCAAAACAGAATGGGCTTTCAAGGCATGTCTTAGCAAGTTCACATCTCTGAGCCTCAGATTCCTCAATTAGAAAATGGAAGTAATGACAGCACTTTCTCTCCAGGAACACTGTAAGGATAGTGGAGGACAGCGCAAGTCAAGAAGCACCCAGCAAGTGCCTGCCATAAAGGGGACTAAAGAAGATTCTGTTACTCTTACCCTTGGGTACATTGTGCAGGCAGTGAGAGGCAGCACAGCACAGTGGTTAAAAGCGTGGCTTCAGGGCTTCCCTGGTGGCGCAGTGGTTGGGAATCTGCCTGCCAATGCAGGGGACACGGGTTCGAGCCCTGGTCTGGGAAGATCCCACATGCCACGGAGCAGCTAGGCCCGTGAGCCACAACTGCTGAGCCTGCGCGTCTGGAGCCTGTGCTCCGCAACAAGAGAGGCCGCGATAGTGAGAGGCCCGCGCACCGCGATGAAGAGTGGCCCCTGCTTGCAGCAACTGGAGAAAGTCCTCACACAGAAACGAAGACCCAACACAGCCATAAATAAATAAATAAATAAACAAATACTTA
The DNA here is from genome assembly GCF_009873245.2 of Balaenoptera musculus. NCBI lineage: Eukaryota > Metazoa > Chordata > Mammalia > Artiodactyla > Balaenopteridae > Balaenoptera > Balaenoptera musculus. Next base: position 54,615,259 of record NC_045785.1, on the reverse strand, counting down.
AAAAAAAAAAAAAAAAAGTGTGGCTTCAAATCCCAGCTCTGCCACACACTAGCTGTTAATCCCGGGCAAGTTGCTTACCCCCTCGCTGCCTCAGTGTCTACCTGTGAAAGGGGGTGAGCACAGGAGCACCTACCTTGGAAGACTGTGGTGAGAAGACACTGAGCTCATGCAGTGACGACGCCTGGATCCGTGTTTGGCCCATAGGAAGCTCTCGTACGTGCTGGCTGTTGAGATCATGTTCCCTCTCTTTCCTTCAGTAAATCTCAACTCCATGGTTGCAACCAATTGCAAGACCACTTTGAATATATTCCTGTTTGTTTCAAACCCACGCCAAAGGAGCCAGCTCTCAGGATGGTTTCCCCACCTCTGACTCGGGGTTGCATCCCATCTGCTCTGACGAGTGCGCTGAAATCGTCCCCCCACCTGAACCAATTGCCAGCCCCTAGAGGCTTCTCTGGAGCAAACAGTCCACTAGCAAGGGCTCTGGGATGGGCAGCAAGGGTGGGCAAGGCTAGCCGGAGCTATGGATTCCCCTTGGAGTTGGAGTTATCATTTAGGGATCCTTGGCCTCCCACATGGAGTGGAGAGGAAAGTACTCCTGGGTGACAGTGGTACTCCTCTTCAAGGCTCCGCCAAGAGAGAGTTACCGGGAGGGGGATGTAAGGTGCTGCATACAGTGACAACAATTCTGAGAACCTAAGTTTTGGGTTCAGGCCCTTCAGCTGAGCCCCCCACGGTTAGTTCCTTGGCTCTGCTGGCTCCCGGTTCTGGGTTCCTGCCTAGGGCATGTGTTTTCTGCTCTGCAATGCACTCAGTGCATCTGGGAATGCCGGAAAGCTCACTCCTTCAGCCTCTCAGACGCTAAACATACCTTACAAACATGTGTCTTTCCACTGTCAAAGAATGCAGGATGGAATGTTTGGGGCAGATGGTTTAAAGGAAGCCCCAGTCAACAATGCTCGTTAAAAAAAAAGACATTCTTCCTGAGATAGGGGCTAAAATTAAGCATTTCTTCGGGTGGCTGCCATGGTCGTATGCATGTGTGTTACACACTCGTCTGGCACTCTGGTTGGAAGCATCTAGAACCTGGTGCCACAAATCCCTAAAGTTACCAGGGGTTAAGCAAAGCCATCTTCCTAAAATATCTATTTTATCTGAAGAAAGCTAAAATAAAACCTTTCTTTTATATTAAGAATATAAGATCTATTTAATATAAGTGACATAATTAATCAGAATTCATATTTTGAGTGAATGTTTTTTGGACAAAACACAGGACCTGGTAGTAATTTTGTTCCTTCCCTCCGCCATAAGGGATGTTTCTCTGGGAAATTTGTACCAATGTTGGGCCTCAGTCGTGGTGTGAAATGCGAGAGAGAAGACAGCCTCACGCAGAGGACGGAACACTGGGTGTGCGGTCCTCAGACCAGCGTGCAGCCCAGGACTCTGCCACCTACTCGCTGTGTGATCTCATGGTCAAACAGGGATGTTAATCATTGTCCCGTCTGTCTCCCAGGGCTGCTGTGAGAATCCAATGAGACAATGCGTGTGAAACAGCTTTGGAAACTACAGTGTCCCACAAATGTAAGTTATTATGATTCAGCTTTGTTGATTTTGGAAAGCTTGTTTCATTTTATTTATCACACGTATCCTCCACCCCGCGCCCTTCCCCCACAGGCAGATCAAAAGAAAGGAACCTATGAGTTGACAAAAAGAAAGGAAGTCACCGGGCTTGCTGCTCTCACCCGGTTTTGCGTCAAAGCCATGGGAGAAGCAAGCTCCCTGCAAGGCGGGGAGCCCCGGCCTCGTCACCCCGCTTGGAGGGGCCACTCAGACAGAGCGCAGCATTCACTGCTGTCTGACTTTCATTATGCGGGTCTCTAGACAAGCAGAGGGGAAAAGTGCAGAGGAGCGGGTCAGCGTCTGAAATGTGAGAGGGGCAGCGGTCTCTGAAGTGTATGGGAATGGGAGGAAACCTAATACTGCTGCTGAGTGGAGAGGGAGCATTGCATCATGTGAAAATCATTGAAAGTGGTCAGCAGCGCCTGAGGGCGGGGGAGGCTGGCTTGTCCACTGACCCACTGGCAAAACGGCCTGGACTCCGTTCTGTCCCACTGCCCAGTGAAGCGGCAGTGGGCATGCTAGGCCATCCATCTGGGTGCCCACAGGGACTAGAGACCGGACCCTCCGCTCCTGAGAGGGTCCATGAAAGTACTGGTTCCACGGAAGTACTGCTGGGGGTGGAGGAGGCAGTATGAATCCAAACCAGCGTTAGGAACTAGAGAGAATGGGGTTGGATAATCGACGAAAGAGTCAAAACTACTATTTAATGGACATTTAATATGTCATTCAATCCTCACAATAACTCTATAGGCAGATTATTACTCCTATTTTATGGACAAAGAAACTGAGGCTCAATGAGTTAAGGGACTTTTTAAGGGTACACAGCTGGTAAGTGGCACAGCCAGAGTTTGAATCCAGATCTGTGCAACCCCAGGTTTCTTGATTCTAAACTCTGTTGTACCCCTCTCTAAATGGGAAGTGGAGCCATGGTTGGGAATTAAATGGAGATGGATCAAAGTAGACGCATGATGGGAACAAGGGAGGAAGGACTGGAGGTCTTCCATGTTGGTGACTTGGTTCTGTAGGCAGGGGAGCATGTGTGTGTACATTTGTAATCTAAGAGTTGGCCACCTTTCCCAAGTAGGTAACTCATGGCCTGACTTCAGATTTTATATGGGCTTGGGTGAGGGTGGGGCTGCAACCACTACTGGAAGCAAATGCCAAACAAGCCAGCAGGGACATAGGAAAGAAGGCATGATGGAGGGGAACAGACATCCCGCCACTGATGAGATTTGCCTTCGGTGTTTTTATCAATTATCTGTTGCCATAATAATGCTGCATAACAAACAAGACCAGTATTAAAGTGATGTAAAACCACAACCAGTTATTATTTCTCATGCATTTAGGGGCTGGCAGAGTAAGTATGCTGATCTGGGATGGGCTCAGATGATGTCAGCTGGGCTTGCTCATGTGTCTGCCACTGGGTGGAAGGTCTTCCAGGGATGGCTAATCTAGGATGACTCAGCTCTGCTCCACACAATATCTCATCACCCAGCAGGCCAGTTCAGGATTGTTCTCATGGTGAAGGCAGAGGAACAAGAGAGAGTAGATGTGTGCAAGACCTTAGACATACCATCTCTCCTGCCATATTTCACTGGCAAGTCAGAAGACAGCCCCCAGATTTAAGAGGTGGGGAAATAGACTCTGTCTCCTGATGGCTGGCAGAGTCACACTGCAAAGTGCTTAGAGGACTGCAGACATTTTTTTGCAGTCAGCCTACTACAAGATTCAGCCCCATTCCCAAAAGCAGATGAAGGGCAGTGGCATTTTCTAATATTCTGGACCGTGCCCACTTCCCTGCTTTTTCTCCACTAAATGCCACTTCCTTGCACAGTCTTTCTGCGTCTTATTGGCTGGGGAGATACAATGGCTCTAGAATTAGGCAGATAAAAGAATGCCTTCTTTTTTTCGGGGTACTAAAATTCAAACTGCTTGTCCACTGACTTCATCTCTAAAGATTTTATAACTAGGAAGCTTGCATTAGAAAATAAACTTTCTCAGTGAGCCATCCCAACCTAGCCATACGTGTATGGGAATGCTGTCAAATTCCAGGAAACAGATGTTTGTTTAATAAGATGAATTTTTACTAGTACTTCTACCATACTGCTAATCCTAGGTTTGTGATCTGAATTTAAGATAGTAAATTCCAGCGATTTATTTCCTACAATGTGGCTGAGATCATAGATTCCCCAGAGGTACACCTTTGAAATCCTTACATATGAAATTACTGGCCTGATGTTTGACATTTGTATGACAAGAACTGACTGTTACAATACATTAGAAAGAGCAGTGGGCTTGAAATCAGAAGCCCTGGCTGGTGCTGAACTCAAAGGAGCATTGTGGTCAGGCACCTGCTCTGATGTCAGACTGCCTGGGATTGAAGTCCAGCACAATCATATATGCTTTGTAACCTTAAACAGGTTACTTGAACTCTCTGTATCTCAGTTTCCCTATCTGTAAAATGGGGATAATACAAGTTCCAACATCACAGGGATGACATAATTCAAATAAGATGCTGAGAACAAGGAAATGAAATCCACACCCCCACTTTCACAGCAACACTATTAACAACAGCCAAGACATGGAAACCACCTAAGTGTCCATCAACAGAGGAATGGATAAAGAAGTTGTGGTATTTGTATACAGTGGAATATTATTCAGCCATAAAAGAAGGAAATCCTGCCATCTGTGACAACATGGATAGACCTTGAGATCATTATGCTAAGTGAAATAAGTCAGACAGAGAAAGACACATACTGTATGATCTTACTTATATGTGGACTCTAAAAAAACTAAACCCCATAGATACAGAGAATAGACTGGTGGTTGCCAGAGCCGGGGGAGGAAGGGTGATGGTTGAAGGTGGTCAAAAGGTATAAACTTCTAGTCATAAGATAACAAGTCCTGGGGAGGTAATGTACAGCACAGTGGCTATACTTAACAATATTGTAGATTTGAAAGTTGCTGAGAGTAGATCTTTAAAGTTCTTATCACAAGAAAACCAACTTATAACTATATACAGATATCAAATCATTATGCTTTATACCTTGGAGTAATATGATGTTATATGCCAATAAAACTGGAAAGGAAAAAAAAAAAAGATGCTGAGAACAATTCCCACACAGGGTATCCACCACCAAAATGCTACCTATCATTATTGGCTCTGACCCTTGTTGCCTGAAGAACCGTAACCTCTCTGGCCTGAATATCATCATCTGTAAAATGAGAGCAATGTTACCTTATGGATCCTTCAACTTCCGACCTCAGATGGGCTTTCCCGCCCCTGAGAGCCCCTGAAACCAAGGCTTGGCTCAGGCTGACCCACAAAGATAGGGCACCTACAAGAGTGAGAGAGGGGTTTAGTCATTCTTCTGCTAGTTTTATTTCCTCATCCATCTCACTGATTCAGTGCCAGCAGTACCCTTCCATGTTCATGCTAGGTGCTATTGCAGCTCATTGCTCTGTTCCAGGGAAGCTGGTGGAGGGCCTGGAGGGACCACTCCCTGCTCCCTCAGCCACCATCTGAAAGACAGGACATCTGCCCCAGTTGACCTGTGGCCACACTGCTCCTGAACATGTAAGAAAAAGCCAAGTTGTACACGGCTTCCCTGCCCTTGGAGTCTTTCCCTACTGGTGCCCTCACTTCTTTGAACCTGGGCCTGGGAGAAACAACTTCTTTTTTGTCCTCAAGACAAGGTATGGGGGTGAGGCCCTCAAAATACAGCAATGCACATTCTGGTTTGAGGACTGGAAAGCAATAATGGGCCTAGTTGCCCAAACTAGAAAATTTTTTTAACTAATTTTTATTGGAGTATAGTTGCTTTACAGTGTTGTTAGTTTCTGCTGTACAGCAAAGTGAATCAGCTATACATATACATATTACATCCCCTCTTTTTTGGATTTCCTTCCCATTTAGGTCACCACAGATCATTGAGTAAAGTTCCCTGTGCTGCACAATAGGTTCTCATTAGTTATCTACTTTATACATAGTAGTATATATATGTCAGTCCCAATCTCCCAATTCATCCCACCTCCCCCCTTTCCCCCTTGGTATCCATACGTTTGCTCTCTACATCTGTGTCTCTTTGCAAATAAGTTCATCTGTACCATTTTTCTAGATTCCACATATAAGCAATATTATATGATATTTGTTTTCTCTTTCTGACTCACTTCACTCTGTATGACAGTCTCTAGGTCCATCCACGTCTCTGCAAATGGCACAATTTTGTTCCTTTTTATGGCTGAGCAATATTCCATTGTATATATGTGCCACATCTTCTTTATCCATTCCTCTGTTGATGGACATTTAGGTTGCTTCCATCTCCTGGTTATTGTAAATAGTGCTGCAATGAACATTGGGGTGCATGTGTTTTAAATTGTGGATTTCTCAGGGTATATGCCCAGGAGTGGGATTGCTGGGTCATATGGTAGTTCTATTTTCAGTTTTTTAAGGAACCTGCATACTGTTCTCAATAGTGGCTGTGTCAATTTACATTCCCACCCACAGTGCAAGAGGGTTCCCTTTTCTCCACGCCCTCTCCAGCATTTGTTGTTTGTAGATTTTTTGATGACCAAACTAGAAATTTTGATTTAGCTGTGACTCATCCCTTAGAAGTCCACCTACCAAGTCCTGGCGACCCTAATTAACAGACATCTGCTCATAGCAGCACAGTCTCCCCCATTGCTACTGCTCTTACCTTAGTTCTGGTCTCATCCTGAGTCACCTGGAAACTGGCAAATGTTTCCTCCCTGCTCCATCCTCTTCCTCAATGCCAGAGAAAGCTTGCGAATAACTTAGCCATTTTTCAGTGGTTCCCCGGCCCCTACAGGATAGTCAAAACCTTGCACTTACGACCCTTAAAACTTCAGCTGTGGCTTTCTTCCATCCCCATGCCATGCCACTTCCCTGTACACAAGCCTTACAGCAACCAAATTGAACTCCTCTCCATGCTCCTAATACACAATGCCCTCTTCCATGAAATGTCTCTTCCTCATCTCTCTTCTAACCAACCTCAGCCTTTGATAGCATCTTAAATGTCACCTCCTCCAGGAAGCCTCCCCAGCTCTCCCAAGCAGGGTTAGTTGTTGGACTCCACGGCACTTTGTACCTACTTCCATCAGCACACTCACTATATTCCAGTGTAGTTGTGTGTCTATATAGGCAATCCAGATCCTAGTCCCCCAGAGCTGGAAAAGGCCCATTGAATTCCAATTCTATGACGTGTGGAAGTCCAAAGCCTTTCCTATGGCTTTTGTGAATTCCCAGGGGATCTATATTTCCCTTGTCCCCCATCTGCATCTCCTGGTCCTACACTTGCTGCTTCTAGTCTACAATGTTGACCCAGGTGTGACCAAGGCCATCACATAGGGCTATATAGATCGTGCTCTGCTGAAGGGCATCAAACTAAGAGGGCAGAGAGGTCTGAAAACCAGCCTGTGCCCTGCTCACCCTCAACATCCACCAATAAGAGTTTCCATTTACTAATTTACGAAAATGTACAACATGAGATAGTGGTGGTCCTGTGCCCCTCCTTATAACAAGGGTTTGTGATACAGATGACTACTTGAATCCAGGGGGGCAGGGGGAGGCGGGGAGATGGAGGCGATGGCATTTCTATTCTTAAACTAAGGTTTAATAACCTCTTTACCAGACAAATTTTAATGCCATTTCTTCTTACATAATCCCCAACTTCACATCAGCAAGTTGGATCCTCTCATCCCTCCATCTTCCCTCCCCTCCTGTTCCCTCCTCCTCCAACTTCTTATTCTTCCTCTCCTTCTCTCTCTCCCCCTCTTCTCTCATTTTTCCATGAACAGTTTAACCACTTTATTTGGTCTTTATTTTTCTGCCAACACACAAAGTTTCATCATATCCTCGGTAATTTATTAAGACATTTTTGTAAACAAAGAATGTTCATTCCCTAAAAGGATGTCAATTGAGATCCACTGTTAAGATAATACACAAGTCATCTTCTTACACATACATCTGTTTCCCTTCCCCCCTTTGTCTGTCAGTTCCTTAAGAGTAGATGTTGTATTTCCATAGTGCCCATTATAGAAGATATCCAGTCACTATTCAGTAAATGAAAAACTGAAATCACCTGGGGCTGACCAAGACCAGGCTCAGTTTCTCACTCTGCCCCTTATTAGCTGAGGACCTTAGAAAATTAACCTCTTAGAGCCTCAGTTCCTTCATCTATAAAAGCATCAGGACTAAGGTGAGGCAAGTGAGGCACTCACTTGCAGGCTTGGCAAAATTTAAGGAGACTGAGAGTGTCTCCTTAACTTTGTACTCTGGGAAATGGACTTGCCTCACCCTAGCCCTGACCCAGATCTAGAAAATCGGGATAATAATGATATCTATCTCATGATAATAATGATTATAGTAGAGATTATTTGAAATGAAGCATGCAGTACTAAGCATGCCATCTAGCATATTTCTGAGTATTAGGGAGGGTTTTAACTTAATAACTGTAGCCCTTATTATCATTTCAAGCTGTATTATATGAAACTGATCAGAAGCGTCATTGTTTAATAGAAGCTATTTGAAAATTAATGTTTAGAGTTGTAATAATTCAAACAGGTCTTTAATAATTTTCAACTTGGTAAAAAAAAAAAATGTTTTCATGCACACATTTGTTGTCCTATGGATTGGGATATATAGGAACACATCTTCGTCTCTCACCCTGAATCATCCTTAATGTAGAGTTGCCAAGTGAGAGGCATTGTTCTATCTTAGAGTATCTGCCCACAGGCAACTTAGGGTTAAGCTTCACATTTGAAACCATTGTTGGTTTTATATCCATAGCAGCTTAACCCAATGGCCTGTCTCTCCCAATTGGCATCACAGGTACTTCTCTGTGTACCTCAGTTTCATTGCTCTGAAGGATAGCACCTATCAACATAGGTGTTTCAACATCCCCGGGTTGGACATCTGCCCCAGGTGCCCTTGGACAACTGCCATGAGCCGTCTCATTGCATCTCTCCTCTTTGGATTTCAAACATCTATCCCGTTCTGACTGATGTGCTAGATTCTTTTAAAGTTCTCTTTTAAAACAATTCTTCCTGACAGTGAATTAATGCCTTTAGTGAGCATTAAGTCAGGTATAATTTCTTATATGTACTTGTATGCACAGGGAAAAAACTGTGACTATTTTGAAATACATTGAACCCATCCATAAAATCATGGAAAGATTTTTAAAATGTAAATGTCTAAACTTGACTCAGTGAAATCTTCGAAATGAAGTGTCACAGTACACCCTCTGGGTAGAAACAAAAGAGCTGAGGCCCCCCCCTTCACCCGAGGTATCCTCTGGTGAAAATTTTATATCATGTAGCTCATATTTGAAGTAAGACCATCCTCAAATGAAGACCATCCTCACCTTCAAACTGAGTGAAACTTCATCCAGCTGTTTTCACGCACTGTGATGCCAAAGAGACAGACAGGAACTTAACCACGTTTATGTAGCTGATGACGATGATGGACACGTGAGAACGTCAGGCTGGCTTAGAGGTACTGAGCAGTGGCAGACAGTACCTGGCACAGAGCAAGGCTTCCATAAATGCTATTATCTGTTAAGTGAAAGACAGTGTGCAAAAGCATACACACCCCATCATTATATCTAGGAGAAACAAATGAAGAAACATATGCCAGAAAGGATGTGAAAATGTCGGTAATAGTTGTGTTTGGACAGCCAGGAATTCTTTCCCTTTCTTCTTTGCAATATTTTCTCATTTTTCTTTAATGAACATGTATTATGTTTACCACGGAAATAGCATACAGCCTTAGTAAATTTTAAAAAATGTTTTTGGGAAACTCTATTTTGTCTACTCTCACCCTTTACAAATCAAATACTTTCCAGACCTCTGAAATGTTACGAGAGAAAGGACGTGAGGAAGACTTTATGGGAACTGACAGGAAGTCATCCTCTGGCAAGAAGGCTAATCCCTCTTTTTCTTTTTCTCTTCCCTTTTTCCTTCCCTCTTTCTCTCTCTGTAAGTGGAGCTGAATCAATGATTTGCAGCTGTGAGAGCTGCCACATTTATTTCTTTAATGATTTTTTTTTCTACCAAACCTCCTCATTGCCAAAGCTGCCTGGGCAAAATGAAAACATATAAACATTTAGAAGTTTGTTGTACTTTTTTAAGCAAAACAAAAATGAATGTGTCCTAAAAGCAACTAGACTGTGTAGGTCAACCATTATTTTTTTAGTTCCTTTTTTTATACCAGCAGATTTAGTAGCCAGAAAACTGCTGGAGTCTCTTTGCAGAATCCAAGCAACGTAAAATCACTGACCTCGGTTAAACTCCTGACCAGCCCAGCTAGTGAATAAAGTAAACAAAAATCCCACAACTAAAGCTGATTTTATGCCCCAGCTGTGGGACAGGATGTGGATATTTTAAATCAAACAAACTAACAACGAAATGCAACCACCGCCACCAACTCCCAAGCACCGGGGTGTAGCCCCCCATCACCCAGAGCACCACGAGTCCTTCCCAAAGTGCTCCTGCAGTAAATCCTTGATAAAGCTTGACTCAGAGCTCCTGAACTGTTAGAGCCGACCCAGAGTTCACCTGGCATTAATTTAAAGCTCTGACTCAGGTGGTATATGCGGAGGGACTCAGCATAGGTTGCTGCAGCTGTTGACAACCTTGAGTACACTAGGCACTGGTCTGATTCTTTGTAGAGAAAGAAAAAAGGGAGTGAAAAATCATTGAACCTCCTCTACCAGTCAGGCCCTCTCACCTACCATATCTAATTTCATCGGCACAACAAACTTATGAGGTGAGGATTATTGTTCCCATTTTACAGCTGAAGAAACGGAGGCCCAAAGAAGCAAAGTGGCTTGAGGAACGTCACCCAATAAGTCAATGGCAGATGGGCTTCCCTGGTGGCGCAGTGGTTAAGAATCCGCCTGCCAATGCAGGGGACACGGGTTCGAGCCCTGGTCTGGGAAGATCCCACATGCCGCGGAGCAACGAGGCCCGTGAGCCACAACCACTGAGCCTGCGCGTCTGGAGCCTGTGCCCCGCAACGGGAGGGGCCGCGACAGTGAGAGGCCCGCGCACCGCGATGAAGAGTGGCCCCTGCTCTTCGCAACTAGAGGAAGCCCTCGCACAGAAACGAAGACCCAACACAGCAAAAATAAATATAAATAAGTCAATGGCAGAGCCAGGAATAGAACTCAGATCCCCATGGCAACTGCCCAATAAGGATGGAATGGGAATTCCCTGGCATGGAGAATGCATTCCAGGAATCTCCTATATTAGGAATTCTCAAACCTAGTCCTTACCCCGAAGTTCAAATACTTCAACCTGCCTCTGTGACAAAGAGGGTTTCTGCGTAGTTTAAGGAAAAGTGGTAGAGTTCTTTTTTAAATGCCTCTGTGTTCATGGTGTGCCTATGTCAGCCAGAGCAATCATATCTCCTTTGTGACCAGGTCTTAGGAGATGAAGAGGACAATCCCATCTGGTCTCTGAATCTTGTCACCCGATAGCACAGGAGCCAGTCTCTTCTGGCCTAATCCTAAAACTACCATATCTCCTTTGGCAGGCTTTATTTTAGCCTAGAGGGCTATGGGGTTAGAAGATAATGGGTAAATATTTTAGGACCAACTCCTCATAAAAGAACAGGGAGGCCTGGGAGAGGATTTCCCCAAATCTAATCTATCCCTGGTTGGACAACATTCAATCTGTGTCTTGTGGACTGTGCCAGTTCACAGTAAAAGGGCTAACTGTTTACTGCAAATTTTATATAGTTCTCAACCCAGTGTTAAAATCAGGAGAAAATGCTTTTTGAAAAAATACATACCATGAGTTTTTTGTTTTTTTTTTTTTTTTAAGAATTAACAGTAGAATTTAAGGCACTCAAATCATTTGTCTCCTCTAAAGCCTCATGTCTTAACAACTACAAAATCTTGCCTCTGGAACCTGGCAGGATTTTAGATTGGGTGTTAATTCATTTGGGGGAGAAGGGGATTGGCATGCATTTACGTGGAGTAGGGAGAGATTTAGTACTTCTTGAGGAGAAAGCAGAGGTGAAATAGATGTAAAAATGTATCCCTCCTCAGCAGGACTTGGTTCCCACAGCTGAACTGCTGATTCTACAAGCCGCCTTCTGCTTCATATGAAAATGACCTCTTAGTTTTGCTCTGATTTCCTTTTGGTCATAATTACCTGTTATTATAATATTCTCATTACCACAATATAAAACTCTAGAGGATGGAGAAAATATAAAAATCACCACTAATCCTATCACCAACCAATAACAGTTTCCAGGGGGTTTTTTTTCCCTCTGTATGAGCTTTATTCAGCCATTCAACAAATATTTATTGAGCAACTACTTCTATGTGTCGAACGCTGTTCTTTTCCATTGTCATCGTCATCGCGGCGAACACCATCTTTTCCCTTGTTTCCACTGAATAATACAGACGGCTTATATTTCTAGCACCAGAAAAGAGAAAGGCAACATAAAACCGGTCAAAATTAAACTGCATTCTTGAAGTCTGAGGTGATGTCCTGGGAGTATCTTGGGATTTCCTCCGTGTGGGAAGTAACTCAGGGTCCATAGTCTAGTTGTTTCTCGTTCATCTGTGCCCAGGGGAGGGGGCTGCCTTAGCTGCTCCAAGAGCACTGGTGGTCACTTACCTCTAGGCAGACCTATCCACCCTGTCACATCTGGGCCCTTGACAGGGAAGGAGAATTGTCCTCCCTGAGAGGAGGAGGACTTTCCACTCCACACCTCCTGCACCTTCTCACCTCTGCTGACCTGAGGCCTTGAACTCTTTGTCCCAAGGAAAGAGCACAAAATCTCTAGAGAGTCTGTTCCGCCCCTCGGGCCCCTAGAAGAAACAAGATGGCAGCCCCCAGCTGGTCACTCTGGCCTTTTGTGATGGTCAGCCTGGAGCTTCACTCCCTCTAAGCCCCCTGGCCTCCCACACTGGAATGTAAATATAGAAGCCACCAACCTTCTTGGGATCCAACAAGCAGTGTGGGGCCCTCCGTCTTCTCCACCTCCAGGCACCCAGAACTCTCCTCCCTCCTCCCCCCAACCCACTTCAGGGCCCTGAGCTGCTCTCCTCACTGTTCATCAGTTTCTTCACCCAAACCACGTGAGAGAACTTGAGCCGATAGAAAATGAGGAAGCGGTGGATCCAGCTGACCTCTGGGAGGCCTCCTCGTTATACAGATGGGCTTACTGAATGTGAGGGGCCCCGAGGAAATGGGGGTTTCACCCCCTTCCCCATTCGTTACTCACCACAACTCCCATCACCATCCTTGTTCTTGGAGCGAAAGCAGCACACATGAGGACTGAAAAAATAACCATAGTAATAATAACAGTCAAAATTTCTTGATGATGACAATGAGCCAGGTCCTTGATGCTGCACTAGGTCCTTTATGAGGATCGTCTCATTTAATCCTTGGGACGAGTTAGTTATTATCCCCATTTTATACATGAGGAAATTTGGGCTCAGAGAGGTTATGTGACGTGCCCAAGGTCACACAGTTATTAAGTGGAGGAGGTGGGATCTGGACTAGAACAGGGTTCCTAAGCATCATCCTACACCACCTCCTGTGCCATTTACTCATACCTACTATGTGCCAGGCATTATGGTGGGGCCTTTATACAGGTTTCTTTAATCCCAAAACAACCTGTGAAGGAGGCTGTATCCCATAGTACTAAGTAACCTTCTGGAGTCAAACAGACTTTGCCTGTCATCTCTTAAACTCAATTGAGGCAATCGCCTGGGCTTGTGCCTTTCCCCCTCTGCTTTAAAGTGCCATATTGCAAAGAACATGGATTTTAGAGTGGAGTAGACTATCTGAATCCCAGCTCTTCCACATGGCAGCTATAGCAGCTTTGTTATCTCAAGTCTCAGTTTCTTCATACATAAAATGGAGATAAACACAACCTCCCTAATGGGGTTATTGGGGGTGGTTAGTTAAGGGACATAATGCAGGTAAAGCACAACACCTGGCATCAGTGTCCAATAAATGGTAATGCTTATTAGTAATAAATGGTAAGCATCAGAACCACAATACAAACTCAGGGATTATTGGCTCCAAATACCAGGAACACTGCACTTCCAGGGTCATGACAAATGTCCCAGCAATGTAATCAGGGTTCCTGCCTGAGTGACAGAAAATCGTGTGCTTTTGGAAACACTTGTTTGCTTTCATAGGGCATGCTTGCAATGCTGAGAAATGTACACCTTTCCTCATTTTTCTTTAAAAAATGAGTGTATCACACAAACTTTTTTGGAGGCCCCTCATCACAACTTCACTGCAAAGGTTCAGCAAGTTAGGCACATGTGAGAAGAGAATTTAGCAATATTTACATCCAACATCCCTAATTTACAAGGCAAACGTGATATGATGGATTTGCTCCCTGCCAGCAGCTACTTTGAACACTTGGAGTCATACTGCTGATTCATCAAATGAGGATAATAATATACTTGTTCAATTACCTGAACAACATGCTTCCCGGTGCTCCTCCATTCTCTCCCTTCCTAATTCCCACAAAACAAAAAATGCCATTTTCTCTGCAGAGGTACTCTTCACGCAAATCTCAGGGATATCTGCATTAAAAGTAAGTGTAAAATTTTGGAAAGTTTGGGCATAGTGGGCATATTTTGAATTGTAGATGATGGCAATGGGAAAAAAACCAACTTTTTTTTCACTCCATCTGACCCTACTTATGTATCAGGTTGGCCCTAGAAGCAGCTCTGAATTGCAGCACAAAGAGAATACCAGCAAATCTGCCTTTGAGACTGCGCCTTGTCCACTACTGGCTCTTTGACTCTGGGCGAGTCTGAGCCTCAGTTTTCCTACCTGTAAAAAGAGTTGGGGGGAGGGTAACACCCAACTGCTAGAGCTGTTGTGAGGACTAAGTAAAATAAAGGACATGAAAGCACTTTGAAAACCCTGGGTATCCACAGAGACGTGAGATCTTATTGTGGCTTGTAATAATTAAAATCGGAGTTGTCATTGTTAACTGTAAGTCTAAGAGTAACCTCAATTTGTGTTTAATTCCTGGTGAAAAGCACTTTCCAGAATGGCATCCAGCTTTGGTCTGCAGTCATAGAGTTTACTAGTAAATACTTGTGCACGGGTGGCAAGCGACGTCCCCAGATGTGTCTAAGCCAACAGTAACACCCGACAGCCATCATTCCAGTCTGGTTCCTTCTCTCTGAAACACTTTGTCCTGTTTGCAGAACTGGCCCACAATTGGCACATTTGAAGAGTGGTGAGGAAGCCAGTGGCTAGAGCAGAGTGAGTAGGGGCAAGGGTGGTGAGCAATGAGCTCAGAGAAGCAGTGAGAGACAGGACCTGTGAGGGGGTTGAGAGGGAAGCCCCTGGAGGGCTGTGAGCAAAGGAGGCTGTGATCGAACTCAGTTTCTAACTGGATCATTTCAGGGCCAGAGTGGAAGTGGGGAGGCCAGCAAGGAGACCTTAACCCTGACGAGGGGCCTGGTGGGTTGGACCAGGGAGTTAGTGATGGAGGTGGTGAGTAGTGACTTGGTGCTGGACATAGAAAGGACGTGTAGGGGAATGTGTTGTCCAGGAGGAGCCAAGATTTGGGCCCGAGCATCTGCAAAGAAGACAGTGTAGCAGGTGTTGGGGAGCCCAGGAGTTCTGCTCTAAGAACTATTTTAAAGAATTACATTTGGGGGACTTCCCTGCTGGCGCAGTGGTTAAGAATCCGCCTGCCAATGCAAGGGACACAGGTTCAAGCCTTGGTCCGGGAAGATCCCACATGCCGCAGAGCAACTAAGCCCCTGCGCCACAGCTACTGAGCCTGTGCACCTAGAGCCCGTGCTCCACAACAAGAGAAGCCACTGCAATGAGAAGCCCGCGCACCGCAACGAAGAGTAGCCCCCGCTCGCCGCAACCAGAGAAAGCCCACACGCAGCAACGAAGACCCAACACAGCCAAAAATAAATAAGTAAATAAATTTTAAAAATATATATTAAAAAAAAGAAAAGAATTACACCTGGGAGTTTTAGTAAAACATTTATCCACATGTGAGTTTTTGAAAAGGCACACACATCCATAACACACATTATAATTTTCAAGGAAATTTCTTGTCCGTTACCTCATTTGATCCTTAAAGCAGCCTTGTGAGGTTGCTGCTACTTTCCCCACTGCGTCATGATTTGATTGAACAAGTAGAATCACTATGGTTTGATATAGAATAAGGGGTTTACCGTAGAAATTAGACCTTCTGCCATGGGTAAGCTCATGGAGAAGGGTCTGTGTCAGGTGTTGTGCCTACAGTTGATACTGGAAGTCGGGAGGGAAATCTGGACATGAAATGAAGGAGAGCAAGGATGTGCTAGAATCCACATGGAAAATAGGGACCCCATGAACATGAACCAGAGCCTGTGTCCATCTCCCACCACCTCCAACCTCAGTGTCACAGACGACCTACAGGAGAAGCCGTGCCCTTTACGTGCAACTGCACACACTCTGACCCAGGACTTGAAAGGGCTACAGGAGGATATAATAGGAGCTGAAGGTCCAGGTGCAGCGCCACACCAATGAGCTGAGCTAGCAGATCAGCAACAGTGTGAGAGTGCGTGTGTGCGTGTGTGTGTGTGTTGCCACAGTGCCTGCTATAGCATAAAAATAGTTCCTGCTTCGCTGCCACCCTCCAAATCTAGCACAGATTTGTCTTGTAGCCAACTCGAAATGAGATCCACACAGGGAAGGGAACCCTGGGAAAAATGATTCCAGCGTAGCTAAATTGACATGGTATAAAGTCACCACACCCAGTTTACAGATGAAGAAAATTAAGGCCCAGAGAAATGACCTGACTTGCCCAGTGCCTCGCAGAACCTTTGTAGCAGAGGTTTTTTCCAGAGCCAGTTTTGCTGACCCCTAGCCCTCTGGCTTTAGTTCGCAGTTTTTGGACGCTTGCTATGTGCCGGACACTGAACCATCACAGCCAATGCTCACCACCACTTTAGGGACTAGGTATTATATTCCCCAGTTTACAGATGAACATACCGAGGCTCAAATAGGTCAAGTCAAGTAATACAACTACGGAAAGAGAAAGCCGAGATTCAAGCGCGGATTGGTCAGACCACAAGCCCCACACTCTCAGTCTCCTAATGTGTGGGCTCTCCTCCACTAACCTCGTGTCCCACCCTGCTTCCTAGGGTGAGGCATCAGAAGATGCCTCAAGCTAAGAGAGGTCCTGGCACCCCACTTTCCCCTCCGTGGTGCCGGCCTGGGGCCAGTTCCCTCCCACCCCATGGACAGTGTGAAAACATGGTAGGAAGTGCTTTGGTTAGTGCAGTTAGGAGCTGCACTGAAGGGAACACGTACTCCCAACACAGCAGGGCAAAAGCACCAGAGCACAGGCTCTGATGGGGAAGAAGCCCACCAGCTCTCGGCCACAGGAACCAGAAGCATAAAAGTCAAGCAAGTGCCCCCTTGTTGCTGAGAGATTTCCCACAGTTCCAAAGAGGCCAGAAAATAGATCTGGGTGGGGGACAGGAGAAGGCCTATTGCTTAGAAATAAAACCTAAGATGTGTGGCTTTAGAGTTATCAAACAACTCTACATTCATTTAATTCCCTTGATAATAGTAATAATAATAATAATGTAACAGCTATTATTACATATTGCAGTGGACTGCTTATTTTGTGCCAGGCACTCTTTTAAGCATTTCACGTAAATTAACCCAGTTAATCCTCACAATAAGCATATAGGGTAGGAGGTACTATTGTCCCTACTGGGAAATTGAGGTATGGAAAGATTATAACTTGTCCAGGGAGCCCAGGGCGTCTGCCACCAGAGCCTAGTTGTTCAACCTTTATGCGATACTAATCTGTCTCTCCACAGCCCTGTAAGGAAAGGAGACAGGAAAGGAAGGTGACAGGATTATGGTCTCCATTTTGCAGATGAGGAAACTGAGGCTCAGAGAGTGGAATAAGGTGCCTAAAACCTCCCTGCCAAACCCAAATTTGAAGCCAGAGCTAGTCAACTGTGAAGCTCATTCCCTTTCCACTCTGCCGCTCAGTCCTGTTCAGTTAGTGAATGGCACATTCAGGACTTGAGACCAAGTCTTCCAATGTCTAACTCAAGCCCAGCACCAGTTGCTTATGGTTTGCCAGAAAGACTCATTGCTTTGAATACTCAAGTGGGCAATTTGGCTTCCAAAGTCAGCCTGGAGGCCAAAAGCCATCTACCTGGTGAACAGAATGGTCCTCTCACATTTTCAGTCAGGAAAGGACCAATGTTGACTTTCCCACCTTGGAAATGTTGCCTCACGCCTTGAAAACAGAAGAACAAAAATAATTTGAGTTTTAGAGGTTGGGCAACCCCAGCCCTGGTCTATGGCCATAACTGTGGTCGTCCTAGCATTTAGACCCTTGGAGGCAATAGTGTAATCACGCCTCTGTAATTCAACAAAACTCACTCACCCAGCATCGGCTTACTAGGCAGCCCCTCCAGAGACACACCCTAGGGGAAGGGGAGGCATGTACATCAGGGAGCTCACACACAGTCCCTGCCTTCGGTGACTTTACTGAGTAGCTGGGCAAACTCCAGTTCCCCTCCCACCCATCCGCACCACCACATACCTAAATAATATCAAGAAACATGGCCACAGGAACCAGTGGAAGCTAGCGGGAAAATGGCTGATAAAATTTTCTTTCATCATTCACTCAATTATATATAAATATGCATAGTTTCCTCTTACTTGTCATGTACTATGCTAGGCACTTTGGATGTGAATCACATTTAATCTTCCTAACACCCCCATATGGGACGTACTAGTATCTTTATTTTACAGATAAAGGGAAGCACATAGTGGGAAGATGACTTGCTCAAGATCAGCCTGTGAGATAGTGTTTGTAATTCTAGAACTCAGATCATCTGACATCCAGTTCACAGTTCTTTTAATTCCATCATACTAGAAAGGGGATTATAAGATCCTGGAGTAAAACACAGGAGCAAAGCAAGCAGAGAAAAAAGAGTGAGACAGGCAAATCAATGGGCAGGTCATTACAGATTTTTTACCTACCCATGGAAGGCAGAAATAACTAAGACAGCTAGTTGTCCAGCAAAGCATGGTGTTCCCCTTTCATAGCGGAGCCATGTTGCTAGGAAATGACTGCCAAGCCAAGGCCTCCCTTTGCCCTTGCATCTCGATGTGGCTGTGGAATCTGTTCTCACCCGTGGGATGAGAACAGAAGTCGTGTATGTCACTTTTGGGCAGTGTGTTTAAGAAGTGGTTATGCCTTCTTTATTCCCACTTTTCCCATCCACTGGTAGAAAACATAGGGTCTCACCACAGACACTCCAGACATCCCTGCTGGGAGAAGAGCAGTTGGGTAAACAGAATCTCACATTTGGGCTGGATGTGAGCAAGAAATGAACTTCTGTTCTATTGGTCCATCATACGTTTGAGGGTTTACTTGTTACAGCATCTAGCATTAGGCTAACTAAATATGGCAGATGAGTGCTAGGCTTTGGGTTGTTGTAGAACATAATTCACTCTACCTCTCAGGTAGGCAATAAATCAATAAGGTACATATAGGTTAACCAGCCTTTCTGAGGACAAGGAGGGCCCTTGGCCAGAGGTGTGGCTTTCACTAGACTGAGCTCCCTGGGCTGAGGCCTGTCTCACTGCTCTCTGTTTCCCGGGTCTAGCACAGCTCCTGGCTCATGGGACACATTCAGTAGGTGCTCTATGAACGGATCACTTCCCAGGTCCTTGCCACCAGAACACAGTGAGTGGCCGCAAGACTGAAACTTGATGCAAATATCTTGAAACCAGAAAAAAAGGGAGTATTTCTAAAATGTCTGGGAGAGAATCTGAACTAAGCCTTGAGCCTCTCTCAGCCAGACAGAGCTGACAAACAGTACAGCAGATGCAATAAGGAAATATTTTGGACTTTAACAACATTATACATATAACAAAACGAAAGAAGAAATCCCTCAATAAAACACCCTTGTGAAGGACCCCCCCGCCAACCCTTACCCCAAGGAAGGTTTCCTAAGTGATGAACTGGAGTGTTCCGATCCTTCTCCTGATGCATAACCATCACTTGTATTCCCAAAGGACTTTTCTGCTTAGGAATTTTTATGGGGAAGGCCTTGAAATACCCTGGGGGAGAGCTTATGGTAAATGTTTTAACAGGGTACAGTAGCCATAATATGATAGCTGATGTAGAAGGAAACCCAGATGGTAGCTAAGATGTCAGGAAATGCAATTTTCTTTTTTATCTGGGGAAAAGGTTTTCCCCGAATTCCAGAACCTATAGTGATCTGGCCTCATAGATGGTCGATTTGAAACCTCAACACAAAAGGATCTCTTCCAACTTGTTAGGGGAGAGGGTACGGGACCACTGCCTCTGGGACCACTACCTCTGGGACCACTCAGGAACTGGACTTGCTCCCTTTAACTAAGTTGCAGCAGAATTCACATTCTTTGGCTAAGAAAAGAAAATGTATCTGTAGATCCACAGGCTGATAAACACTAAGGATAAAAGCCTGTATTAGATGACACGTGCTCTGCAGATATTACTCTTTTACCACAGGTACTTTGAAGATGTCTAACTGCACAACAACTCCGAAAAGCAGGCATCATTTCTACCACATTACAGACTCATCAACTGAGGCATGCCAGCCAGCCATCCAGGAAAGGGCAGGGTCTGGCTCCAAGTCCGGGTCTAGATGATGCCAAAACCCACTGTACGCTACAGATGCCCCTTGGGTCAGACCCCTCCTGACTCCAGATCCAGCATGCTCCCCACCACATCACTGCTGCCTGGGGGAAAGGGAAAGACATCCTTGCCTTAGATTACTCACAGTGCCTCTACATCGGGATTTTGCTTTGCTGAAGGGAAAAGGCTAAACCATCTATAACTTAAAGGAGACACCACAAATACAAGATCTCCCAGGAAACCCCTTGACCCCTCGCTTTGGTGCCCAGTAAATTCAGCTGCCATCACCACCAAAGGCAACAACATAGATTTCTCCTCTTTTGCCTCTGTCCTTATGAGCTCAGTCTTAACTGTTGCTCTGTAAATTTCTTTTATGATGAGGTGCCTGAAATATAACATTCTCAGCAGTTTAGAGCACAAAACTGATTTTAACACATTATGGTACATCTGGGGATTGAAAGCCCATGGAAGCAGGTCAAATACAGGTACTGAGCTTTGCTGTAGAATTCAGCTAGCTGAGTTGGACACATCAAACTGCCTTTGCATTCCAACCTGTTGTACCTCTAAGCCCAGCTAGTCGATTTCCCCAAGCTCCAGGGCTGGGGAGTGCCAAGCCCATTCTGGCCAGAAATCAAGTACAGTCTCTTGAGCTCAGACCAAAACTGTTCTTTCCAGAGCCCTTTGCCATGCCTGTGTCACCTGCCTCCTTTCCTGAGCTGCCCTCTGAATTCTCTTCTCTCTAGGCCAGACATGCTTGCTCTTCACCCAAACCCCCCTCAAGAGGTTTTTCTTCTTTTTCTATCTTTGTTCGGTAGTATAATTCTTTTTAAAATTTTTACATCCCTTGGGCATTTAAAACTGCCTATTCATCACAAAAATATGATGAGATGCATCATCCAGAATCCTACCACTTTTTCCCATCCCTAGTTTATTTGCAGACACAATAGCTAAAGAGTTTGTACAATTATATCACAGATGCATTTTTGGCAGTTGTTATATTCCTTTGTGGCTGGGATGGCAAATGGGTCTCCTTTCTTGACCTGAATCTGGTCAATCTGCCTGGCATACTGGCTTGGGAAGATCCTAGGCTCAGCAGGTAAGTGTGCTGGGAGCAGTTAGTGATTTCTGCCATGGGCTCATTTTGGGAGAGAGGAAAGCGTGGGAGCACACAGACATGTCTGCTTAACTGTACTGTTAAGGGTTGTGGTAGACTGTCTGAAAATATGGCCTCCACCAATTCCTCCCAGCCCTGGACAGGTAGGTAGGTAGAGTCTGTTTCTCCTCCCCTAGAATCTGGGCTGGCTTCTTGACCAATTTTGATCAACAGAATGCAGTGGAAAAGACACTGTGACTTTCAGTCCCTAAGAGGCCTTGAAGCCTCTGTTCACCCTCTTGGGATCCAGCCACCATGTAAAGAAGTTCAGATGAAAGATGCCATGGAGAAAGAGAAAGAGCGAGGGAGGCCCAGTCAGCCCCAGCTGTCCCAGCCACCTCAGTGAGGCACTAGACATGGAAATGAAGCCATCTTGGATGCCAGCCCACACCAGGCTCCCAGCTGAATGCATCCACGTGAGTGACCTGGTCAGTGCCACCTGTGCCAGAAGAACTGTCCAGCAGAGCCCAGCCAATCCACAGAATCATGAGAAATAATAAAATGCCATGGTTTAAGCCACAATGTGGGGGTATTTTGTTACACAGCAGTAGGTAATGCATACAATACTTTCATCTTTTTAAAAATTTTTTATTTATTTATTTATACAGCAGGTTCTTATTAGTTATCTATTTTATACACATCAGTGTATACATGTCAATCCCAATCGCCCAATTCATCCCACCACCACCCCCACCCCACTAATACTTTCACCTTAATAGCTGATTTTCCGAATTCCCACTTTAGGCTATCAAGTCCCCTCTTGCATAACATTTTCCTTGACCTTTCTCTACCCAAATGGAAACTGCAGTTCTCTCTTTTGTGTCCCCTCTGACCCCTTACTTCTCATTGTACATACTTGTTTGCAAATCCAAGTGCCTTACTGGACTGGACTGCTGGAGGCCACCGTCCGGGTTTCATTCATATGTGAATCACCAGCTCTGTAAGAGAGGGCCTGGCACAGCGATGAGAGCTCAACAGATGTTTGCTGAATAAATGAACTAAATGAGTGAATTGACCATTGCACTGAGCTTACCTCTGCCCATAATCCTGCCTCCCCTCCCCGCATGTACTGGTATACCTCCCTCACTTCACCAAATCTCTCATCAACAAAGACTTCCTCCACCACCGTATCCCAAACAGCAACTTCTTCTATCTCTCTCTAGCCTTTTACTCTCTTTTATTTTCCTTCACAGCACATATAACCCTCTGAGAGTGTATATACCTATTTGTATGTCTCTCTCCGTTAGAATGTTATCTCGTAATGTCAGAGACTTTGTTTTACTCACTGCTGTGCCCCAGTACCTGGAACAATGCCCAACACCTAGGAGGTGTTCAATAAATAATTGTTGAATGAATAAGTAAATGAATATATGTATCATAACAAGAACAACAAATTTCGGTAGTTTTCCCACTTTTAATTTGAGCTGTCCTATATTTCAGCTTGGTAGGTATGATTAGTACCCACCAGTATCCAGTTCGCCCCTCCTTCCTGGGCACACAGAAGACCACTCATCCCAATAACCATGAGGTTAGGTGTGGCCATGGGAGTAGATCTAGCCCCCGGGCTCTGAGGGAAAGTGACACTAGCATATCTGGGCTGCAGCACTGCTGAGAGGGTGTGTGCTCCCCACGAGCCCCTGCCCTGCCTGGGCTGAGATGATGGAGACACCAAATCACAGGAGTCCGGGATTGCCGAGCCGCTGGATGGAGAGCAGCTGCTCTGGAGAGCTGCCCAGAACCACAGGGGACTTTGCATGAGTCAGAAACTAACTTGTGTTAAGTCACTGAGATTTGAGAGTGGGCTGTTACTGCAACACAGCCTAGCCCAACCTGATCCCCAAAAGCCTATTTGCTTCAAATTCCTTTACGTCTGAGAAAGAGATGAGGCAAATGTACGGGAAAGAGGGAAAGAATAAAGTGTTTCCATCACCCAAATATTAATCTACAATTTCAAAGTACAAAAGGGTCCGCCATGAGCCAAGCATGGTGCCAGGTCCCAAGCTGGGCCCTGAGGGAATTGGAATGAATCTGAATCAAGAGCTCACAGACCACTGAGAGAGACAGGCGTGTTATTAAAATATGATGGGATGCTGCAATGGCTATAGTTCTACTATGTACAAAGTGCTCAGGGCACACGTAGGGTGGAACACTGCATTCTGCCTGTTCCTATGTTAAGGTCACTCCGAGCTCAGCCAAAGAGGGGCCGCTCCTAGAACACTCACAGGAGCCAGACTAGGTCAGACTGTCTCTAGCAGTTAAAGCGGGCAAACAAGGCAAGGGGCAAAGTTTCCCTTCCCTCCTTATCGTGCCTCCTCTTGGCTCTGGCCTGCAGGCGCCTCTTGCCCGGTGTGGAAGGCCTCCCCTGGCTCTGCAGGTCCTCCCCTTGGCCTGTCCTCTAAATCAGAGCCCTAAGTGGTGTATTAGTCAGGATTCTCCAGAGAAACACAACCAGATACGTGTTTGTTTGTTTATTAATTATAAGGAATTGGCTCACACAGTTATGGAGACTGAGAAGTCCCAAGATCGGCAATCAAGAAGTCTGAGAGGCAGGATTGCCCATGATGTGGTCCAAGTCCAAAGGCCTGAGAATCAGGAGAGATAATGGTATAAATTCCAGTCTGAAAGCCTGCAGGCCTGAGACCCGAGAAGAGTGATTTTTCAGTTTGAGTCCAAAGGAAAGAAAAGACTGATGTCCCAGTTCAAGTCAGTCAAACAGCAGGTGTTCCCTCTTACCCAGTCAGTTTTGTTCTATTTAGGTCTTCAGTTGATTGGATGAGTCCCACCCACATCAGGAAGGGCATCTGCTTTACTCAGTCTACTGGTTTGTTGTACACCTGAAACTAACACAACATTGTTAATCAACTGTACTCCAATATAAAATAAAAAGTTTTAAAAAAAAAAGAAAAGCAAATGTTAATCTTCATCCAGAAACAGTCTCACAGACACACCCAGAATAATGTCTGACCAAGTGTCTGGTCATCCCTGGCCCAGTCAACTTGACACATAACATTAACCATCATGGTTGGTGACACTTGTCCTGCCTGCTTTCCCATTGATTCACAGCCAGTTCAGCTTGGGAAGCAAAAAGGAGGGGAAGGGAATCCAACAGACTAACGTATGTCAACGATGGAAGTAATTCTCATTCATTTAGTGGCTACTGCTAGCCAGGCATGTTAGACACATTCTCTCTAACCTTTATACAACTCTGCAACATGGGAGAATGAGCCCCATTCTACAGATAGGGAACCTCAAGATCAGAGAGATGACGTATACTGAGAGTAAGTCATTGTATCAGCTGGTGGCTCTCAGAGGTCTGTACAGAAGTCTGTACAGCACGGCCCCATCTTCTAATTCCTGCCCTGTAACCAAGTTCCTGACTTTAATATCTGAGCTATTCTGTCTGCCCCTTAGCCTTACAGTGATTGTTTCCTTCCTATGTGTTTGCAATAGCAAAGTAAAAAATCCCAACCATCTGCCACTTAATAAAAAGAAAAATATTATTTATATTTTTAACTCAAAGGATATGGTCATGGCAGCAGGAAGCAAGCAGGGCAGGTAGATCAGCTGACTGCAAGGCTCTCACAAGCCCATGTCCCTTGTCTTCTCCCACCACCTCATCTTGCTACTCCAAAGCCATTAAAGAAATAGCCCCTGGCTCTGAACAGCACCCAGGAAAAGGCAATTCAGAAGCTGGGACTCTGATGGCAAGGTGCCTTCTAGGTCTATTGCCCTTGAGCTTGGAGACCTCTACGATTTCTCTGCCTGGCTTGCTTTTACAGTTTCTCTAGGACCAGGAGGTTGCTACTTCAAAATGGTCCCTTGCCCTTTATTCATTGGTCAGTTCATGCATGTGATCCAACTGCTTCTCCAATCAGGAGCATTTAAGAAGGAGGTGGTGAAGTCATCCAGATCAACTGCAGGGGCAGGGTGGCCTTAGGAAGAGTCCAAAGGACTGCTGTCATTGCAGCTTTAATTGACAGGTACGCTAGGGGAGGACAAGGGTAAAACCACAAGCAGCAGCCAATGTCTTAGTTTGTTCCGGCGGCTGTAATAAGTACCAAAGACTGGACAGCTTATAACAACAGAATTCTATTTCTCAAAGTTCTAGAGGATGAGACTTCCAAGATCATGGTGCTGGCAGATTCAGTGTCTGGTGAGAGCCCACTTCTTGGTTCATAGATGGCTGTCTTCTCACTAAGTCCTCATATGGCTGAAGGAGAGGAAGGAGCTCTCTGGAGTCTCTTTTATAAGGACACTAGTCCCATTCAGGAGAGCTCTGCCCTTATCAGCTAACTGCCTCTCAAAGGCCCTACCTCCAAATACCATCACGTTGGGGATTAGGTTTCAACACATGAATTCTGAGGGGACAGAAGAAATAATCTATAGCAGCCAAGAAACAAAAGACCTTTAGGAACAAAGTATTTCTAATCCTTATCTTTTGCTGAGACATCTTTAGCCCAAGAACCAGGACATTTCCTTGGTTACAAAATTCAACTTTATTAGAGTAAAGAGCAAGATAAACATGCAGTTCTAAGAGTTTCTAAGGACAAGCCAAGGCAGTGTGTGTGTGTGTGTGTGTGTGTGTAAAATAGGTCTTATTTACAATTATAGCTGGGTCAAGACTTGAACCCAAATCATCCTTACTCCCAAATCCACACAAACACCAATGTACCCTTCGTTTAATACAATGTCACCTGCATGGGTGATATGTTTAAAATAAGAAAATGCTTATTCCTCCCATCTGAGACACAAGCCCCTGGGGTTTCACAGGAACCTTTGGAAGGTAATGCTTTAACCAGTGATTTTTAGTCTTTGTCTTTTTGGCTCCAAACAAATAAAAAATAAATATTCATGCTTCCACTGGGAGCAGTAGCTCACTATGGCATAGACATAGAGTTTCAGTGCAGGGTTGGGGGCAGAGAGAAGAGGGCATGTGTGGGCTGGACAAGCCCTCAGGTGATTTGGACACATCATGGGGAGATAAATAGTATGGGCTTCTACTCTACAAGGATCCTAATGTTCAGGCCTGGTCTTCATGGGACAGATCTCATTTTAGTCCTTTGTTTTTTTCTAACTTAAATTTACACAATTTTTCATTAATAAGACAATTAAAAATAAACTCTAGTCTCCTTGGAGCTCTATGTTTCCTTAATATCATTGCCAGAAAATTAGACACAGCTGGGTGCTGCCTTTACAGGAAGACATGGCCTTTGGAATCAGAGAGACCCAGGCTCAAATTCCAGATCCTCTCTAGGAAGGGCACTAAACCCCTTGACTCAGTTTCACCCACCCCTTCAGCCTTAGTTTCCTCACCCTCAGAACCAGATGATCCTATCACCTTTCCAGATTTGGAGGGTCTTACATGCTACAGACAATAAATATTTTCCAGTCTGCTGCCTCTCACTGAATGTTGCTTCAGAAGTCCATTTCCAAGAGTTGGCCTAGTGTGTATATTTGTCATTTGAAATAGCTATACAGTATTCTATTGTGATAATGTGTCACAATTTGCTCTGCCATTTCCCCAGTGGTGGTAGTGGGGATCGTTTCTAGTTTTCTTTTCTTATGAATTGGATTGCTATGAACATCTTTACACAGATGACTTTTTCCCCCCTTAAGGGATTTCCTTGGAGTAAATTCCCAGCAGTAGAATTACTGGATTGAAGAGTAGAATCTTCTTCATAGCCCTTGTTATTTGTTGCCAGATGAATTCTCATTTTCTAAGAAGGCTTTCAGCTGGGAGAGCCCAGCATTTGTGGTAGATATTATGGGTGGTTTCTGTCTGCCACTGCTGTTCCTGTCAAAAGCCTTACTGGAGAAATCATTCTCAGACTCTCATCCTGAAATTGGCACGAAGTGGTAGGAAATATGGACTAAATATAGAAGAAAGTGGAATGTGTAGGGATGCAGGGCTGGGAGAGTGAAGGTTGATAAAGCTCTCTGCATTTAGGAATTAGGATCTGATTTGACTATGCACCTTGGTCTAGAGTTAAAGGATGCTGGAAGAAAACACTTCCAATAAACTAATATTTAATGTTTTCATTCTACATACACTTATGAGCCCTTACCCAACATGTGCCAACATTTATTTGGTGTCTGAACCTAGCCTCCCCAACTCACTTTGTAATATGAGGAAGGCAAGTGGTCAAAGTCTGGTCCTGCCCACCAGGGGCCTTTCCCAGCTCAGATACTAGAAGAGAGAGCCTGCTTAAGAAGCCAAATAAGAGTATGAGTAGAGCCTCAAATCAGAGGCAGATAACAAACTGAGGCACAGAACAACGAATCAAGAGCTTCCCTGAAATTAGCAAATGCAAAAGTCCAGAGCAAGAGTAATGGGAGTATATGTGGAGTAAAGGAGAAAACTGCAGGGAGGGAGGGTGATGTAAACCAGTATAATTTCCTAAAAGTTTTTTAATTGTGCTGTTCAAATCTTAAATATCTTTGCCAATGTTGTTTTCTGCTTGATCTATCAATAACCAAGAAAGCTGTATTAAAATAGTGAAGGATCTGTTAATGATTCTTTGTAGATCTAACAATATATATAATATATAATTTTGAAGCTATGCTATTAGGTGAATATGTTTTATACTGTTACCTTCCTGATAAATTGAACCTCTTAGCATGATGCAGTGATTCTCTTTATTTTTCTTAAAGCTTTCCCCCTCGAATTCTATTTTGTTTTGCATTGATTTAACTATAGCTGCTTTTTTTGGTTAATATTTTCCTGCTTTATTTTTTCTAGCCTTTGACTTTAAAATTTTCTGTATTCATACATTATAGTTGAAAATCCCATAGGAATCATATAGTTAAATTGGTTTCTATATAGCCTAAGAATCTTTGTGTTTTAACAGGAGAGTTTTATCCATTTACATATATTGTGATCACTGATTGATTTGGATTATTTCTGCCCTCTTACTTCTATTTCTCTTTTCTATTCCTACTGTCTTTCCTGTTTTACACCCACTCTTATTACCTTATTTGAACTGACTGAATTTTTGCTCTTCCTCATCCTACTTCTCCCTGTACTTGTTTGGAAATTAAATGCTCCAAGTCTATTCTTTTCAACAAAGTATAAATAGCATTTTCACTTTTTCTCAGAAAATACCATGACCTTATAACGCCTTAAATCTGATCACCTCCTCCTCCAAACTTACGTACTATTTTTGTCCATGTTTCAGTTCTTGGCTTTTTGCCCCAGACACTAGATATTATCATTATTTTAGTTTTCTTAGTTTTGTCTACAAATTTACCAAAATCCCCATTCACCATATCTCCTTGAACATTTCATCCATTTTCCTTAATAATTATCTGCTGTTAGTAAACTTTCTCAGTTTTTGTTTTTCTGCACATTTCTGTATTTTACCCTTATTCTCGATTGGTAGTTTTCCTGGGTATGGAATTGTGGATTATTTTATTTCAGCACATTGAAGATATCAATTCAGCATTTTCTGGTTTCCATATTTTCTCTAGAGAAATGCAGAACAAAACTACAATGAGCTACCATTTCACACCGGTCAGAATGGCCATCATTAAAAAGTCTACAAATGACAAATGCTGGAGAGGGTGTGGAGAAAAGAGAACCCTCCTACACTGTTGGTGGGAATGTAAGTTGGTGCAGCCACTCTGGAAAACAGTACGGAGGTTCCTCAAAAAACTAAAAATAGAGTTGCCATAGGACCTTGCAATCCCACTCTTGGGTATATATCCAGAGAAAACTGTAATTTGAAAAGATCCATGCACCCCTATGTTCATAGCAGCACTAGTCACAATAGCCAAGACACTGAAGCAACCTAAATGTCCATTGACAGATGAATGGATAAAGAAGATGTGGTACATATATACAATGGAATACTACTCAGCCAGAAAAAAGAATGAAATAGTGCCATTTGTAGCAACATGGAGGGACCCAGAGATGATCATACTAAGTGAAGTAAGTCAAAAAGAAGGCAAATACCATATGATATCACTCGTATGTAGAATCTAAAATATGACACAAATGAGCCTATCTACAAAACAGAAACAGACTCACAGACATAGAGAACAGGCTTGTGGTTGCCAAGGGGGAGAGGAGTAGGGGAGGGGGTGGATTGGGAGTTTGGGATTAGCAGATGCAATCTATTATATATAGAATGGATAAACAACAAGGTCCTACTGTATAGCACAGGGAACTATATTCAGTATCCTGTGATAAACCATAATGGAAACAGATATGAAAAAGAATGTATACTCAATACTCTGTAATGGCCTGTATGGGAAAAAAAATCTAAAAAAGAGTTGATATACGTATATGTATAACTGATTCACTTTGCTGTACACCTGAAACTAACACATTGTAAATCAACTATATGACAATAAAAAATTTTTTAAAAAGAAAGAAAAAGAATGTATATATGAATATACAAATATGTATAACTGAATCACTTTGCCATACAGCAGAAATTAACACAACATTGTAAATCAACTATACTCCAATTTAAAAAAAAAAAAAGAAGAAGAAGAAGAAGAGACAACAGAGTGCTTGTCCTTTCTCTCTGCCATGTGAAGACATGGCCAGAAGGTGGCTGTCGGCAAGCCAGGGAGACAGCCCTCACCAGAACCCAACCATGCTCGCTCCCTGATCTTAGACTTCCTGTCTCCAGAACTGAGAAAAAAATGTTCTGTTGTTTAAGCCACCCAGTCTGTGTTACTTTGTTATGGCAGCCCAAGGAGACTCCGCATAAAAACTGAGATAATATAGTAAAATATATATTTCTTTCTCTCTAGAGAAGTCAGCCATCAGACACATTGCTGATCTTTTGAGAAAAGTCTTATCTTTTCTTTCCAACTTATCTTCTCTTTCATCCCACCTCCAAATACCTTTTTTGATTTTCTGGAGTTTGCCATTATTTGTATTTGTGTGTGTGTGTGTGTGTGTAATTTGTTGTTATTTTGGATCTGAGAACTGGTTTCTGTTGTATGCCTTATTCTCTGGAAAATAGACTCTGAGTGAAAGACTGGCATGCAGAAAGCTTTTTGAAGAGAGTTCTCAGGATCAAGGTCTGTAAAGTAAAGGAATAGGATTGGAACAGGATGAAATTGGGTTGTGATATAGTCACAAAAATGGCATCATCAGCCCATCCTATGGGGAACTCTGGCACTTAGATGGCCAGAGTCAGAAGCATTGTCCCAAACTGGGGCAATGTAGCTGAGCCTTTATAATTTCACAGCAATGACTCATTGGACCGAGGCAGCCCTCGAGAGAGGTGTGTGACATTGGGCAAGGCAACTCTCTTCAGCTGTACCTTGTCAATTGCCAACACTCTTAGTAGCTGGTCCTGGTGGGGGTAGGAAACAGAATTGGGCTGGAACACCAGAGCATCCACTACAGTCCACCCCTCATGATATTCAGACCTACTTGTTGGAATATGTCCTGGAAGCATATCTTTCAGGACTTTACTGGACTCTTTTTCTGGATAAACTTAAAAATAAGGTTAATGGTATAAACTACTGCACTGACTGCTGCAGGACAAAGCAGATACTCATCATCGCCTTCCTCTACTCTCCAGACCCCTCATCCTCAGCTAGTGCCTCTGAAGGTTTAAACAGCTTACCTGGAGGGGTGACCCAGCCTCTCATCTCTGAAGGATCTGAACTCTTGGTCACCCTGGCCTTCTCAGGCAATGACTTTTGCACTTATCTATTTACCATGAAAATTAGGTAAAGAAGTACCAAGAAACATTCAAATAAATCACCTGGGTGCCAAACATATTCTTCCCTGCCCCCACTGTGTAACATCAGCTCTACCTCTTCCTGATAATCAGAATCAATTACCCCTTCCAGGAGCCTGAAGGCATGAGAGAGCAAGAGGTAGCTGAAAAGTTAATGGAATTCTTTCCAGAAGCATTTCCCTTTCTGTAAATAAACCTATGTAGAGCCCAGAGTCGTGGGGATGAAGCACAAATTCCCCAAGTGGGTAATTGGGAATGATGGCAAGGAGGCTACTCCTACATAAACCCCTTGGTTTCCAGATCCATGTATTCAGCCTACTGGGGACAGCACATCACCTCCATAGCTTTCTTCAGATCAGGCTCACTCTTCCGTCACGGCGCTCATGAAGATAATTGCAACTACTTTGATTTTGACAGTTAAATGCTGAAATCTCACCTCTGTTTTGGGGATCATGTCATCTCTATTGTTATTAATATCCCAATGCTCCTACCATGAGCTCTGGTCTATAGGGAACAGCCGTCACTGAGCTTCTTGGTGAGGCTGACCTTCCTCTGGTCAGTGTGTTCCTTATGGCTTTGGCAAGTGGTGTGTCTTTTGGGCCCACCTGTGCAACATAGTCTTCTGGTGGATTTCCCAGCCTTATATAGTTTATTTATTCTAGTTTGCACACTTCTCTGAGCCATTTTATCTCCTCTTCCAACATCTTCCATAGCAACTATGGTATTTCAACTTCACTGACTGTGGGCTATAAGCATTCTCCAAACACTTAAGAGTCATCCTGGAAGTGTGTTAGCACTGTCTCCCAGGGTCCAGTCAGGGAGGGTCCTAGTCAGGGAGAGTGCTGCCATATCTTTAAACTTTTCCGTATCCAGTTTTCTGGTCTGTACCCCATCTTGGTGCAGCACTCTCAGAATCTAGGTCGATACACACTCTCCCAGCTTCTGTTGGTACATGCTGGCTCTGTCCTGCAGTTCCTCTGGGTTATAGTTCCTTTCTTCCTTTACCAGCCCTGGCACGTCCCTAGCTGGAATATGTTGTGATTTAATCCTATATTTTTCTGTTGGCTGAAGGGAGGGCAAATAGGGGTGTCACGTGTTAGCTCACAAGGCAAAGGCCTCTGCATTGTCTTCAAGTGAGGGGGAAGCACTAGCCTTTAACGCGGAGTGGTAGGCTACTGCTGCAGACCCAGAAGATTCAGAGCGATCTGGAGACTCAAGATATTCAAGTACATCAACCCAGATGTCCTTCTGCCACATCTCAGGGTCCCCTTCCTTTCCAATCAGGGCTCAACATTGGTAGACTAACCCTGCCTGAGTTTAGAATCTCTGTTACTCTTATGCTTAAATCCTGGGTCAGCTGAGCTCTTTCTGTTCCAGAGTTCGGGAGATGAGTCTCCATATAAGCTGCTGAATATTTACCCTCAGTCTTTCATTATCTTTCTCCAGAGCAACAATTGCTCCCTGCCACACTCATCCAATTCCATCCTCCTTATAGAGCATTTCCTCCATATTACCCAAACATCTGACCCACCACTGTATGGAAATACACTTGTGTACCTTCCCAGTTTACCACAGTGAAAATTTTAGCCATTTCACTGCTACCTGGTGCCAAGAATCATCTGTGTTCCAACCACCACCAGTGATAACATTCTTACTGCCTGCAACCAGCTCAAAAATTGTGTATTAACATCTGCATTCTTGGACACTCCAGGAACCAACTACTGCAGGTCAGATTTCCTGGGAAGCAGATTCTGGGATGGACATTTGCATATCGGAAACTTTTTGGAGAATATTCTCAGAATAAACACCTTGAAGGACATGAAGGAACAGACTTGAACAGAAGGAGAAGTTAGGGTATTGAAGCACTCACAGCAGTTCTCAGCTAATCCCACGTGGACCACTGGAGCTTGGACAGACTTGAAGAATAATCCTGAATCTAGGCAAGGACGCTGGCTTGATTCCTATGCATTCACCACTCACTGGAGGCTGACTGCCCTCAGAAAGGTGGGTGGGGGTGACCCTGGATGAAAGCAACTGGTCACAAAAGTTTCAAGTCAAAGAGAAAGAGCAATGGAACTACAGCGTGAGGACATGGTATGGTCAAGGAAAGAGTCCCTTAAATGAAAAAAGATGTGAGCGCTTTTTAGGCTAAAGGGAAGGAACTAGAGGAAAGGGAGTTTTTCAGCCATCAGGAGGTCTGTGGCCTGGTGCTGGGTAGGATGCGGGGAAGTTTAGAAGGAAGATTCTCCCTTTGCTGTGCACTGATGACACCGTAAGAGAAGCAGCTCCGAAAGCTATGGACCGTTTGGGAAAATAGTTCTGTGTATGAGGGTAGATGTGTGTGTGTGTTTAAAAGTTATTCATTAAACAATCATGAGAATGGAGAGGTATGCCTAAAACTCACACAGATGGGGAGAGCTTGAAAGGAACCAGACCTGGAAGAGAATCTGTGCTTGGAGAAAATTTTCAATCAAAAAAATCTGTTGACCCTATTGAATCAGTATTTTCCAAATTTGTATGACCATGGAAGTTTTAATTTTTTGGAATATCTTTTGATGTGTCTCAGAACACTCCTCAAAACACAGTTTAGGAAATGTGGAGCCAAGTAATAACTTGAAGACTTTAATCAGTCTTCTAATGGCCGATTCATCGTCAGGAGAGAAATGGAATGAAATAGAAGGATGGTTGAACTTTCTTATTCAATGATGTTTCACTTTGGAAGACATTTACAGAGCATCTACTGTCCACTAGACCCTGTTCTGGGCCCTAAGGACACAGAGATGACCAAGGCAAAGGCCCTGCATTCAAGGAGCTGGCAGCCTGTGAGGAGACTCAGACAGGTCTATAAGTAGATATTATACTGAGTCTCTTGGGGAGAGAGATCCTTGGTGACCAGCCAGGAGCCTGTGCTTGTCCAGACATGGCCTGGACACCTTTTCTTCATGAGAAAGGAAGACAGGAGCTGGGCCTGAGTGAGGGGACCCTTGGAGAGACCAAGAGGGCAGGGGGAGGCCAGCATTTGGAGTGAGGACCTACCTGGCCTGGCTCTGCCATTACCTGGTCATGTAATCTTGGACCAGGCCCATCTTTAAATCTCCCGGAGCTTCTGTCTCACTTGCAAAGTGGAGATAGTAACAATCCACACCTCACAGGGTCTCCATAAGGATCAAATGGGAAAAAAGGGATGTGAAAAAAATTACGTATACCGTAAAGCACTCCACAAAGATGGATCTTATGACTTACTTATTCCTTCACAAAGTACACTTCAAAGAAAGCTAAACAAACTCCCCCAAACTTTCCACTCTCAGGGCTATTTTTATTTTGTGATTTTCCAAGCCTCAAAATGAAATTGGAAAAAAAAAACCTTTAGCGGCTGCTTTTTATATGGTAGTTTATAAGAGTCAGGGTAAAATAGAAATCATGATAGCACAAGGCCCCAAGTTTACATTCTCAGAGGGAGGCCATGAGCTGGGAGCGACGAGGACTTTAGGGAGGGCAGCTGAAATCACTAACGCCAGCCTGGCTCTAACTAGCCTGTGTAGTTTTAAGTGGTCTAATCAGCCCTGCTTTTCACAAACACAAATAAATAAAAATTGACATTACATTGGGCAACAATATGGCATGCCCTGTGCAATTAGAACCAGCTGAGTTTATGCACCCCACAGTTTACGGAGAAGGCAGCCGTGCACTGCGCTCTGGGGACAGATGGCTATGTGGCTTCTTTAACACACATGTTCCAGGACAGCGGTTCCCAACCCCTTGAGGGGATGCAGGCTTCTTTCAGATGGTTCTAGAGGTTCATCTATTACAGCAGCCATGTCAATAGGCTGGCTAAATACTGGCTCCCACATATATGTAGGCATAATTTTCAAGTGTGCATGCATCTACAGAGGCTTTGTTCTTTAGGTGTTTTCTCAATTAACAGATACAAATAGCACAACGACCGTGCCGTGCGGGTGAGGTCTTTTATTTTAACAAAGGGTCCTCTTGCTCGAAAGGGTTGGATCCCACTGCTCTAATGTGACAGAAGTCCCAGAATTTATTATAATTCAATTGTAGAATGCTGTGGTGCATGGAGAAAAGGAACCACAGGGGTCTGAGAAAAGACAGGAGTCAAAACTTGTTCTAGGAATTCCAAAGCCTGGACCTGCCCTTGGAGGCAAGAGATTCTTCTGCACTCTTACTGTTCTTACTTGGTCGCCCAGCGTCTGGTGCTCCGGCCTTGCCTCCCTCCCGAGGGGGCTCCACACTGCAGTTGGAGTGAGCCTTCCAAAATGCAAATCGGAACTTCATGCTACCCATCTCCAGAACCCTACTCCCCTCACTGCCCTGGGCACAAAATCCAAACTCTTTCCAGAGGCTCCCAGAGCTCTAGGCAAGACCTCCCCCATCCCCTTTCCTCTAGGACCTCATCTCCTGCCCCTCCCCTCACTCTCTACTCCAGCCCCTGGCTTCCTGCCTTATTTACAAACAATCCCAACACCCATGGCCCCCCATTCTGGCCTCTGCATTTACACACATTTACACGCTCAGCCTCGGACACTTCCTCCCTCCTCACCCTTGCCTGAATAACTTCTACTCTCCCAGTTTCACATCTTGGTTTACGTGTCATTTACTTTGGGAAGGTTTGCTAGAATCTTCCCCTTCAAGACAGGTCTGAGTTAATTAGCCCTCCTATGGATACAGCTCCCTGTAGCTGTGTCACGGGAGCATGAAATGTGCCTGGTTCCTCAACCATCTCTCCATCACCAGACGTGAAGCTTCGTGAGCTTTGTTCCCTAGCGTGTCCCGGTGGCAGAAGGTCAATCAATAGGCTCTGAATGTGTGCAGATGTGCAATGAACGTCTTTCCCCTTGTGGGATTGGACAAGTAATGCTTTCAGACAGAGGAGCTACGCAGCCCCCGTCCCATCGCCCTGCATAACCAACCACTTACTACAAGCCAGACGGGCCCGGGCACAGGTACTAGCTCTTGTTCAAGAGCAAAGCAGAAACCCGCAGAAGGTTCTGGCATTGGTTGCAAGCTCTTGGGAAGAGAGATGCTGGTGTTGGGGAAAAAATGAAGAAAAAGTTGACTCAGTGGAAAAAACAGAAGACAGAGACAGCTAAAGTACACAGAACTCTCTCTCCCGCTCCCTCCCCCGCTCCCTCTCTGTCATCTCAGTAATTTGCTGAGCAGAAAACTACTGATATTTCCTCTTGAAGTCATAGGATTCTGCTAAGGGCAAAAGGGTCCAGAAAGGGTACCACGTGGCCCGAATTTACCAAACAAGAGAGGGGCAGACCTCAAACGAGAACCCATGTCCCCCGATGCCAAGTTGCCTCCTCTTCTCAGACCACCATGGTGCTTAGGCCTGTGCGTACACTTCTCTGGAGAAACTGCCAAATCCCAGAAGCAGCACATGTGCCCTCGGCCGGAGATGGCCTCAGTAAATACATAGTGCTTCTTGGCTTGCAAAGCAAATGTTTACTCAAAACCCACATGGCATGGCACATAAGTTCCTGACAGCCCTGGGCAGTTTCTAACTCACTTATTTATTTTTAATTTGTTTTTTAGTGCTTATATTTTCTGCATTAGACCTGGAATAAACAGAGTTCCGAGTAGAGGCTGGGTGAACTGAAAAGTGGTTTTTACTAAAAAACCCTAGTCTCTGCCTATTATCTCTAGATTCCAATTTCTGACAAGTCCATGAGCAAAATCAGTCAAGCTTAAATGGAGGCAGTGCTCCATTCAGGGGTGGTCTTTAAGGCAAGACAACATGCCCTCCTTTAGGAAATGGGCTGAAGAGTTAAGGAGACACATGTGGCTCTCAGCACATGCCTCAGATTGAGACTCAGGATATCTGGGTTCTGGTCCTGACCTTGCCTCCAACTAGTTGGTGACCTTGAGCAAGTCACTTAACCTCTCTGAACTTCAGTCTCCTAATCTGTATAGTGTGACTAATGATATCATTTTACTTAATTCACTATACTGACAACAGACCAAATTAAAGGTCAAGTCCAATATCTCTCCATCAAGTATTTATTAAAGGCCTACCAGGGGCCTGGCTATTCTAGGAACTGAAAAGACAGCAGTGAACAGAATGAAATCCTGTCTTCATGGAGCTTGCATTCCAGTGGGGAGCAGACATGATAAATAAAACATAAGTAATAGGTCTGATGCTAGGTTCTAAGGAGAAAAATTATCATGATAAGGAAACAGAGGATGATGGGGGTGGGTCACCTTTTTCTAAAGGGTGGTCAGTAAGAGGCTCTCTGATATGGTGAGTCTTGGAGGAGGTGAGGGAAGAGAGTCCCAGGCAGGAGGAAGAGTGGTAACAAGGCTCCAGGTGGTAAAGCTTGGAGCGTTCAAGCAGGAAGAGCAGGGCGACTGGAGCACAGTGAAAGAGTGGAGAGGGACAGGAGACAGGATCAAGGAGGAAGGATGGGGTTCCCCAAATTTCGTGTGCGTAAGCATCCCTGGAGGTGCCAGGAAAGGTGATCCA
This sequence comes from Balaenoptera musculus, assembly GCF_009873245.2. Taxonomy (NCBI): domain Eukaryota; kingdom Metazoa; phylum Chordata; class Mammalia; order Artiodactyla; family Balaenopteridae; genus Balaenoptera; species Balaenoptera musculus. Next base: position 54,577,622 of record NC_045785.1, on the reverse strand, counting down.
GAGATGCTCCTGTGTAACAAGCACTAGCCTGGAGTCGAGCATGTGCAAAGGGCTCCCTGGAGCACAGTAAACACCATCCCAACCTGACTCAAGAATGCACACGAGGGCTTCCCTGGTGGTGCAGTGGTTAAGAATCCACCTGCCAATGCAGGGGACATGGGTTCGAGCCCTGGTCCGGGAAGATCCCACATGCCACGGAGCAACTAAGCCTGTGAGCCACAGCTACTGAGCCTGCACTCTAGAGCCTACGAGCCACAACTACTGAGCCCTCGTGCCACAACTACAGAAGCCCACAAGCCTAGAGCCCATGCTCTGCGACAAGAGAAGCCACAGCAATGAGAAGCCCGCGCACCACATCGAACAGTAGCCCCCCCTTGCTGCAACTAGAGAAAGCCCACACACAGCAACGAAGACCCAATGCAACCAAAAATAAATAAATAAATTTATTTAAAAAAAAAAAAAAGAATGCACATGACCTCTGGTTGCCCATGAACATGTTCGCATTTATACCAGCTCAGCTCACGTGAATTACATGGTTTAAATGTGCCTGACTTTCAGCCCTCCTTTAGGTCAAGCCCCTGTGTTTTAGAAAATTTCACCTGCAGAACTGGACATTAGTGTGGACATTGTTAGATATAGACATGAGGACCTGGGCAGCCCAGCCACTGCTGCCTTTATTCATGAGGCAGACTGTGGTTTGTTATGTGAGGTCTGACAGAGGTTCTCAGCCTTGAGCCCTTGCCTACCAGACTCTTGCCTACTATTTTCCAAGAATCAGAGAAATATAAGTATGTGGGGTCTGGATCTTGATCGCAGCCTGGGAGCCGTTGGAACCGCTAGCCCGTGGGCTGGAGCCATTAGCAGGCCCGCGTGGGCCAGGGCAGGCCGGTCAGGGTGGGCACTGTAGGAAGGATACGAAGGGCTGGTCCAGGGCTGCACTGTTGGCAAGGCTTAAGCCTGGCCCAGAGAGCACTGAGTAGGGCTTGGAGAGAAGGGAGGGCACATTATTAAGCACCTCGTGTTTTCTAGGCAGCGGGTTAGGCTCTTTTCATGCACAATCACATTAAATCCTCACTAACCTGAAAAATAGAATTACTGTTCTATAGAAAAGGAAACTGGGGTCCAGAGAGGCTGAATAAACTGCCCAATGCCACACTGCTATTAAGAGGTAACTGGAAGCATTAGAACTCACTGACCACCAAGGGGGGAACGGGGTGGTGGGTGGGATGAATTGGGAGATTGGGATTGACATATATACACTATTGATACTATGTATAAAATAGATAGCTAATGAGAATGTACTGTATAGCTCAGGGAACTCTACTTAGTGCTCAGTGGTGACCTAAATGGGAAGGAAATCCAAAAAAAGAGGGGATATATGTATATGTATAGCTGATTCACTTTGCTGTACAGTAGAAACTAACACAACATTGTAAAGCAACTATACTCCAATAAAAATCAATTAAAAAAAAAAAAAAAAGAACTCACTGACCCAAAGACTGGCATCTTTCAGTGACACCACGACTGTTGTTTTGAAATGAGTTCCTTTATCATGAGCAGCTCCAGGTGGTCCTGTTGAGTTGGGTAGTTGAGACTAGTCATCCTTCCTGTCATCTCAGGAGTCTGGAGAGATGACCAGATTCTCCAGACAGACTTGGGATTCCAGTGGGGAAGAAGAGTCCATGTTCCCCAAGGGCTCCACTGATCTGGCCCTTTCAAGAAGATACCCATCTCCTCGCCATTGGGGCCCTCGTGCTTTGGTCTGGGCAGGGCCTCTGGCACTGGGCACCCTAACCCCCTTTGCATGACCCGGCACCCAGCCACCCAGACCCACCTCTGCGGCCCTGGGCCAGGCTGGCTGAGTCAGAGATGTCGGTACTGACCTCTGTGTCTCCCCAAGTCTGAAACACTGACTTGTTTTATAACCATCTGCTTCTGCTTCCTTCTTCCTTCTTGGGCTTGTTGGCACTGACTCTCATTCGACGGCACCCTTGCTCATGAAATCTCACCTGCAAATATGGGAGTCTATGCACCAGTCCCACATTGTTGACATCTCTGGAGTTGTTTATAAAAATATCCCTGCATTCCCTGCCCTGTGCAGCTCCGTGTCAAGCTCCGCTTGCAGGTGAGCTTTACCAGCCTGATAAGGAGTCCTTTACTTGCCCTTTGGGGAAGTTATGACTCACATCACCAGCTTTCCTTCCCTTTCTAGAGCTTGTGTTATCCATAAAAAGGGCCATTATAAAGGTCATGGAGAAGACTAACCCCAGTCCTGGGCTTTAAACATTTTCTCCAGGACACAGTTGAATCAGTGATAACTTGTGACCAATTAGTTTGAAAAGGAACTAGTTAGCTTAACTGGAGGATGGTTATCTCAGTGACTTGTCTATTCATCTTGGGACTGGCTAGTTCAGGTAGGATCTGGCTAGCAAAACCATGGGCTGGGTAGTTCATATTTGGATTGGAAATTGTAGCTCAGGGGTTGGTTAATATGTTTTTTCTGGCTGATTAGCTCAACTTGTTATAGCAGCAGGCTTGGGAAGAAAGACCTTGATCTTTATCTCCCTGAAAGCAAGCCAGCATCACTCTGCCAGGTTCACCTAACTCCAGGTAGCCAACATACAGGTGCAGAGAGTATGAATGGATCCCTGAAGCACGGCAACATCACAGGACCGAGCCCAACCTTTCGCTCATATCTAGGACACTAGGTCTCTGCCCAGATAGAATAGTCACGAGGAGAAAGAAGATAACGTTCATCTACGCATTTATTCAATGATGCTTACGGAGCACCCACTCTACTCCGGCACTGCCAGGCACTGGGCACGAGGTCAGGACAGGATGCTACACGTGTTTTGATGATATTTCCCAGCCTCCCTTGTGGTTAGGAGTAGCCATGGGACTGAGGTTTGGCCAGTGGAACACTGGCAAAAGTGATGTGCAACACTTCCAGGTGTGGCCTTTAAAGTCTCCTACACAATCCTCCACAGTCTTTCTCTTTTCCTGTGTTTGCCAGTAGAGCAGACGATCCAGAAAAAGACCCTGAGATCCTCGAGGAGCCATAAAATGTATGGAGCCCGAGTCCCTGATCACTGCACACAACAGAGGCATCTCTGAACTCCATGCTGACTGGACTTGATGGGAAGAGAAATACACTTTCATTGTGTGAAGCCACTAAAACTCAGGGCTTGTTTATCGCAGCACTTAACCTATCCTGACTAATGCACAGCCCTTCACCTTTTACTCACTGCACTCTTGGCAGGCCTTGCCTCTTTCTGTTCCAAGAAAGACAAACCATGCAGAGAGCCCTCCAACTTCCTTCTGCTACATCCCTGACTTGTCTGTGTGTCTTCACCCTTTCTTTGTCCATCCCCACCACCCCCCAGGGTGAATCCATCCACCAAGTGCTTGATCATATCCCCCTATCTGTTTTGCACCTTCATTCTGTTGACTGTCCTCTGCCTAAAAAAAAAAAAAATACATTGAACTCTCCTCTTTCCTTAAGTGAAAGAGAGTCCCATCTAGAAGTTGGGTACTTGAGGCAAGTCATTCTCCTGGTCATCCCAGGAGTCTGGAGAGATTGTCAGATTTTCCAAACAGATTTAGGGTTCGGGTCAGGGCAGAGGGTCCACATTTCCTGAGAGCTCCATTGATCTGGCCCTTTGAAGGGGATGCCTATCTCCTGAAATAAAGTCTGTGAAAGCGAGCTGCTTATCCCTCCTGCATCCCCCTAAAGCAACCAACCTATTTGTCTCTGACCCTTTACTACCTAATTCCTGATGAATAAGCCAGAGTTACTATTTCTACCTTATCACTCATTGATTCCTTAACCCACAGAAACCTAGTTTCCTCTCCCACTGCTATCCTGATACTTTTCATTCAAAGGTCACTGATGACCTCTAACTGTCAAGTCCAGGGGATTTTTCTCAGCCTCTTCCAGCTTAATTTCTCAGAAGCACTTGACACTTGCTCAACTTCTCCTCTAACTCACTCTTGCTTAATGTTTGCAGCCCTCCTCCCCCCTGGTTCCTTCTGACGCCCCTAAATGGACGAAGGCCCCCATGTTCTGCTCTCTGCCAGCTCTTTTTTCTTGAAATTCTCTTGTTTGGCACATAAGGCTACTTAATAATAATAACAATAACTAACATATATTGAATACAAGTGTCAGACAAGTGCCATGCATATCACATACGTTATCCCACCTCACCCTAACAAGAGCCCTCTGAGGTTGGTGGTGCTATAGCCCCATTCTACAGATGAGAAAGTCTAGGCAAAAAGCATAAGTAAGGAACTTGTGCCAGGCCACCGCCGGCAAGGGGTAGAGACAGACGAGGCTAGTGCTTGCCTGCAGGATGCCTTTTATTTACTTTTGGAGAAGTCAGATGCAGCCCCATTCCAGAGTGCGTGATTTGGGAAGTGCAAGGACCAGCTGGCCGCACTTGCCCCCTAGGCAAGCCCCTCATGCAGAACACAAAGTACAGGAGTGCGCAGGCACTCAGAGAGCCAGAATTCAAACCCTGGCCTCTCTGACTCCAGAGATGCTGTGCCCCTCACCTCACAGGGCATTGTGAGGATTAAAACTAAACAGAGCACAGATGGATGTAAAGCTCTGGGCTCAGCATTCAGCATGTAAGAAATATACAACATAGTTACTATTATTGTCATTATTATTCATCTCACCATTCTCATCCACTTCCAATGTTTCAACAAGTGAATTCATCAAATGTTTAATCATCTCTCACGTGTCAAGTGGTAGGCTAGATTCTGAGGTTACCAAGATGAATAAAACACTGTTCCTGCCTCATTAAATTAAAAATCTAGCAGGAGAGAAAACCATGCAAACAATGTACTAAAATTAAAAAGCAACAGGCGCAGTAACAGAGCTGGTGAGCACAGAGGGGAGAGCATTACACCGGCATAAGGCAGGGAAGGGAACCAAGTTAAGTTTGGTGCAGCTTCAGAGAGGAAGGGACATTTCAAAGCGTCTGGACCATGAGGAGGGATAATCCAGAGAGGGAAACTGCGTGAACAGAAGCATGCAGGTGGGCAGGTACATGGTGTATGTGGCCTGGAGTTTGCACTTGGCAATGGGAAGTCACTGAAAGCAGTGAGGCTGTGACGCGGTCAGATCTTGGTTTTAGAAAGAAAGCCCTGACATCTAGAACGGTGTATTGCACATAGTAGGTGCTCAGTAAACATCTGATGGACATTAGTTGAATGGAGAAATGGAAGAATGAATGAAGAACTTGAAGGAAACTTTTTTCCTGGGTAAGCACTGAGACACTGCACGTGAATGTCAACGTCCTCTGGAGTTGTGTAAACATGTATGCTCACGTATTTATTAGAATTCACTGTGGAACAAACTTGGACTTAGAGAACATTAGCACTGGAAGAATCCCTGATGGGGAATCATTCCTGTCCAACCCAACCAGCCCAGAAGCTGAGGCCCAGGGAGGGAAGTGGCTTGTTGAAGGGCTTTGTCTCAGGGCCCAGTCAGTTTTGGCTGCTGCAGTGTTGCTCTCCTTGAGTCTAGTGGCCTAAGTTTCTGATTTGATCAGGTGCTCCATTCAGGAACTCTACCTCCTACTGAGCACACCTTTCATATTTCCACCTCCACTCCTTGCTTATATGTCGGTGGCCCTGCCTGAACGCCCCATCCTGTGTTCTTCCCAAAGAGTATCCATCCTTCAAGGCTCTTTTCCTCCAGGAAGCCTCCTCTGACTACCCTGGCATAAAGTGATCTTCTCTTACACTTGTAGTAGTTCTTGAATACTTCTTATGTGCCAAGAACTGTGCTGGGCAATTTACATCCTCTACTATACTTAATCCTCACAACAGCCCTATGAAATATGCGTCATTGTTATCCCTCATTTTCAGAAAAGGAAAGAGGCACCATCAATATACTAAAAGCTAATAGTACACCAGACAGTAGACTAAATACTTTTCATGGATTACCTAGATTATCCACACAACAAACCCATTAAGTGACACTGTTACTATAACTTCCACTTGACTGATGAGAAAAGTGAGGCTCAGAAAGCTGAACTTGTCCAAGTTCGCACAGAGATGAGGGGCTGGTTCCAGGATCGAACCCAGCATTCCATCTCTGGAGTCCCGCTGCTTCCCAGTGAGGTGAGGACTTGCTTAGGGTCACCCCAGCAAAGGCAGAGCTGGGGTACCAGCTGACCAGAAACCCACACTTCATCCCCTGTGCTGGATAGGCTTCTGTTGCTCCGAGTGTCCATCCAAATCACCCATTTGGCTCTTTCCATTGCTATTAAACAGCATGTTTGTTCCCATGTTTTACTTCTCTAACTGGATTCCAAGTGCCTTCTGGACAGAGAATACGCCTTTGAGATCTCGGTATCCCTCAGGACCCCAACAAAGTGCCACCAACTCATGGGTGTTTATGACTGATTAATTGATTGATCAGTAAGACAACTCAACGATGGAAGTCATGTTGTATTTTCTCAAGTATGGAGAGGTTTGTGGAAGCCAGTAGCCCAAAGTTATTACAGAAGCAGTGACTACAGATTCCATCTACTTTTAAAACCTTATAAAGTAGATCCCAGAACAAAAACGTTAATCTTATTGTCATGTGCTCAATTTAAAAAATATTGAGATTTATATTTCTCTTGAAGGCGGGTTGCCTTCTTTGAATGCCACTCTTGTCCCTAGAACCACCACTCTAAATACTTCTGATCAACTGGTCCATAAAGACACATTATATCTTAACACTGAGGACTATTTTTGTTAGATTTTTTGGTCCCCTAGACTCTTGTAATATAACCTAAATCGCATTGATTTTATACTGGACCTGATTATGTGAATTTCTTCTCTCACTAACCTAAGGACCTACTCCCTGAGAACAGACTGTTTTGAAACAGCTTTCTACAAAAAAAAAAAAAAAAAAATGTAGATTTTTTTTTTTTTTTTACTCCCCCACTTTATTTTCCCAACTCCTATATGAGGAGGTTAGATGTTTTCTGTAGGTTTCCTCCTCTAAACTCCAGCTTTAATCCATTGTGTTGTTGCCCCCTACTGGTGACAAATGGAGGGTGACTTGCTCTGTTGGGTTAGGGCTGGAAGCTTCTTGCCTTGAAAACACCCCCATGCATTTGCAGCTAAGAATGTTTTGTTTTCAATAATAAATCTGCCAGCCAGAGGTAGACATGTTACACTTACCTAAATAAAAAGCTTTTCCCAATTCTCAGAGCCCTCCAGGACTAACTGTACAATTAACACTTACTTTCATTTTTTTCATACCCATACCCTACAACCTCATTCTCTCAGGGCTGCCCCTGAGGAATTCTGTTTTGTTCATCTTTGTTTCCTCTGCACTTAGCACAGGTTTTGAGACATAGTAGGTACTCAATAAAAGTTCATTAAAAACAGGTATGCTTAATAATGAATGCATGAGAGAATGGGAGACAGGGAGGGAGGGAGGGAGGGAGGAAAGACATTTTCCACAAGCCCCTCAGCTCATGGTGAACTACAGAGAGCCACACTGGGTTTGCAGAATCATTTAGTCAACAACAAGGGCTTCAGAACTTTCACCAGCAGATTCTAAAAACAGGATAAAAACTTCTTTCCTTTCTCCCTTTCTCCTATAGCTGAGCAGACAAAAGCCTGGTGTTGTTTGAATTGTGGTCATTAGGCTCTCGACTCACAGGCTGTACCTCTCTCTTTTTTCTTGAGGTTCTCAGTAATTACAGGGCAGCTGAGGTATTTTCCCTTTTCTAGAAGGGAGAGTAAAGGAGACTAGCCCTGCATAGCTGCGGTGAACATCTGCAGGTTGGGCTATCCAGTGTCAGTTCCTCTTTCTATTAGGGGAATGCCTGCTGGGAGTAGCCTGGGAGGAGTAGGGCCCTGTCTCCTCCTGGTCCCCTGGCAGCCATGGTCCTGGCATGGAACCCAAGATCAGCCAGTTGAACACTCTTGCCCTGTGCTTGGACTACTGTAGGGATGGTGGGAAAATAGAAAGTCATTAAAATTCTTTTATAGTAGCAGTTATGGTGGTTGGCAGAAGGGCATCTATGGCTGAGGAGGCCATGTCTACATCAGGAGGCCGTGTCTCAGCCACAGCTCCCTCTACACAGTGGGGCTCAGGGGCTGACTTCTTGGACCTCTGGAGCTGTCTCAGTTCTAGCCTCTGTTCCAAGCGTGGTCCTCCAGACTTTCTGGAAATTCCATGATCCCACATAGTCTTCCAATCAACTCCTTTTTGACTCAGTGAAACCAGAGTCAGTTTCTATCACTTGCATCTGAAAAAAATTTAACTAATACAATAGGAATCAAAGGGAAAAGCGAAGACAAAAGAGAAAGAGAGAAAAAGGAAGGAAGGAAGGAAGGGAGGGAGGGGGGTGGGACGGAGGGAAGGGGAAGAAAGGGAGAGGGGAGTCCTTTTCTGGTTGTCAAAATGGGTGCCTAGCCGCTGCTCAATGCATAGTGGGCAGTCAATAACGTTGAATGCAAGGAAAGTTCCTTTATAAAATTTAATATAGTGTAAGATGCTTGTCTGGTAGTCTCCTTACCTGATCCCCACCTCAACTCTAGGGGTCCTGTAGGGATCAGGTAAACTCAAGTCAGCTATTAATTTGTCCTCACGACTCAAAGTCTGCGGTCCACAGACCAGCAGGAATCACCTGGGAACTTGGAGAATGCAGACTCTCAGACCTACTGAGTCAGAATCTGCACTTTAACAAGGTCCCCAGTGATTGGTTTGCACAATACAGTTTGAGAAGCACAGGTCTTCGAGACCGTGGTTAAGTTACTTACCCTGCCAAGTCTCAGATTTTTCATCTGTACAAAGAGAATAACAATAATAAGACCTAATGCATGTATAGGACACAGGCACATGAAATTGTCCATATTTAACCATTTTGACTTACGGAAATGACAATTCCATGTGGTTCAATGGCATACTTGTACAGGATTGAATAAAATTATCCACAGAAAGTGCTTACCGCAGTGCCTGGCACAAGGTAAGATCAGTAAATCTGTCCCCAACCTAAGTTCTAGCAGAATTTTTTCAATTCAAGTTTCACACTCTCAGGACGTTGGAAGTAAACTCTGACAAGCCTTGGATAGAAGGGGGAAAGGTGATGAATTAGCAGACATAGGGAGAATGCAAATGACTATTTCAATTAACATTATTTCTCATGCACCTGCTCTGTGTCAGTCACTCTGCCAGCTGCTGGGGACCCGGAAGAGAGCCTGACAGACAGGGGCCTGGGAGAGAAACATGAGCCACGTGTTCAGCACCGTTACCTGCAGGCGGAAAGTCACCTGCCCGTGTTCTCTCATTTCATTCGCACGGAACCACGAGACGGGGATTAACTCTACATGTACATGAGAGAACTAGGCTGAGAGTCTAGCAATTGTCCAAAGTCAACGGCTAGTAGACGACGAAACTAGGTTTGGAATCCGGATAAGCTAACCAGCATGCTCAGCTGTCACAACATGTCAGCACGGTGGGCTGGAAGCTTTCCTCAGGGCCACCCGAGCTTTGAGACCTCCTTCCCAACCCCCTGGCTCCTCCCGGCCCTGCCACAACCTCACCTCTTTCATCATCCAACTCTGATTTGATAAAACATTTCCTACCACACCAAACAGTCTGGTTCCTAAATCAGAGAACTCCTTGTAATTCCGGGTCTAGGATGCAGCACAGCATCGGTCTGGCAGCATTTCCTAGAGATCCGTGGGAAGCGTTGTGGCCCTAGGTATTATTCTGCCTCTCCAGCTTGAGCTGGTTTTAGAATTTTCAAGTCCTCTCTTCACCTCCAGCCCGGTGGAGGGCCAAGTCCTCCAGTCGAAGTCGTCTTAACGGTTATATCCGAACGCCTGAGGTGGGGAGACGTTACCGCACCTGGGTGCCCTACTGTTGCCTGCTGTACCAGTGGGTTACCTCTTCAGCCTTCACTGTGACCTTGCTAAAATGGGTGCAGCTATGGATTCATCAATTTAGTGGGAAAACACTGAGCGTCAGCTGTGGCCAGGCACTGCCTGGGGTCTGGCAATACCTTAGGGTAACAGGTGCTGCTGGTACCCACATGTATCGCCTCAGGCCTTCCCATCTCAGGGTGAGCTGGCCCACAGACAACATCTGCACCTCTTTGCCTTAGGGATTTTTCTTTGTTTTTCTGTTCTTTTGTTTTTCAATGGAGGAAAATGGCTCTGCCTGCTACAAGGCAGGACAGACAAGTCCTAGAATCCATACTCCAGAGGGGCAGGACTCTGGTGAATTCTGGTATATAAATACTCCAGCTCCTGGGCTCCCCGGGTGGCAGGATAACCCAAAGGAAGGTATTCTACATTGACTCCCAGAGTCCCCACTGGGGTCAGGCTCCAGTTTCCCACAATGGTAAGGTGACTGAAAACACGTTCCCCCTTTGCTTTCTTTTCTTCTCTGCCTCACCTCCCCAAGCCCCTGCTGGTGCTGGGCACCTCCTAAATAAACTGTCTACACTTTCCCAGTCTTGGAGTCAGCCTTTGAGGAAACACCAGTCAGGGCCAGCTGTACACAAAGCTCACGTCCTGCCCTCGGGGACACACTCAGGCAGCAGTCACTTGCTGTGCCTTCAAATCACTCTTCTCTGATTATTTATTCAATAGTTATTAAGTGAAGGTTGCAATTTCCTATGGATAAATGTTATGAATAAACACCGATTTCCTATGAATAAATATTATTTACAGAAACAACTTAATTACTAGCTCTTGTCTACTGGCTGAAGCAGAATCAATGTTCAGGAAAATGTGACAAAATTTCCCACCTTTCAGAATTCTGATTCTGTCCTCAGTTTTCTTTGCTGACTTCCTGAAGTGGACTTCTTAAGGAGGCACTTCAGAGGATTTTTAAATTTAGATGATAAAATGAGTCATAAGTTCCCAGGAAAGAGCACTAAACATGCATTCATTCTATGGTTTTCAGAATTTCATCAGAGCGCGACCACTGTGAGTTTCACAAAAACTCAACAGAGATTGGCCAGGGCTAGCCAGGAGCGTTTTTCATTCCCAAGGACAGATGCCGTCTCCCTCAAGGGGAACAGGACCAATTCATATTTTGCCAGTTTTGTCCAGTGACGTCCCAGTGCCCTGTGTAGATGAGCATCCTGGCTGACCGCTGCCTGGCCTGAGCCTTCATTCACCTCCGTCCACCTCCACAGCGCTCAGTCTGCACTGCCTTCCTTTTGGTGCCCTTACTTCTTGGCGTTAAGAGACCCTAACTGGCAAAAGTTTGGGGGCTCCACGGCCAGAAGCTAAGGTGAGCCCTACTGCATGTCACTGAGACTTAGGACATGGCTTCTGAGGCTGCCTTCCTCTCCACCTTGTCCGCACCCCTTCCCCAGACCCTGGGTGGGAGCTATCCTGCTGCCAGAACAACCTGGAAGTCACAGTGATGGAGAGAATCCCAGGATGTGAACAGTCTTGCTGGGGCTTCAGAGCAAGAAGGCACACGGGAGCCCCAGCCTGCGGCAGGTTCTTGAGGACTTCCTGAGTGTTCCTGACTCTTTTTTTTTTCTTGACAACTGAGAGAAGTGGGTGAAACACTAACTCAATTTGACCTGACAATTATTTATGGAGCATCTACTATGCCCCTAGCACCATATGAAACCCCATGGAGGGAAAGGATGCTAAAGATGTCCAAGCTGTGGTCTATGCATTGAAGGAATTTATAGGCTTCTTACCAAGGAAATGATTAACGTGAATTAAACAATTAATTTTTAACTAATTAAATCAGTTAAAATTTCATCAAATTAATTTAATTAGAATTTAATTAAATTAATTAAACTTAATTAACATCATGAATCTGATGGCTATAGTACAGACCATTGGTCCAATTTTTGGAGAGGGAGGGGCAATGCAGAGAGGAGAAGAAATAACTTTTATTAAGCACCTACTACCTACTATATAATTTAAATTCAGTTTCTTCAGTTTCTCAGTTAATCATCCAACCACCTTATGAGGTAGATATTATCATTATTACTATTCTCATTATCATTATTTCCATTTCACAAATGAGGAAGCCAGAGGCTCAAAAAGAACAATTTGGTTGTATAGTTATGGAGAGGGCAGAGCTGGGATTTGAGCCCATGTCTGTCAAATTCTAAGCCTTGTGTTCTTTTTTTTTTTTTTTTTTTTTTTTTTTTTTTTTTTTTTAAATTCACGTTCTTTTATTTACTTATTTATGACTGTGTTGAGTCTTCGTTTCTGTGTGAGGGCTTTCTCTAGTTGCAGCAAGTGGGGACCACTCTTCATCGCGGTGCGCGGGCCTCTCACCATCGCGGCCTCTCTTGTTGCGGAGCACAGGCTCCAGACGCGCAGGCTCAGTAATTGTGGCTCACGGGCCCAGTTGCTCCGTGGCATGTGGGATCTTCCCAGACCAGGGCTCGAACCCGTGTCCCCTGCATTGGCAGGCAGATTCTCAACCACTGCGCCACCAGGGAAGCCCTAAGCCTTGTGTTCTTTAATACTACATTCCATCCAGAGTTAGACTGAGTTCATTTGGATGAACATAGTGAGAGAAGTCTTTAAGGGAGATGAAGGATTTGAATTGGGTATGAGAGCAGGGGAGGATTTGGATGGGCAGAGAGGAAGAGGGAAGTCGCTTTGAGTGTGGGAAATAATATGAAGGTGATGTGTCATGGGGTGTTCAGCACCTAGAATAGAGTCTGTTACATGGAAAGCTGTAGGATGGATGGATGGATGGATGGATTCATGGGTGGATGGAGGAATGCATAGATGGGTGAGTGGACAGATAGATGGAGGGGTAAGTGGACACTCGAGTAGGTGGGTAGGTGGATGAGTGGATGAATAGGTAGGTTGGAAGGTGAATGGTTGAAGGAAGGAATGCATGGAAGAGTGGGCAGATGGGCAGGGGAAGGAATGGATGTATGGATACCACTACATATAAGACAAGATAGGCACTTATAAAACATGAATACAGAAATAGGAATGATTTTTAATATGCATATCAATATTTCCATTTGAAAACCACTGTTGTCTCTCAAATGGGTCAGCTCAGAGAGCCTGTACACATATTACCAGGAGGGGTTCACCTGCCTTAAGAATTAAGAGAGTTAAGATCAAAGGTAGTTAAGGTAGTTAAGATTACAATTTGTATTTCACTATTTCCTAACTTGATTTCAATTTGTATTTCACTATTTCCTAGCTGTGTGACTTTGGGAAAGTTTCTTAACTTCTCTGGGCCTTGGTTTCTTCATCTATATAATAAGAATAATACCTTACAGCATTCTTCAAAGGGATAAATGAACCAGTCCATGTAAAGCTCTTAACGTAATACCTGGCATTCAATAAAAGGTAAGGAAACTTCCAAAATAAGTAAATACCATGGGGTTGATTAACCTGGGGCTTTTTTGTGGCCAGGAGCCTACCTAACAAGCAAGACTTATTATTTATTAAAAGCATTTTCAGGGAGACAGAAGTAGCCTAGTCTGAAGAATGCTAATTAGAGTTTCTAAACAAACACATGACAGACCAGAGACCAGAATTGGGAGCCAAGCTCCTAAAGTCTAAAAGATAGTTCAACAGCACAGGGACTTCAAACCCAGAGACTTCAGAGGTAGAGTCATTTGGAAATCTGAACACAGATGTTGTTTACTTAACGGAAAATCAGTGGGTTGCAAATGGGAAAGAATCGCGTCTATCCACCTGGACCCCATGGGCTGCGGTCGTTGCAACCAGAGTGTGACAGCAGGGCGGAGGCACAAGGGGATTTACTCAGAGCAGAGGATGCAGGCAGTGACTGAGCCCCGCAGACCCCCCTGCAGTCTCCATGGTGCGAGATCAGAGTAGGGGCTCCCGCAAAGTGACCCACAGTGCTGGGAGGGCTGGCTGCCCCCTGGGTTCTCTTTTCCCACTGGAGGACCTGGAGGCTCAGGGGAGAGCTCTCCGCGTGCTGGGGGAGGGGCAACGCGGCCAACGGGTACCCGCTTCTCTTACCTTCTAACGCGGTCTGTCTTGGTCTCTGAGGTGCAGGGGGGTGCTTCAGCCTCACCCCATGCTCTAGGATTCTCTTGGTGGTGTCCTGGTCTTGAATAGACGTTACTTATTCTTGTGAGGGGGAGCGAGGTCAGGATCGACCTATGTCAACATCATGGTGACGTCACTCCTCCCTCCATGCCTTTCTTCTCCCCCTGTCCCAGGCCTTCTTCATTGAACTATAATTGTCCTTCTTTCTCCCTCAGCAAACGGAGCTTCCTTAAGGACAGAGACCACGTCCTTCCTTGCTCACCATTGCATCCCAATTGGCACATAAATATTTGATGACATATAAGAGGAAGGAAGGAAAGGAGGAAAGAAGGAGGGAAGGAAGGGTGTTAATTTCTCAGTGAACTTTGAGAAAGGATTATCTAGAAAAAAAGGGATATGCTGGTGTTCAATGGCCTGCGTGCATTTCACAGGATCCCAAATACAGTAAGGAGCATACAGCAGCCACTCAATAATTGCTCGTTACTGCACCCTGCCAGTTTAAGATCATTAGAATGCCTAGGTCCCCATGTAAGACCAAGACTTAAGATTTCCAAAAAAGACGGTTTTGGAATCAGCCATTGTGATGCTCCTTTCGGCAGCATCTCTGCATCAGCCTGTGGGGAAATGAGTAGTGGAAGATGTTGCAAGCGGGTCCAGGAGAGGGCCTGGAGCCAAACCCAGAGAGGCATATCCTCAAGCTCCCTAACAAGAGTGGCCTGAAGTGGGTGTCAGGAGCTGGGGTCTCTGGAACCAAGGGGGTCAGAAAGGCAGGAAGAGCGAACAAGTGATGGGGGGGTGGTGTGTCTATATAAGGCAGGGGAGGAGGTCTGAATGGATCCTGGACTGCTCCCAGGAGGGCCTGCAGGGGCTTCTGGCAGTACAACAGCTGGATATGCCAGAAGCATGCAAAGGTCAGAGTGAAAGGCAGGCAATGCTGGGGGATAGGCTCTCCACTCTTCACGTGGTTCTTCTCTGCTCCATGAGTGGTCTCATCCTCTCCCCACCAGATTCCCTTTGTTCCCTGCTGCAGCCCGTTCTCAAGGAAGAAAAGAGCTGGTGCCCTCACCCACGTGGGTATCTAGGGCTTTGCGCCAGTCACTTGCCTGCTGGCTCTCTGATCCATCCCCACCCTTCTCCTGCTCTACCCTGAATCTCATGACCATCCTTGCCAATGATCCTTAAGCTCCTTTGTCCGCAGGATTCTGGCCAGGTTCAGCCAATGGGAGGCACTAGTGGGCGATGGAGGGCTTGGGATGGGAAGAAGCCAGGGTGTTTCGCTCCCTTTCTCTCAGCTCCAGGCAGCATCTTTAGCAGGGGTCACATCTCTGTGGTTCCACTTCCCACTGAGCACCCTTCTCTCGGTGGTCTCAGCTCTTGTCAAGCAACCCCTGCTGTGGACTCTTACCTGGTGACCCAGGCCACGGGGCCCCTCACACAGCCCTTCCTCCAAGGTTCCAGCTCCCACCAGGCAACTCTGGTCCTAGTCTCTGGTAATACATCTCCTCCTCCTAAACGCATTCATTTCTGGGTCACCTCACCTTCCTCTGGTTGTCCTTTCAGCCCTTTAGACACCTCTGTAACAAATTCCCTAAATTAAACCCACTCTATTGAGTTCTATTTCCTGACTGGACTCTGGCAAGTATAGGGTTAATCTGTTATCTTTCCCAGGCGTCTGATCATTTTAAAGGAAACATATAGGCTGAGGGCACTGTATATCACAGAGGAATGAAATACTGGGATTTTACTTTACAGGAGACGGGAGATTTAGGACTGCTGGCTTCTTATAACACATCATTTAAGTAGGTGTGTGAGTCTTCTGGGTCAGCTGGCCTCTTAGATCGCAAAGAACAGGCACTTGCTCCAAGTGAGCCCCAAATCGAAACACTAGAATAAAATAAGAAGAGCTGACCCCAGGATCCAGCACAGTCAGACATCAGAAAGTCATTGTAGACCCAAGGCTAGGACCCTGGGCGGTGGGCTGGATAATGACCCCCAGAGACATCAGATCTGTAACCTGTAACAGTTACCATTAGTCAGCTCAGGCTGCCATTACAAAATACCATACACTGGCTGGCTTAAACAGTAGAAACGTATTTCTTACACTTCTGGAGGCTGGGGAGTTCAAGATCAAGGTGCTGGTCAATTTGATTCCTGGTCAGAGCTGTCTTCTTCCAAGCCGGCTTGCAGATGACACCTCCTCTCTGTGTTCTCTCATGGACTTTTCTCAGCGTGTGCATGTGGAGAGAGAGAGATTTCTCTTCTTCTTATGAGGCCACCAGTCCTATCGATTAGGAACCCACCCTTATGACCTCATTTAAGCTTAATTGCCTCCTAAAAGCCCAATCTCCAAATATAGTCACATTGAGAGTTGAGGCATCAACATAGGAATGGGCCTCCCTTTCGCCCACACAAAATCAGTTCATAGCAGTTACCTTATTTGGCAAAAGGAATTTGCAGATATGACTAAACTAAGGATCTCAAGATGGGGAGATTTCTCGGGGTCACCCAAGTGGGTCCAAAATGCAATTACAAGTATCCTTATAAGAGAGAACCAGAAGGATATTTGACACAGAAGAGAAGGCAATATAACCACAGGGGCAGAGATTGGAGTGGTGCAACCACAAGCCAAGGAAAACTAGCAGCCACCAGAAGATAGGAGAGGCAAGGAAGGATTCTGGCCCAGAGCCTCGAGAGAGAACACAGCCGTCAGACATCTTTATTCCAGATTTCTGCCCTCCAGAACTATGAGAGAATAAATCTCTGTTGTTTGAAACTGCCAAGTTTGTAGCCATTTGTTATAGCAGCCGCAGGAAACCAACACAAGGTGTGGTTCACTGCTCTCCGCTCTCCCTGGAGCAGACCGCAGCTCTGCACGCATCTGCTCTACTCTCTCACCCTTGTTCCCACCCTCTGCTGTATCTTTTCTCCACCTCAGAGCCCCTGCTTCCTCACCGTTTCTGCTCTCTCATAGCGTTGGCTTACGCTTAGCCTGTCCCTGTCCTCTCTGGCTCCTGTCTGTATTAGAACCTTTCAGCTTTGGGACCCATTGCTCTTTTCACTGCCTCCTATAGTTCTCATTCTGCCCCAGGGCACACAGTTTGCTGGACAGCATATAGGTTGGCTGCCCTTAAGCCAAGTGCCCATCTGTGGTCCAGTGGCCCCTCGTCCAACAGAGATGTAGGACGATCACACATCTCCTGTATGTCCCTGGAGCACATAGGACTGTGTCTTCCTCAGAGGCCATGGGGAGAACCCCTTCACTTGGGCAGGGCTGTGAATGTGGCAGATGGTGGGACTGCCAGATATGGCTCCGCTCAAATGTCTAGAAATTTTTAAGCAAAATGATAGGATCTTGGTTCTGAGGCAGCATGGATGAAAAGAAGGAGAAAACAATCATTCATAGAGTTAATTCTTCCTAATGAGGAATAATCAAAATCTTATAGGTGGGCCAGGGCCCTAGTTAAATATGGCATTCTTACTCCATGTCCTATTTATGTTTAGTTGGGGGGCTGGGGCTGATGGGACAAGGAAGAAACTGGGCTTTCTTTCTAATTTAGTTTTCCAAATAGCACTCGTGTTGCCATCTTTCAAAACTTGGGTGGCCGAATGAGGCCTGTCTACTCAGTGAGCTTCCTGGTCTAGTGACAGTAGTTTGGCCGTACTCTCACCTAGGGCAGGGCTTCCCGGGGGTTAATGCCGTGAGGTCACCAGAGGATTCAGTGGGGTGTGGCCTGAGATTCGGCATTTCCAGCGAGCTCACAGGTGACGCTGCTGTGCTGGTCTGAGCACAGTGCTTTCAGTATCAGGGCTCTGGAGCAGAAGAGTTCCTGAGGACTCAGTTCCATGGATGTTTCTAGGTGTGCCCTTTTTTTCTCTAATTTTTATTGGAGTGTAGTTGATTTACAATCTTGTGTTAGTTTCAGGTGTACAGTAAAGTGAGTCAGTTATACATATACATAATCCACTCTTTTTACCTTCTATTCCCATATAGGTCATTACAGAGCATTGAGTAGAGTTCCCTGTGCTATACAGTGTCTTTATTAGCTACCTATTTTATATACAGTAGTGTGTATATGTCAACCCCAATCTCCCAATATATCCCTCCCGCCCCCTCCCCCCTGGTAACCATAAGTTTGTTTTCTACATCCGTCACTCTATTTGTTTTATATATAAGTTCATGACTACCTTTTTTTTAGATTCCCCATATAAATGATATCATATGATATTTGTCCTTCTCTGTCTGACTTACTTCACTCAGTATGACAATCTCTAGGTCCATCCATGTTGCTGCAAATGGCATTATTTCATTCTTTTTTTGTGGCTCAGTAACATACCATTGTATATATGTACTACATCTTCTTTATCCATTCATCTGTCAATGGACACTTAAGTTGCTTCCCTGTCCTGGCTATTGTAAATAGTGCTGCAATGAACATTGGGGTGCATGTATCTTTTCGAACTATGGTTTTCTCCAGATATATGCCCAGGAGTGGGATTGCTAGATGATATGGTAGTTCTATATTTAGTTTTTTAAGGAACCTCCATACTGTTCTCCATAGAGGCTGTACCAATTTACATTCCCACCAGCAGTGTAGGAGGGTTCCCTTTTCGCCACACCCTCTCCAGCATTTATTGTTTGTAAATAGATTTTTTTGATGATGGCCATTCTGACTGGTATGAGGTGATACCTCATTGCAGTTTTGATTTGCATTTCTCTAATAATTAGTGATGTTGAGCATCCTTTCACGTAATTTTTGGTCATCTGTATGTCTTCTTTCTAGGTGTGCCTTGAAAAACATAGCTGGGCCAAATACTTTGGGGAAACAGTGAGCATAGCAAAGTTCTTCAGGTTCCCTTACTTTCAGGACTTCTTGCCTGCTCACATGCCTTGTGACTCTTGGAGACTGATATAAGCAGTGGTTCCCAAATTATTCGACCCCAGGATTTGTGTTCCCATATACGTCAAAGACTAGGATTTTATAAAGTGTACCTCAGGAAATGCTTCTCTGGGAACCCAATCCTTACCCCTTGCTTTCTGCCCAAGACTCCAGGGAGAGTTTTTAACAATGAGAAAGAACAGGAAACTGTGTTCTTGGCTTCAGAGCTGGACTCTCCCTTCAGGTAAAGACTTACACCAGAGAGATTAGAAGCTCTTAAGACTAAAGAGTGTGTAAAGTGTAATGGTTGGAATAACACAAACCTAAGTTTGTGTCCTTGCTCCACAATTTACTAACCATATGACTTTAAGTCAGTCATCCTCTCTAAACCTTTGTTTCTTAATCTGTAAAATGGGGATACTCCACACTGCTGGCTCCATCACCAGCACAAGGCTGAGAAGGAGATATTATTATTCTCTCATAGAGAGAAGGCAAGGCGTTTATCCTGGGTCACCCAGTAAGTGACAGAGCCAGAATCTGAGCAGAGGACTGTCCACCATAACCCTATTTTGGAGGCTTATGGTGAGAAATAAATGAGTTGAATGCATGTAGAGGACGTGGTATGTTGCCTAGTACATAGTAAATGCCCAGTGGAGGCTCTTATTATTACAATGAGGCAAAAGTGTCACAACATTTCATTTGCACCCCATTTTTTACTCCAGTTTTTTTATTTTAAGAGAGAGGGAGAAGGAGACAGGGAGAGAGAGAGAGAAAGCGCAAACATTCTGACTTGGAAGGGAACTTGTGCTTTGAAGCTGACAAGTATAATTTGTCTTGAGACTGCCAAGCTCTTGGGCTGAGCCTTCATATTGGAAAAAAAGAGACAAGTGAGATTAATCTGGGGCCTTCATTACTTACTCCATCTGGCCTGGCTTTGGCACGGCCCCTTCACTCTACAAACCGATTACTCCTTCAAAAGCCTCAGCAGAGTGGCCGCTAATGGGTTCTGACATGGCAGGAATGGCGCTCACACAGCATAGAGATAAGGGCTCCAGCATCAGGGCCAAAACACTTACAGCGCTATGGCCCAGATGCTCCACCACAAAAGAAAGAAATGAACTGAAAAGGAGCCAAGGCCTCTGGGTCAGGGCAGCTCTCAGGATTCCCGGGAACACCTGGTTCCCCACAGTGGTGAGTGGCAGAAGCAAGGCTCACGTGGATGAGACCGGTGACACGGGTTATCTGACTAGGGTGTGTTCCAGTGTCCACGGGAACTTTTTAACCTGGCTTCACAGTCACACTGGGGATAGGTCGGTGCTTCGGGGAAGTGAAGAAGGTTGTTGTTTTTAGGCCTTTGCCAGTAAAAACCTGCAGAGGAGGACTTCTCACCTTTTCTCCCTGTGCACACGGCTGCCCCATGGTGGTGGGGAGGGGGAGAAGGAAGGGAACCGATGTTCACTGAGCACCTACTGTGCTCCAGACAGGGCGCCAGGAAGTCTCCATACAGCTGGCTCCATCACCAGCACAAGCCTGAGAAGGAGATATTACTATTCTCTCATTGGGAGGAGGTAAGGCGTTTATCCTGGGTCATCCAGTAAGTGACAGAGCCAGGATCTGAGCAGAGGACTTTCCACCTGTGGGTCTACATTGGTAGCTGGACTATTTTGCACCCTCAGTAGCAGCCTCTGGATTTGAGAGAAATTATGAATAGGGAGAATCTTCCACAGCCTCAGGACGTACCAACTCTGTGACTTGAAGTCTTCTCTCCTGGGAGATTATAGAGCATAAGGGAAGCCTTTGGGCCACCCTGAGAAAGATGGAGTTCTTGAACAGAGGAACCAAACCAGAGCAATCAGTCGATCAATCAGGGATTGTTTATCTTGGATTGGGAGACAGCCAGGCTCTGAAACAAAGGCTCTGCTACTGAGCTGCTTTGAACATGCAGCTCTTTGAAAGGGCCATGAACTTTGGCTTCTGGGGCACTGGGGTGTCAAGGCCAAGCCCAGTAGCTCCCAGGGCCTCAGAGAAGTGAGCTTGGGAGGCTTGACGAGTCAAAGACTGTACAACACTGCCCTCTCCTGGGAACAAGGTCCATCTGGTCTGGCCAGGCAGAAATCTAGCTCAGAATGAATACCTGACTAAATTACATGTTAGTTTCTCTGCTTCCCCCACGGAGCCTTCTGTGGTCACATTATGAATCTGGACTGCCAGTGGTTATTTATTAGTTAACAAAACCCACAGAGATGGAAAGTATGGGCTTCCAAGTCAAACACTGACCTATTCATTTCACTTTTTTTCATTCAACAAATATTTACGGGGTACCTATTTTGTGCCAAACACTGTGCTAGGCACTGAATGCACAATGATGATCAAGGCATATGGTCCCTAACTTCATGAATTTTCTAATCCCGTGGAAAGGATGGGCTATAAACAAGGAATTGTCTTATTGCAAACAAGGAATTTGTGCATTATTACTGTGGCAAGTGTTTAGAAGGAAAAGCACAGGATGCTGTAGGAGTACATAATGTGGAAGGGGAGAGGAGGACCCTGGCCTGGTCAGTCAGGAAAGCCTTCCCCAAGGACATGCTCTGTATGCAGACACCTGAAGGATGTGTAGGAATTAGCAAAGCAGAGTGATTTAGGAGAACAACATGTGTGAAGGCCCTGATACAGGAAGGAGCCTGGTGCATTTGAAGAACTAAAAGAAGCTCTGTACTGATGGGCCATCAGGGGAGAGAAGAAGAGTGGTGTGAGGTGAGGTTGCAGAAACAGGCAGCAACCAGATCACACAGGGCCTTAGAATGCCACGTTAAGGATTTGGCCCTTTATCGGTCAAGTCTCTTTTTGTTACATATGACAAGACCTAATGCGAACTAGTTTAAGTTGAAAAGGCAATTTATTGGTTCATATAATTGGAAAATCTGGCATTAAAGCTTCAGGTATGGCTGAATCCAGGAGTTCAGATAGTATCATCAAGACTTCCTTTTCAATGAATTAATTCTCTTTGCTTGTTTCTGCATTTCTTATTAGTTCTAATTTTCTCTTGCACTGACATATTCTGTCAATCTGGTAGGAAAATAGGCTGATATTCCAGGCCTATATCTTTACAACCTATAATCCAAAAGGAAGAGAAAGTTAACCCTCTATCTCCATTTTGAAAAGAAAAATCAGGGAAAGACTCTAACTGGCTCAGCTTTGGTCACATGCTGGAACCATTAGACTCACTGGACCAATCACTATGTCCACAGGGAGGCAGTACAATGATCAGCCTAACCTGGGCCATGTTCCTACCACTGTAGCTAAAATGAGGGTGGAGGGTGAATAAAGGAAAAGGGGAGGCACCATGGCTGACAGACGTAGGGTCATATGGAATATGGGAGGAGATTTCCCCCAGAGAAAAGTGGTGCTGATTATAGAAGAGAAATGGGAAAAAATGTGGGATATACAAAAACATTGACAAAACAACATCATAATTAACAAAAAGCTATGAGAAACGACTGAAAGGTTGTATGCAAGTGAAAAACAACATAAGGTTTATTTTTTTGAAAGATCACACTGGCTATTATAAGACTGGAATGGAAGGAAAAGGGTAGAAGCAGAAAGGACTTCAGATTCTAGGCAAACTGAAACACCTCCCAGCTACCTAGAAATTATCTAGAAATGCTCAATAAATCATAGCAAAGATCCTTTTAAATGCACAGTAGTACTTGCAGGAAAGTACGAGAAATCCTCTTGGGGGCAAAGACAAGGAGGAAACTGAAAAATATAAAGTGTTGAGTACCTGAATCTACTTTCCCTTGGAAGTTCTTCCAGTCTTAGATAACCAAGAGACTTGTGTTTTAACAGCCACCTGGGGAAAGGAGAGAGGGTCTTAGGCCTAAATGAGATGGGCATTAGATCTGAGAACCTTCCTACTCCTGCCCACACCCCACATAAAGCTGGGAATTTCAGTGAATGGTGAAATAATGAACCAGGGGGAAAAAAATGCACCCATCATCAAGGAGAGAGAATAAGAAAGTATTTGTGTCTTGGCATGGCCTCTGGGTAGTAAAAAAGCCATCCCCTTTGAGAGAGTATAGGTATGAGTCTTCTCATGGGTTTGGGGTTGAAATTTATTCTGCTGGCATGGTCCTGAAATCTTCAACTTTAAAGGGATTCCAAACAAGTCAAACCCTGTGGGGTACCTGGAAGAAACAAACACACATTTCTCTAGAGACCCTCAATCTAGGATGCACCCAGAGAAATTCCACTGAACGTGTGCTCACAATCCCACTGAGGTTTTCAGCCATCTTTTTTCCCCTGTGATGACCACATGGACCGTTAGCTGGTCAGTGCCCACTGGAGCCTCCTGACCGCTTCCCAATCTGCTTCTGACCTTCCTAGGGTCTGTCCTCATGATTCGTCTTCCTGCCTATGGCTGAACTGAACCCACTATAGCCCTGATATTTGCATCATTTCTCTGGCTTGGAACTTCTGTCTTCTTCTCAACCTAGTCTGGGCTTTCCTTTAGTTATGAAGCCCCTGGCTGCCCCCAGTGACAGTTTTTCTCCACCTCTTAGGCCCAGCCTGGCTTTGAGATCTTACACACTGGCATGACACCATGTACAGTACGCCCCTCTCAGTTTGTCCTGACCCTGCTTGCTGGACCAAGACCGAGGGAGCAGGAGAAAAGGAGAAATGAACCAGGGCAGGCTCTGGGTTGGTCTTCATCCCAGTCTGTGGCATCTCGTGGAGGTGGTGTGGCCCGGGCTCCTCCTGACACAGAGCCCCTTTGCCCTCTTGCTGACCAGGCCCGAGTCAGACGGTGGGTGTGGGAGTGTCTCCTGACTCCGCCCCCCAACTGAGGAGTGCCCAGACGGTGCTCCAGAACCTGCATTCCTTCCCACGCCATGGCCTGTGGCAGCGAGGCTGGTAACACAGAACACTGGCACGGAGCTCTGAGGTGGAAACCAAATAACTATCTGACTCGGAAAAAACAGATCCAACACCGCAGTCTTTGTGAGAAGAGAAAAACCACCAGCGGGCCAGAAACACTAAGGGAGTGGGCTGCCAGCTGCACCCCGCCCTGCGGCCCTGCAGTGAGGAGGAAAGGCCCGCCCACCTGCTGCCCTGAGAGACAAGGGCCTTGACAGCCCAGACAGGCCAGGAGAATAAGCACACCCAGGCACCCTTCCCAGGCAGCCCTCAAGGTGTGGAGGAGGGTGACAATGGGCCCCAGGAGCTCACGCACGGGGATGTGCTTTGCTAACAGCACTGGGTAGAAGCCGGCTCAGGCCCTGGGGTGTGCGCCCTGCGCAGGCACCTTGGACCCACCATTCCCGCAGCCCTCCATGCACATATACCTCTACCTAGTGCCCGTTGCAGGGAATTAGTTGGTTTAATTACCTTTGTTCTTGACTAGCACGTGGTCTGCAATGTAATGCGGTGGCTGGCACACTGCATGGGCTCCAGGAATGTCAGGTGCCCTACATACAAACGAGTTCTGTTCTGAGAGCGCGTTTGTAAGTGCAATTTGTTCTTAAGTCCAACATAATTAGCCTAGGTACCCAACTAACACAATCGACTATATAGTACTGTACTGTAATAGGTTTATAGTACTTTTCACACAAATAATACATAAACATCAAACAAACACAGAAAATAAAGAAAACATTTTTAATCTTACAGTACAGTACCCTGAGAAGTACAGTAGTACAGTACAACAGCCGGCATCCAGGGGCTAGCATTGAGTGAACAGGCAAGAAGAGTTACTGACTGGAGGCGGGAGAGGAGGTGGGAGATGGTAGAGCTGAAGGATCGTCAGCAATAGGAGACAGAGGACAAGCTGCAATTTCATTCACAGCTTATGTGATTGGACATGCGAACACACGTTCACATCTTTGAAAGTTCACAACTTGAAGGTTTGTATGTAGGGGACTTGCTGTAAATGCATTATGGATCTCCATTTTCTTGCTGCAGACAGAGGAGGTTAGACTCTATCTCTAAAGGACTTTCCTTTGCATACAATTTAGAAGTGCAGACTCAGAGACTGAGGACACGAGTGCAGTCTGGCTCCACCACCCACTGTCTTGGACTTGCAGCAAGTTTTTTAACCTCCTTGTCTTCCATATGTAAAATGGGCATGTTACAGTAATCATCTCATGGGGGTGTTATGAAGGTGAAGTGAGGTCACTTTTGCAAAGCACGTAGCACCCTGGAGGTCCATAGTGGGCACTCAGCAAACGTCAGACTCCGAGCTTATTTAGTGTCTACATATATTTATTTCATAATTCATTTGCACATTCAGTCATTCATTTAATCATCACAGTGGATTCAGGGCATTGTGAAGACAAAAATGAACAGAAAGTCTTCACACTGGAGGAATTCATAGTTTAGGGGCATTTGCTTTGTGTTAAAATAAGAGCTCTACAGACACAAAAGGCCATATATTATACAATTCCATGTATATGAAATGTCCAGATTGGGCAAATCCATAGAAACAGAAAGTAGATTTGTGTTTGCCAGGGGCTGAAGGGAGGGGAGAATTGGGAGTGGCTCTAGTGGGTACCAGTTTTTTTAGGGGCAAAGAAGATGTTTTGGAATTGAATAGTGGTGATGGTTACACAACCTGCACAACCTTGTGAATACACAGAAACCAATGTACACTTTAAAAGGGAGAATTTCATGTATGTGAGCTATAACAATTTTTTAAAAGGGCTCTAGAGTCTAACTGCTTGTTACTTATAGCTACTGGACCTTGGACAAGTTACACAACGTCTCTGGGCCTCAGTTTACTCATCAGTAAAATGGGGATAATAATCACCATCTGGTGGAATACTGGGGAAAACAGCTCACTCACCACGCTGACTTTACCAGTGTTATTTTAATTTATAGGATCACTCAATAATTCCAAATTGCCAACCAGACAAGAGTAAGATCCATTAAATAAATTAATTAAATAAAAAATAAACTTTTATAAACATACTGCTTGGGTTTTGTCACATCACACATCACATGATCTGCAGAAAACTTCCAGAGTATTTGGAACCTATACCATTCCATGACTTAAGCTTTTCCAAAGGAAAGCAAACAAGGGCTTGACTCGAGGATCTGAAACTTTTTACTCTAAAGTTCAAATTTTCAAGAGGAAAGCATCTGGGCATTAAAAAAGAATCCCTTCTTGAACCAACAGCAATTTGAATTAATATTTCAAGACAAATAATTTTCAGCCATATTTAATCAACTTTTTCTCCACATTCCCTGGAACGGTACCTGGCATACGGCCAAGTACTCACTGTTAGCTCTGATTATTACACTATGGGAATTTCTCTGCAAAGGATGTGAATAAATTAAATATGAATGAAATAAATGCTGAAGAAACATGAAAAAAAGAGGGACCAACTAATGGTGGAAAGGAGCTGTAAGTCAGAGCATCTTATTCATTCATTCATTGGTGAGTAGCAATACTGGCTAAGACGAAATCTGATGCAAACTATTATAAATAGGATGGATATACAACAAGGTCCTACTGTATAGCACAGGGAACTATATTCAATATCCTGTGACAAACCATAATGGAAAAGAATATGAAAAATAATGTACATATATGTATAACTGAATCACTTTGCTTTATAGCAGAAGTTAACACAACATTGTAAATGAACTATACTTCAATAAAATTTTTTTTTAAAAAGATGAAATCTGATTAAGATTGAGGACTTGACTGTGTTTTATCTGAGACCTGTCACTTATTAGCACTGTGCTTTTTCATGTAGAAAATGGGAATAAAACTCTTCTATTGCTGTGAGCATTACCTGAGTAACATAAAGTGTCCAATTAAAAAAAAAGAAAATCCTGACAGCCTAGTGGAATGGGGGTCAGAGCCAGATTTAAATTGCCTTGAGATAATAAGAAATGTGAATTTTTCTTGCCCATGTGAGTTTATGGACTCACTACACATTTACTGAGCCCCTACAATGGGCCAGACATTGAACTAGACCCTGTGGATACAATGCAAGACATCATTTTTCTCCTTCAGAGACTATTGTAAGGAGTATGAAGTGTTGTGTTCATCTGAAGGAGAGGGTCTGTCTTACTCCTGGCTAGGTAGATCGAGCAAATTAGTTCTTGTCTTACCTCAGATTCCCAAGAGAAAGCCTGATCATTCCAGCTCATCCTTTGGAACCAAGCCGTAGGTCAGAGGTGATAAGCTGTTGACAGGCCAGTGGATTGGCTGCCCTTGAGTCAGGTGCTCACCCCTGGTCTAATCAGCTGTGGCCAGGAAATCTGAGGGTGGCTCACGTTCAAGGCATGGCCATAGCCTCCTCCCCAGCAGAAGCTAGTTCCCCTTAGAAGGGGAATTGGGTGGAGCAGACAGTATGACACTAGCACAACAAGGAACATTTTTCCAACAGATGTAACAGCACATGCAAAGTCAGACCAGTGTGGAAAACTATGAGGTATTTGGGGAACTGTGAGGGTGGAGGGTGGAGAAGTCGGATTGCGATTGGAGATAAAACTGGAAAGGGAGGCTGGGGAAGAGCAGCTGGGGTGAACATCGTTCCCTTTCTCTGGAAGTCAGGACATTCTTTCACTGTAGGGCAGGAGTGATGGTGGTAAACGTCATTATCCCATAAACGCTCACTGTGGTCCCAGTCTGGGTGAGAGATCATAGTGGGCACTAGAGTGGGAACCCCAGCCACTGTGGTCAGAGGTCCCCTCCCCACCCACCCCCCAAAAAGACATTTTGAAGGCAGCCCTTCATTTGCTGGAAATTGCTATATAATAGGACATAAATCTGCCTTGAGCATGGAGGTGGGAGCATAAACATGAACTTAGGGGCCCTGAGAGGAACTGCTCTTATGATGCCAAGCACTTCTCTAGCACAACCACCAGGCTAGACTGGTTCAGGGAGACTGCACAGACGCGGCAGACCCCCAGGTCTTTCCTGCCTTCTGTAATCAGCCACATTGCAAGGGGCTCTCTCCTGATAACACTTGGGACCCCTGAACTTGGGCTTCTATTCAGACTAGGCTTGACTTCTCCCCAAGTATCAGTTGTGTAAATATCTCCCTACCACCACCCCCCATCTGTCAGAAACATATTATCAAATTATACATCAAATTTTATCATCAGTTTGTCTTGCTAAAATCATCATTTAAAAAATTAGATCTGAATAAAATTTTATTTCCCAAAGAAGTAACTGAGGCCTTGTTTCTTATTCTAGGTTTTACTTGACTCTCATAATCTGATCAACTCTGGTTTAAATCTCTGTTCCACCACTGGCTAACTTTAACCTCAGGCAAATTACTTAATCTCTTGGCCTCCATTTCCTCATCTGTAAAATGGAACTAATAATACCCACCTTTAGGGTTACGATAAAGATTCAATGACATGGTGTATATAAAGTGATTAAATGGTATCTGGTACCAAAAAGGTGATCAATACATATTAGTAGTAGTAGTGACTTGTATGATTTGGGGCAAATAATCTGATTGCAAAATGTCATATTTACTGCAAATCTACCTATTTGACAGCACTGTTGTGAAGATTAAATTAAAGAATGCAAGTTGAGTGCTTTGAAAAGTGCTGTACAGCTTCAGGAATCATGAAGTCAGACACGGGGGACTGTTACAGGCGAGGCTGCAAAGTGGCAGATGGAAAAAGCCAAAGTGTAGAAAAAAGCTGGGGCCATGAACTTAAACTACTGAAATCAATCTTTAATTCACTTCTGAGTTTAAAAATATCTGTACAACTATTTTATTAATATGTTTTGTACTATTTCTGAAATCAATTGTGATTTATCTCATTTAATAGTAACTACTAATTTTCTGTATATTGGGCACATATTTTTTTATCAATTTACAGATTGGCTGGTCTATTTTCAAATAGGCTTTCACACCCACAAATGTTAATTAAACATTTGTGAAAGAAAGTAGGAATATTCCTCAGAAGTAGCAAATAAGTTTTCATTGACATTCCCACTACCATTGATTAATATTTCTTGTCCAGTGCATTGTATTGAGGTGTCTGGGGCCCTATCTGGACTTAGTAGAAATAGTGCTGCAATTGATTAGTTATGTCTGTCATGGGCATGGGAATGTGAAATAATAGCACATGTCTATACTTAGAAAGTTGACAAATGGATGCTCCTGATGAAAATAATTTCAAGATTAAATTCATTCTCCTGCCCACCTGACTCAGAATGGTATATTTAGTGGGGGGAGGGGAGTGGAATATTCGAGTATTGTGACCGATTGTGTTTTCCATAAGATGGCTACAGAGCTTCCAGCTCACGTGCTCTTCTGCAATGTGACCTTGCCATTCCTCCAAGAGGTAGAGTGTAATGCCCCGTCCCTTCAATCTTGGCTGGCCTGAGTGGGTCATAACCAGTTGGATATAGCAGAAGTGAGGCTGCCTGACTCCCGAAGCTAGGTAGGAAAGGAATCCCAGCTTCTGCCTGGCTCTCTTGGGACACCTGCTCTTGGGAAGCTTCCTCTGGGAAGCCAGCACCGTGCTGTAAGAAAAGCAAGCTACACAGAGAGATCATGTGCAGGCCAAGCTGTCGACATTCCCAGCTGAACCCAGCTTTCAAGTCTGAGAGGCTCCAGATGATTCCTGCCCCTGGCCTTTGAGTCATTCCCAGTTGTTCTGGCCTTCCCAGGTAAGGGCTCAGACTTCGTGGAGCAGAGACAAGCTATCTCCTCTGTGTCTGCCTTCCTGACCCACAGAATCTGTGAGCATAAAAATATCATGCAAAAGTTTAAAACACCACTAGATTTGGGGTGCTTTGTTACACAGCAATGGTAAACCAGAAGAAGCATCCCAAACACCAAGGGTGGGTGCTGGTGGCGGGTCTGCTTTTTCCTTCATCTTATGAGAATCTGCACAGGACAGGAAAACTCTCAAAGTTTCCATTCCTTTATCTGGGATAATAAGAGCCTTCCTATCACAGTACAAAAATGAAGTCAGAAACCAATAGAGACTGAGCTTTTACGAGACAGAGTGTTTATGAAACACCACCGTCATGAAAAGCAAACGACTGCTACTCTTGACTAGCCTTTCCGTCGACTGGAGAGTGGCACTCTGAATCACGAAAGACGTGCCTTTGGGAAAATAGTTATTACCCCACATCCACAAATCCAACTTAATGGATCTAGGTAGAGCTTTCACATTTGGTAAAAACCAAACCAAAGCCCTCAAAAATTCCCACATGACAAGCAGACATGAGACATACTCTTGCCGGCAGTGACCTCACTTCTCTTAGATAATGACACGCCAAGTTTGTGGGACTGCTTCTTGCCTCTGATAATAAGAATGGAGAAGAGCCTCTCGGCCTCCCAGAAGTACATGCTGTGTGCCCGTCCAGTGCGAGGCCCAGGGCCAGTCTGCCCACCTAGTCCCATCATGACTGCCCTTCCGAGAACCTGCTTGAAGGGGGGCTTTGGGGCTTGGGCCTGCCTTTGTTGAGTCTACTCCTTAAAGAAAAATAACTCCTTTTGGATTCAGGCTAAGTTGGTAGAACCTTCCTCCAGCTACACCCCCAATTAACTTTTGTAGCAATGGGAGATAAAATACTTTTGAACATGTAAATCTAGTTTTATTCAAAGTGACCATGATACGTATCTCCCATCTCCTGCCAGCATCCCCCACCCCCCGACCCTCTGTCCTGGGTGCTTCTCCCCTTCAGCCTCTAAAGCTTTAGGAAAGAGTTCTTGGCTAGCCAGTCACTAGCTGCAAAAGTTGGTCAACTCACTGGTCACCTGTAAAATGAAGCTAATCATACCTCATAGGTTGGGGAGGTCACAGCATAAGGAAACACTCTGTCATGCAACAAACAGATTTCATTCACTCTTTTCTTTTTTTTTTTTTTGTATTTTTTTTAAACATCTTTATTGGAGTATAATTGCTTTACAATGGTGTGTTAGTTTCTGCTGTATAACAAAGTGAATCAGTTATACATATGTTCCCATATCTCTTCTCTCTTGTGTCTCCCTCCCTCCCACCCTCCCTATCCCACCCCACTAGGTGGTCACAAAGCACTGAGCTGGTCTTCCTGTGCTATGCGGCTGCTTCCCACTAGCTATCTATTTTACATTTGGTAGTGTATATATGTCCATGCCACTCTCTCACTTCGTCCCAGCTTACCCTTCCCCCTCCCCGTGTCCTCAAGTCCATTCTCTACGTCTGCGTCATTATTCCTGTCCTGCACCTAGGTTCTTCATAACCTTTTTTTTTTTTTTTAGATTCCATATATATGTGTTAGCATACAGTATTTGTTTTTCTCTTTCTGACTTACTTCACTCTGTATGACAGATTCTAGGTCCATCCACCTCACTACAAATAACTCAATTTCATTTCTTTTTATGGCTGAGTAATATTCCATTGTATATATGGGCCACATCTTCTTTATCCATTCATCTGTCGATGGACACTTAGGTTGCTTCCATGCCCTGGCTATTGTAAATAGAGCTGCAATGAACATTTTGGTACATGACTCTTTTTGAATTATGGTTCTCTCAGGGTATATGCCCAGTAGTAGGATTGCTGGGTCGTATGGTAGTTCTATTTCTAGTTTTTTAAGGAACCTCCATACTTTTCTCCATAGTGGCTGTATCAATTTACATTCCCACCAACAGTGCAGGAGGGTTCCCTTTTCTCCACACCCTCTCCAGCATTTATTGTTTGTAGATTTTTTGATGATGGCCATTCTGACCGGTGTGAGATGCACTCTTGAAAAAAAAACGTTTATTGAACTTTTACGATGTGGCAGGCATGGGGCTAGACCCTGGGTAAACATTGGTGAAAAAGGCAGTCCCTGCCTTCTGGGAGTTCCAGGGCAGTAGGAGGAATGGAAAATAAACAGGTAGAGCGCGATAAGTGCTGTGAAGAGGACGCTGCTACGGGAACACTAGGAAAAGCTCCCAAGCCAGAGACTGGAAGCTCAGAAACTTCTGAGGCCTGAGGAAGGAGTAGGAGTTGGGGAATATGGGGGAGGGTGGGGCGGAGGAGAAGGGTGATGCAAGCAGAGAGAAGAGCAGGTCCGAAGGTCTGGAGACGAGGGAGCACGGTATTTCCGGAGAACTGCAGGTGGTTTCACGTGGCTGAAGCATCCAACGTAAAGCAGAAGGTAGAAGAAGAGGAGCGGGGGGTGGGATGGGAAGCGGCAGGCAAGTCTGCATGGGTCTTGTAGGCTACACAAGGCATTGGGGAAAGAGCACTTGAAAGAGCCAGCGTTGGAAAGAGCACTTGGCCAGTGATGAGAATACCGGCTGAGAGGGGACAAGAATGAAGGCCAGGGGCCACGAGGGGGCCTCTGCTGTACGCCAGGTGGGAGGCAATGATTCTGTGCACGATGGTGGCTGCTACTCATTTCCAACTCCTTTTGCTGGGGCTTCGGAACACAGAAACATGAAGGGTGTGTCTCTTACGTATGTTTTCTGGAAGATTCTAACACAGTAAGGCCACTCTCTGTCCGATGAGTCAACAGGCAATGCAGCAGAAGCAACGTGGGATAAGCTCTGGGGCAGAGGGGGCAGAGGGACCCCAGAGCTGGCCTCCTAGGCACTGCAGTGAGCTCGGCCTTTGCTGTCATTCTCCATGAGGCAGGGCCCACCCCCTGGAAGCCCGGCCATTCCCTGGGCCTGAGGAACATCCCTGAACAGGAACCTCCTTCTCTGAAATCAGAGCTGAAAGTCAAGAGGGAGGGGAAAAGTTGAAATTTCAGAGTTGGGCCCCAGACAGTTGAAACCCAATTTTCTCACTGTAATCCTCACCACACCCTAAAGAAAACAGGCCTGACTCACAGACCACATCAATCCTGGGAGGCGGGGAAGATTGGCTGTGCGCTGCTGGCCGGCCTCTCAGGGTTCCGTCTCCCTGCACGCCTGGGGGCACGTGTTCGGGTGTCTCTCTGGAAGCCACAGAGGGGGGAAGGGCAGCCCATACCCCAGCCCATCCCACTGCTCCACGGCCCCAGACACCCCTCTCTTCCTCCTTTGAGCTAACAGCTCCCAAACCTATAGGCAAGTGGATCAGGGAAAGCAGCTCAATTATGATCAGGGATGAGGAGGAAATTCTTGAAGCCGCTCCAGGGGCCACAGACCCGGGACTGTGTGCAGCTGACTCAACAGATGGGGGGCGCAGAAAAGGGTCATGGAAAATGAGGGAGATTCGGGGTCAAGGTTTCACTTCTACCACATGGTAGCTGAAAACCTGGGGCAAATTACTTAAGCTTCTGTTGAGTTTCAGTTGCCTCAGCTCTAAAACGGGCACGAGAATGTCTTGCTTGGAGGGTTACTGGAAACCATCTTCTGAAACAGAAGAGGCGCTTGGAAAATTTGGATTCTAACAGCATGTGTTGCCTACACAACTCCTAAGGCACTTATCCTACACAGCCTTTCTTTTTTTTATTTTTTATTGAAGTATAGTTGATTTACAGTGCTCTGCCAATCTCTGCTGTACAGCAAAGTGTCTCAGATATACACATCTATATATTCTTTTTTTAATATTCTTTTCCATTATGGTTTATCCCAGGATATTGAATACAGTTCCCTGTGCTCTACAGTAGGACCTTGTTGTTTAGCCATTTGAAATGTAATAGTTTGCATCTACCAGCCCCAAACTCCCAGTCCATCCCTCTCCCTCCCCCACTCCTCCTTGGCAACCACAAGTCTGTTCTCTATGTCTATGAGTCCTACACAGCCTTCTATTTGTGTGGGACTCCATTCCTCCAGCTAGTCCCACAGGCAGCTGGAGGGCGGTAACTGTGTGTTACACATCCTTTCCTTCCCAAGGCATCTCACACTTAAGGTGGTCAACACGTGTTTCCTGGCTGACTGATACACCCAGGTATCCAAGTCCCCAGGGTAGGGGTTGGACAACAATGCCAAAATTAATAGAGTCTCTGGCACCCAAGGCATCACCCTTTAATCACCAAAATACAGGGGCATTTGCACACCTTTCTACCACCTGTTAGAAGTAGTTGAGAAGTAGCCAGTTAGTACTAGAGGCAACACAAAGCACTGGTAAACCATGTAGGACTAGGGCTGCCCTGCCGGGGGACAGGCCACCACCCTCCCGTGGTGCGAGCTTGGATGATGAGCTGAACCCCATCTGTAAAGTGGGGATATTCAGAGTACTTACCTCATAGTTATTGGGAGCATTTACAGAGTATATGGAAAGCACTCAGCACAGTGCCTGGCATAGGATTAATGTTCAGTAAGTATTCATCTTCACCTCATCATTGTCAAAGCTCAGTTCTGTTTGCTGGGCTGGACTCCCTTGTTAAATGGCAACACTGGAAATCTCACCCCAGATAAAGACCCTGCCACCTGGAATGGGGATTCCACCCTGGGTCGGGGAGGGGTGCAGAGCTGGGCTGTCTCTCTGGAACAGTCCATACGGCAGGTGACTACGGGAAGTGCCTTCCAAACCATAAAATGCATTTCAAATATTTGTTTTATAGTTTTTGTTTTTCCGATTCTTTAAAATCTAGAAACAATATTGTAAACATAATCCTAGTTCCCATTTATTTGATAACCTACCATGAATGAGATACTGTGCCCATGGCTTTTCACAGACCCACTCGCTTTATATTCTCCATGACCCTACAAAGTTAGAACTATTTTTCAAGCCCGTTTTAAAGATAAGGAGAATGACATTCCAAGATCACTCAAGGTCTCAAGTGGGATTCAAACTCAGGCCTGTTGGCTCCCAAGACTATGCTTTTAACTACTAAGTTACGCTCGTGGGCTGAATATAGTCTAAGATGAATAAGATGCCAACGGGCTCAAGATTTCCAGCCAAATGCCAGAAATCCTGCTCTCAGATTCCGAGAGTTCTGCTTCTGTCCCCTCAACAGGCAGGGTGGCATCTCAGCACCACAAGGCACAAGGCAGTGCTTTGCTAGTTAAGATCTCCTGACAACTATCTTCCTTCTCCTTGTTCCAAGTTAACCATGTCAAGCTTAATTTATCCACCTCAGAAGGAGCCAGGGCTCAGCTGACCCTGCTAAGATTTGAAATTATAGTTCCTGAGTCTAATTTTAAACCAAGCACAGACAACATTTTTTTTCTAGCTAGGACATCCAAACAAAATACAATACCACCCACCCCCTCTAAAAAAATCTGGTTTCTTTCTGAAATCAGAAGAGTGTTTTGTAAGAAAAAAAAAGACATAAAGAAATGATAGGTTATTTTGCTTTAATATCCCAAAATATTTGTGTGAAGGGGACTACGCTGCAGAACAAGGCAGAACTCTGTAGACAAGTACGTCTCACTCTGAGGAAAGAACTGATTGGAGAGAAGGCACCAGAAACTGCATTTTGCTGGATTATATGTAAACAGTAAATGGGGGGGAAAGGCTCACAAAGGAGAAAGGAACTTGCACTGTCATTTCACGGGTGGATCCTAAGGACGGAAATTAGCCTCAGGAGCTGATGCTCAACCTCCATCTTCCATTGTAGTGTAAACAGGACCTGGTGCTAAGGAGACAGACACCCACACACCAGCCGCGCACGAGGACACAAAAAGGAACTGACAGTAGTATAAGCCCCTGGGTTCTTTTTTTTCTCTTTCCCGCATGGCTCCTATGGGCATATCAATTGGCAATGCCTAGGAATTGTACCATTTGTCAATGACTGGTTAGTGGAAAAACCGAATCCTAAAAAGCCGGGGGAATACACTTTGTTTCTGTTCATGCTCTTCAATCAGTTGACTCGGAAGGCCTGGGGTGGAGGGATGTACTGCATCTGGCCTGTCTTCTTAGGTGATAACAGTGGGTGCAGTGCGTCCCGTCCTTTCCTGGAGTTGGGACAACTTCAGGGCAATAGAAATAAGGGGGGCCAACATGACCTGAGGGAGACACAAAGAGAAAAACCTTTGCCGTCACTTTCTCTAGACACGGATCCATAGCTCCAGCCCTGAGTAGGCCTCGAGCTCCAGACCCATGTCTGATGGCCTACTCCGATAACCCAAAGGCTCCTCAAACTCTATCAGTCTAAAAACAAAGACATGTTCTTTCTTCACAAAAAAACTAGTTCCAGCGTTCCCTATTTCCGTCAATGATCTAGTACATAAAGCAAATGAATGACTAGGAGCCACTCTTGACACCTTCCTTCCTCACATTCCTGTTGGTCAACCCACCAGCAGCCTAAGTGACTTATCTTCTACCTCTCTCCCATTGTCACCCAGTTCTCTCCATCCCAGTGCCACAGCTCTCGCTACACCAAGCCCTCCCTCTGACCTGGAACAACTGTGCTTCACCATCCGCTTCTGCATCCTCCCGTTTGTTTCCCACACTCTACCCAAAGAAGTCTTTTCAAAATATACCACCCTCCCATCTACCTCTCACTTAAGGGAAAAAAAAGAATTCTGCTGTTGCTTAAATAAATAAATATTTTAATATTAAAAAAAGAAAACTATGTATCTAGTTGAACTGCCCATTTTATAGATGAGGAAACTGATAACCCAAAGAAGTGAAGTGATTTGACCAAGTGATTCAAGGGCAGAGCCAAGAGTAGTACATTTTCTATTGACCACTGTTGCTTTCCCTCATCCAAATCTCTACCAACTCATTACACCTGGAAGAAAGTTGGAGAACCACTGCACACACTGACATACCACTTGCCATTCCCCTTGGGGCTCCAACAGTCCCAATGAAGTGCTGAGGCTGAGGCCCAGCAGCTCTAGAGTAGGGAAAGGCACGTCCCCAGATAGAATGGTGGTACACCTGGGCATGTGGGCACCTTGCATCCTTCAGGGCCCTCCCACTCCCTGAGGACTATGGTTCAGACGAAACTTAACTCTCACTCATTCTTTGTATTTACCATGTGTCAGGTATTAAGACAGAGAAACACAACTTCCTTCCTCTTTTGCTCTTGCTCTATTATTCTGTGGATCTACAATGTAGACACCATTGCCTTTGATTTTAGTTTTAGGGATGTCTCAACACCACAGCAATCTGGCGATAACTGGAGCTAATGCCTGGCCACTGGAAAAACTGTAAAAGTGAAGCATCCTCTCATTTCTCTCTTTTTGTAATAAAAACAATTGTAAGAGCCACTTTTCCTCAAAAGCTAATTCCATATGTCAGGCACAGTGTTCAGAATTGTGCCTTCATCATCTCCTTAAATCCCTGTAACAACTCTGTGAGGTAAGTAGCATTCTGCCATTTTACAGACAAAGAAACCAAAGCTCAGAACATTGAAAAGACTTACCCAGGGACACACAGTTATTAAGGAAGTGAATTTAAAACAAGATCTAACTCCAAAATGGGTTAGAGAGATCAAAATCACTATGCCAGGGGTTTCCAAATGAGTTTCACAGGATTCTAATTCGGTGTTAAAAGGAAAAAGGCTTTGTGGGAGAATAGACATGGCGAACATTATTTAAACAGGCATCTGTACTGCAAGTCTGCTCCGAGCTCTAAGGCGAGGTGTGTGTTGTGAGCTGCCAAGACGGGGCTGACGTACCCCAGCACTTCCTAAGCTGGCTTTGGCTCTGGAGCTCTGGGTGGGGAGCAGTTCCCAAAACAAGGAACACACGTGGGGAAACCCTCCCCTGTGCGTCCCTGCTTCCCCTTTTGGGTGGCTGTCCTCCAAGTTCTCTGTTCCACCTCTGGCTCCCAGGGCCCCTCCTCACTCTAACATACTTCTGGAGACACTCTGGGTGGGGCTGGGACCCCAAAACACAGGTTGCAAGTCCGAAGACTCTCCCATAAAGACCTTTCTTTCTGCGCCATGAAACAGTCTCTCCTTGCCTACCCCCTAGCCCCGACCAAATCTAGAGCCAGTGTATGTTCTGCCAGGGCAGGGGATGAGACCAAGCAAAGTGGCAAATAATCAGTGACAGACCAGAACACCAGATCAGGGGCTGATTTTAAAGATTAGTTCTCTTGACTCTGCCACTTAACCAGGCGTGTGAACCTATTAACTATTATTTAACCTTTCTGAGCCTCCGTTTCCTTATCTGTAGAAGGGATATTAATAGATAAGAATAACAGATTTGAGAATGAAATGAGTATATCCATTTGGGTAATGGGTTTAGAACAGAGCTTGGTGAATAGAAAATGCTCAGATAATTGTTAGCTATTATTGTTTTCTGATGCACTGAAGGAGACGTGGAGGAAAGTGAGCCCACCTGTCTGATCATTTGAGAAACGGGTTGTGATGACAGGCGCAATGGAGCCACTACCCTTCCCTCCAACAGAAAGAACTAGCCGGGGCACAGGACCTGGGCATTACCTGGGGGTCCTGGTTGATCTTGGCGACGTCCTTCTCATAGCTGTCGATGTACAGTCGAACGGTGGCGCCTGCACTCCCGGTGCCGCTCAGTCGAAAGATGATGCGAGAACCATCTGCAAAAATGAGCCGCAAGCCCTGGGAAAGGTAACAGAGTTTCTTTTTTCCTCACATGCTGGAAGAAAGATTGAAGGCTGACAAATTATGAGGGGTCCATTTGGAGATCTGATTTCACCCGTACTTGATCAATCGGAGGATTAGATCCTTGAGAAACGGCCACCGTTGAGCCCCGTGAGTCTGCCCTCGGTCAGCCTGTCACTGCATCCAGCCAGTGGGGGTTGGGCTCATGGCGGAGAAGCATCCCCAGGGTCAGGCGGGAGACAGGATCCTGGGGAGGCTGGCTGACACAAGCCCTGCCCTCTCCATCCCACTTCCCTGTGATTTATGGACTAACCATTCTAGCTTGAAGCCTAATAAATAAGTTAATAAATAAATAAGCTGCTAGATACGGAAATCCGATTTCCAGATCAGGAGGGAAACACGGACAGAATGGGCTGAAACCAGAGCAGAGGAGGTTTCAGGTGGAACAGAGGAAGAACTCTTTGCAAAACACTGATGGAGAGCCTCAAAATAGAACAGGGGGCCATGTGCCCCAAATGGCAGAAGGCCAGCTATTCCGACCTTTTTTTTTTTTTTTTTTAAATTTATGTATTTATTTATTTATGGCTGTGTTGGGTCTTCGTTTCTGTGCGAGGGCTTTCTCTAGTTGCGGCCAGTGGGGGCCACTCTTCATCGTGGTGCGCGGGCCTCTCACTATCGCGGCCTCTCTTGTTGCGGAGCACAGGCTCCAGACGCGCAGGCTCAGTAATTGTGGCTCACGGGCCTAGTTGCTCCGCGGCATGTGGGATCTTCCCAGACCAGGGCTCGAACCCGTGTCCCCTGCATTGGCAGGCAGATTCTCAACCACTGCGCCACCAGGGAAGCCCCCTATTCCGATCTATTGAGCCAGATCCAGCGGTCAGTCTCCACCAATGCCTGATGACTCAAAGCAGGGCCCATGTGGGTGCAATGCCAAGCCCCGCCCCTCTATCTCCTGCCCTCCCCCTTCCCTCTCTGGCCGCATCTTTTGTCCTCAATAATCTTGATTCAGGGAAAAAAGGCTGGGGACTCTTGAGGTAAGAAGGCTGAGCAAGACAGTTATCTGAAGACCCTTCAGTCTTGATGAGTCTGTCAGTTCTTCCATAAGAAGAACTTTGCATAAGCCGATGGCCTAACCAAAAGGAAAGATACTACCTCTCATCTACCGTTTGTCACCAGACCCAATCCAGGGTTTAACCATGCCACTCAGCACTGAAGACAGCAGATGAAATACACAGAGTACATTCCCACTTAGTCAACATGGGGAGGATGCAGTTAATACCCGTTTACCATTTCCTGCTTTCTAGACACATACCAGGGTTGGCCTCCTTCTCCCACAACTTTCAACTTGAAGCCTCTAAATTTTTTTCACTTGATTGCAGATGCTATATCTACTTCAGAAGATTTTCCCTCCTCCCCGGTCTTCCATCTAAATGCTCAGACTTTCTGATTACAAAACGTGGAGCTGTTGACTTCTTCCTCTGAGCAGAGAGCACAGTGCCCGTGCTCATGCCGACGCCCCTCCCAGGCACACCTCAGCATCCCCCCTCCCTCCTGGTGCGTGCTGGATGCGGCGCAGAGTTGGGGTTTACTTTGCCTAAGGGTCTGTTCTCTCTCTGAAGGCTTCACCACAAAATCTTCTGCTCTGCTCTGCCACCCCCCGGGCCCCACCCTCCCCTTTCCTACACCCACCCCCTCCTCCACCCCAGGCCTCTCTTTTTCTAATTATCTCAGACATCATTTACGATCATCCATACTAGACCCAAAGTTCTCACAGATGGTGAAAAAGCATAAAGAAGAAAAGCCACAGGGCCAGAATTCTGACAAAGGGAGACTTCAGGCACTGAGGGTCACTGTGGCCATGTTCCATCCACTCGTCCACTACCTGCTCTCCAGAGAGAGACTTTAAATAAGTCCTGCAGCCCAACTCCTTCAAAGCCTGCTGGATGCCTTGAGAAGGACCCAGCCAAAAATCTCGGTCTGGATCAGAAAAAAAGCTAACTGGACAGCTATAGCATAATCTTATCTCCCTCTTTATTATCTCTGTTTCTAAGTTATGAGTCCATTCTGTGACAACAAGAACAGAACCAGAGGAGAGAGGAGCCTGGCCCCGGGTGTTAGTGAGAAGCCTGGAGAAGGGCTGACCCAGCCTACACCCTGGGTGCCTGGCGCCCAGTGAGGGAAACGCTAACAGTTCTGTACATATCCAGACACGGTCCAGGGTCTCAACTGTGATGTCCTCCTACGCGCTGCTGTGTTAGGGTCGGCTGCGAGTCACATGCTACAGGTAATAACAGTGCATGTTTCTAAGTCTGCAAATGGCTTGTCTATTTTTTTCTTCTTTTTTAGAAATCAGAACATATCACAGAAATGTCTATGAAGAGGCTACTCTCATGCCACTCCGGCATTCTGCTACAAGCTCTTGAGAGAGAAGAAGGAGGTTGAGGTCTAAGGCAGCAGTTTTCCATCTTTTTAAGATTCTAGGGCTCTTTTCTGCGCACACATTCAACATGACCTCTTGCATAGAATTCTGGAGAATGTAAAAGTCTTTCTGGAGTCTAGACTAAGAATCCCAGAATGAGGGCATAGGGGTGTGCATAGAATCAGGGCAAAAACCATTTTCCCTACAAGTACCTGTGCAAATCATGTGTGACTCAGCAGAAAGCCACTTGAGAAAACAGGGCAGCAAAGGACAAATGACCAAGAAGCCTTTTTCTTTTTTCTCTTGAGATTTCAGAGACAAAGCTCCGAGGCTTCTCTCCCACATTGCACATATGTCTGTTCCTACCTGATTTCTTGAAACACTTCCATCCACCGGATCACTGTATTCAAAGTTATCAATTTTCACCACAGTGTAAACTTTATCTCCCACTGGGAACTGTTTCCCCACGAAGGAGCGATCAGAGATCAGGGCCTCCAAGTCCTTCATCATTTTGTTTGCGCCCTCGGCTTCCACCTCCTCGTAATCATACCTGGAAGAAATCACAAAGTTGAGGCCTGTGGGCTGACTTCAGATCACACCAACTTATATCACCACTTTCTACAGCATTTGTTTGGCCCTCCCCCAAACCACCTAACTTCAGAAGAAGCTGGCAGAAATATGAGCGTGTCATTCTCTGGGGATGCAGCAGACGAGGGATGAAAAGAAGGGTTTGGAGGGTTTCAGGAAAGGGTTAGGAGCTTCTGAATAAGCAGAAAACTCCCATCTTGGCTCTTCTACAGAATAAAGCTCTTAGAAGCTTCAAAGGCTTTTGAGAGATATTATCTAACATGTAATCACCACATCCTGAGGATGTAGAAACAAAAGCAATGTTATCTGCATAAAGGCACACATGACTCAGGCACTGCTCTTCCAAACTGCTGGAGCTTCTTTGGGATAAAAGTTGGGAAGGCTCCCAGTCTGGGACCTGCCTGAGGCTGCTGAGATTTTGGCTAAGGAGAGTTCCAGTCTCCACAGGAGCTTCCTCAAGTAAGGCCAAGTCTTCACTGACCAAATGAAGGAGCCAAGCCTTAACTCTTTTTTTTTTTTTTTTTTAAGCCCTAACTCTTTACACCTGAAACGCCTCCCTCCTCTCAGTGAGAGTGGATTCCGGTCCACAGCATTCACCCAGACAGAGGAGGCCTGGTGTGGATGCAAAAGGGCCAAGAAAAAAAAAAGTACATCACAAATGAAATTCTATGACTGTTAAACTTTTCCTCCAAGAATTGTTCTTGACTTCTTTCTTATGAGGTTAAAGACTCTTACAGGTGGCTTTTCTTGTCCTAGTGGCACACACCCTCTTGAGAGAGTTCTTTTTTTAGAGGCTCAAGATAGCAGAGTCTATATTTATTTGCAATAGTGAAACAAATATGATATGTGCAAGCAGACACCTCTGAGACATGAGAAATACCAGGGAATTAAGGCCAACTATTCTGGCTCCAGGATTCTATGAATCAAGGACAGCAGTCCCCTTAATCCTGAAGTCAGCTCTTTCCCCCAGTTAAAATGATAAACAGCAAAAAATTACAACCAGGTGTTTGTGCTTTACATCTGTGACCTTTGGGTGTTTGAGGGAAATGTTCTATAAATCCTAGGCACAGAGGGGTATAATGGAAAGAATCTGGGCTTTGGAATCAGACAGAATGAGCTATGAACCCAGCCTTTATTGGTTACTAACTGTGCAACTATGGGAAAGCTGCTTCATGTCTTAGAATCTCAGTTGCCTTATCAATAACTGTTTTCGAAGCTGATGTGAAACAATGCATGCAAAAAGCACTTTTGTTAAATAAACGGAGGGTATAATGGAGTCTTAACTAACCATAAATTCAGGTTCTGAGGACTTTATTTGTAATACTTGGTTAGCAGTTATTTGAAATTAATAAAAATATGTTAAGATAGATTTTAGATGGAGACTCCTAACTGATTCTAGAGTGACCCTCTCTGAACAAACCCTCCTAGCCTTATTCCACTCTGGCTACTGTTCATTTGTTAACTCATTCATTTATCTATTCAAAGCATATTTACACGATGTCACTATGAATTGGTGTTTGGTGAAACCATGGATTACAAAAACAGATATGGTCCTGCCTTCATGATCCTTTAGGCTCTAGAGAGTTCATGACTGCTGTTCTGAATTACCAGATTTTTCTGGTTCTTAGAAAGTAGAGATCCTTGCCTTGGTTACCAGGGCTACTGTGCGGTACCATGTGGCAGATACTACTTATACCTTCCACAAAAGAATAACCTGAGGGAGGAAGATAGCAATATACTTGTCCAAAGTCAAAAAAAAGGATTCTGATTAAGGAGGCCAAGTTCCTGAAGGTTGAATTCTTTCTTGACTATCCAAAGATCATGGACCATTAAATCTGTGATATATTTTTAAAATTCTCTAGTCTAACTCACCTATTTTATAGAGAAGGCAATTGAGGTTCAGAGAAATAATACCTTTGTATTTCTTACATAAATAATTTATTTAATATGCTTTTCCTCACATTTATTTTCCATAATTAGAACAGTGAGGTTCAGGAAAAAAATTATTAGATTTTTACACCTACTGGGGGAAAGGCAAATTAAAATTAGTGAAAAGTACAACTGGAAAAAAATGTTAATGCTTCTTAAAAATAGAAGTATGTATGGTAAAGAAGACTTACTAACTATTCTAAGTATTTTGTCCACTGATGAACCCCCAGTGCTTGGCAGAAAGTAGATACACAGTCAATATATATTGAATCAATGAATGAAGTATTGATAATTACACAGCCTTTGGGGACCTATTTTAATGAGTCAGAAAAGTTGATTTAGACTAAGCATAATTGTTTCCATAATTTCAGAAAAAGTTTCCATACTTTCAGTGTCCCAGAGTTTATAGAACAGTTTCAGACTCATATTTCATTTAATCCACTCAATAGCTAGACTGTTATTTCCATTTCTACAAATGAGAAAACTGAGTACAGAAAGAGGTTAAATGACTTCCCAATCTACTAGGAGGCAGAAATAAAATTCTAATCCAGTCTTCTGAATCCAAATCCAATGTTATTATCATGTCCACCTGATAGGTACATTTAAAAGGCTGACAAAACATTCATTCTTTTGAATATGTTAACTAAAAATTTTAAGCCTCGTTCTTTATGGCTAACATAAAAGTTGACTTCATCTCGACCCTGACTGAATTATATTAAAAATCCCCAATTGATAGAGGCTGAAGGAACTCAGGTTTTATTATCACTTAAGACAGGAAAGAATTTGTATGCATGAGAATTCTCTCTGTCCACTTCCCCATGCTACCTCTGTACCCAGCCAGGCTGTGGCTTACCTGGTGAAGAAATTCCGGCCATACTTTTGCCAGTGATCTTTGAGGATGTCCTCCACACTCTGTTTGCGGGTGGCTAGGATGGAGAGCCAAGCAAGGACAGCCCAGAGTCCGTCTTTCTCACGGATGTGGTCAGAACCTGGTCAGGGGGACAGCATGCAGCTGTGAGAAACGTGATTTCTCCAAAATACTTGGGAATAAACTCCTCAACAGTAA
Source organism: Balaenoptera musculus (assembly GCF_009873245.2). Classification (NCBI taxonomy): domain Eukaryota; kingdom Metazoa; phylum Chordata; class Mammalia; order Artiodactyla; family Balaenopteridae; genus Balaenoptera; species Balaenoptera musculus. The sequence continues at coordinate 54,533,394 of NC_045785.1, read as the reverse complement.
ATATGACCCAAGCAAAAAAGTCATAAAACTTTACTGAGGAACTTGAATACATGGAAGAAACCACATATTGAATAAAGCCACATACTATTGAAAAGAAGGTGATGCTTCCCAAGTAATTTAGAAATTTAAGGCAAATGCTAATAAAAATGTCAGTGGAATAATTTGGTGGAACTTGATGTATCAATTATGAAGTATGAATGTGAGTGGAAAAAACAAAAGAACATGACCACTGTGAATTTTTAATAATTAAAATAGTCTGGTAGCTTAACGGAACAAAAGAGAGCACCCAGAAAGAGACCCAAACACATATGAGACTTGAATAAATGATAAAGGTGTCACTTTAAGGCTGTAGGAAAGAATGGATTACTTTTTAAGTAGTATTTGTCTAACTAGCTAAACAGTTGGGAAAAAATCAGTTTTTTCCCTATAAAACACCATACAAAAAGAATTCCAGATGAATTATACATTCAAATATAAAAACTGAAAACCTTTAAATATTAGAAGATATATATAATTTTTTTAAATCTTAGAGATGGCAAATACATATAAATTCAGAATTCATAAAGAAAAAAAATCTATGTATTTTTCTACTTAAAAATTAGCATTTCTATCAGCAAAACTACTATAGATAAAATTAAAAGGCCATTGGTAAACTAAAAAAAAAAAAAACTACACATTTGCAATATAAAGTAGATATTTAAAACACTCAATATAGAAAAAGTTTTTATATATTAATAAGAAAAAAGTAAAATCTCGATAGAAAAACAGGCCGAGGACATAAATAGGCAATTCATCGAAGAATCCAATTTACATAATAAAAAGTTGTATTATTTTTAAGAAGACAAATTAAAGTTAAAACCGCAATAAGAAACTGTTGCTTGTTTGACAAATGGCCATAGATTTAAAAATGAGAACACCTAGCATCAGGGGAGGTATAAGGGAAATGGGATTCCAACATGCTGCTGCTGGGAGGGGTACAGTCCTTCCAGAGAGCAATTTGGCAAAAAGTATGAAAGGCTTAAAAATGGACTTACTTGTGGATCCAGGAACTCCAATTCTAGGATATCTTTCTTTAACCAAAAGGGGTTTGGTTAAATAAACTATGGCACATCTGTCTCCTGCTAAGGTCCTTGCTAAACTCTTTATCAAAAATAACAAATTGGCTCCTTTGGATGTGCTTCTATGCATGGAGACCCTTTCCCAAGAGCCTGATGGGGACAGAACTCTCATTTTTTGGCCTTTAACTTCCTTATTCTAAAAAGGGCAGACGATATTGAGCTTTACTTTCTGATTTCTGAATGGGACTCGATACAATCCCTCTAATAATGTTTTGCATGTTATCATGCCTTGAATTTCTTTATGTACCTCTCTGTCCTTCTTGACTTCCCACTGGGTCTTATTCTCCTTACAACTGTGAGAGTATCTAGCACAATGCTGGTGATGAGGCATGAGGTAAGTTTGTTTCCTTCCTCTCTTCATCCTTTTAGACCCAGCTCAAATGTCCTCTCCTATCTGAGACTAGCTCCCAGCTTCCCTGGACAGTGACGAGCTACTTGTTCTTCTTGTATAGCAACTGCTCAAAACATGTGATGCGGCGCCATACCCCTCGAGCCTCAGCCATCTATTTATGAGCCTTTCACCCCACTATCCATGTATGTCTTGGAGACATCTCTTATATCCTTGTAAGTTAGTCTGGTGGCTAGCAGAGCACATGGAATATATTAAATAACTAATTGTGAAGGAGTTCATAAATGAATTAATCAATTAATAATCTACTCCAACATCTTCTCTTTCTGTTTTTGGTTCATAAAAATATACAACTTTTTCCCCCAAAAGAGTCCCTCTTCAGTAAGACACTACTTTTAGAAAGAGCAGTTCTCAAAACCTGGATGCTGGCAAACTAGAAATATCAGACAATACTTTTAGCACTTTATATAACAAATTTAAGAAATGTTAACCTAATTTTATTAGCTATGGACTTTTATTTGCCTTTACTGCTATTTCAAGGAACAGAAAGTTAGCTCTCTGGCTCCTACAGCTTTCGCAAGTGATGATATGTTTTGGCAATAGTTTACCCTGAGCAGTAAGATCCTGGCAGCTTCCCCAGTATACTGAGAATTCATGACAGAAGTGTACAGCTTGGAATTATTCATCTGTGAGCCCCTAGGCTTGGTTGTTTTTCTGTCCTTCCTTCCTTTTTCTTTTCTTTTTTCTTGGGGGTGGGGTGGGGGGAGGCGGAAGGGATGTGGCTGGACTGAAAGCATAAGGGGCAGTGTTCCTTTGTGCTTTTCCTATTCTAAGTAATGAATTGGCTTTTTCCTTTATGTAGAAATGACAATAAAATCTAAAAATCTCACCCAACTCTGACCAAGTTACCTGGAGATAACTAAATCACACACCTAATATTATAAACAAATAATCTGGCTTGGATAATAGAAATAAATATTCTATTCCATTTACACAATCTCCAGTCTCTTTGAAAATTCTCATTAATCTCACTAATCACCTTGGATGTCTCAAAACTCTAGGTAACTCTGACTAATACTCAGGAAGTCTGGGTAAATTTCATTTTCTTTAGGGTTCTAATGAATGATGACAAGTTAGTAGTGAAAAAAGGCAATGGTGTGCATATGTGTTTCTCAAGCTACTGTTGTTTTTGCAGTTGTGGCAGTTGTTGTTCAATGGAAAATGTTTTATGCTTAAGAGTCAGAAAACCTGAATCTGAAACTTAATTATAAGCTGCTTGAATTTGGACAAGTCACTTAACTTTTCCAAGCCTCAGTTTCTTCAACTGTAAAATGAGGATAATGCCACGTTTCTCACACAATTTTAAGACTTTACTGTGATAGAGTGTAAATAGTTTATAAATTGTTAAGTACAATATAAATGCAAGATACCATTATTAATAAGGGAAAATAAAAAAAGTTTTAGGGAAAATTAACACTTTCTACTACCTCATTAAGCTTTCAAAAATAACGTCCCTTAACTCTACATATTGGGAAAGAAAATGGAATATAACCCAATATGTTCTTTTTTTCTGGGCAGTGTGATTTCAGTGCTTTTCTCTTCTTCCTTATCTAATTTTTTCCTATTATGAATGTGAATTACTGGTATCATTTTTTTAATTAAAAAAAAAAAAAAGCCAATCCCACTGAAGTGTAAGGAAAGGGAAAACTATCAGCAAGCACCACTGACCCTAGCTGACAGGAGTTTTGCCTCAGGTCTTTTCATGCTTAGTCCAGGTCAGGGACCAATGAAGCCTATGGGGATTCTGCCCTTTCAGCATCTTCAAACACCTGTCACTTGACTTTAGCTTAATCAGCACCTTGTGATATGTATAAACTCTGCTCAGTCAGGGCACACTCTGGTCTCAGCCAAGAAAAATGTCAACCTTTGCTCAGGGAGCCAAGAGCCAATAGTTTAGGGATTAGGTTTCATTTACCAGTATGAGCATCTCAGGAGTGCCTGAGCTCCTGCCTCTGCCAGGCCAAGGCCTGTGGATGGACCACGGCAGCAGAAAAAAAGCTCCACAGAGTTCTCTGAAAACCCTAGCATCGATCTGTCTGCCTCTGTCTCTCTGTCTCTCTCTCTTTCTCTGACCATCTCTATCTCTCCTTCAATCTCCTAAACATGCCTGGAAATGTCCACCCCACATATACCTATTAGCCTGGCTAACATCTCCTGCAACTACTTTCAACTTCCTCCTTATCTAGGATGCCTTACTTGTTACCCTCTGTCCTTACCCCTATTCTACCACACCCTGTCTGCTCTTACCCCAACCTACGCCAAGAATTGTATCCCCGGCTCGTGCCTGGCGTGCAGTCAGCTCTCAATACAGGTTTGCCCAGAGAATGCCCAGACCTCAGCTGACTGGCTGGGAGGTCCAGCAGACCTGCTCTGTCCACAGTGCTGTCCTCTTTGGCTTCCATTGCACAAATGACTTCCCTGTGAAAGGGCAGATAAGCTCCTCAGGAAGCCTTTTCCAGACTACTCCAGCTTTCAAGGGGGCTCCTGCCCAGCAACCCCCAAACTTTCCATTTATCAATTCATCCTGCCCTGCTTCATGACTGCCCCTGGAGCTCTGTTTCCTTTGGAGGAAATTGGTAAGCGCCTGACAGGCAGGAAACGTGTCTTAACCCAAACTCCATTTGATACTCAACAAATTTGAATCAGTGCCTACCATGTTCCAAGTATATGAGAAAATACTAAGATGAATAAGATACGTTCCCTGCCCTCACAGATGAGCACAGATGTACAGATGAGGGAGACAGACATGCAGGTAACAGTTTAACTGAGTTAGTTATAATTAGGGTATCAGCCTAGTTCTACTGGGGTGTTCTGCCTGGGAAATTTCCAGAGACAGGATGCTCTAACCTTCCTGCGGGGGCTTTACCTACAGGAAAATGTACTCAGTAGGTATGCAAATCAGGGCAGGCAGAGAAGTAGATAGGACATCTAATCCCTTACACCACAGAACCAGGTTAGGCGCCCTGACTATACAGTTCCCAGAGCATCCTGTACTTCAGTTTCTATTACTTTCTATTACACTTGTAATAGCCTGGCCAGGGTCCGATTTCCTTCCCCAAATGTGGCCTCCACGGAGTCCTCCACAGGGAGGTTATGCTTAACACTGTGTTCCCAGAGCCTAATTCAGTATCTGGGATACAGTCAAAGCTCAATAAACATTTGAGGAATGAGTTGATGAAAAGAAGTACAAATATGAAGGACTTTTCATAAGAAATTAAAATTAAAAGAAATCTTCAAAGCATGAATGCTGTACTTCTTCAAGATATCACTCCTATATAATATATCATCACTAGGACCTTTTCAAGATGGGATGGGGGAAAAATATTGCTAACCTTTGGACCCAACCAGATCAGAATTTACTGGCGTATTTCCACATGATACCAAGTTAATCCTCACCCTGGTTTCCTATCCCTCTTTCCCAAGACCCCCCACTTTTCCCGAGGAAGAGTTTCAAAAGCAGTGACATTCTATTCTATTCAGTGACGTCACTTTCTATTTCCTTCCCAATCTCCCAAGAATTCAAGGTTTCCCTCCACCCTTGTGCATGAACACGTGCACCAGCATCCACAGTTAGGGGGGAAAATAACTGCTCCACGAGATCAACCAAAAACAACAGGTTCACCCTGTCTAGTTCTGGTGCCCTAAGAAAAACACCTTTATCCCTGGCATTTGTAATGCTGATGTCTGAGGAAGTGTCATAGCCTTGGTGGCTACAGTAATCATGTGAGACAGTTGCTGTTTCTCCACCGTGAACAGACTAACGTATACTTGGTAAGAGTCATATTGTGACTTGTACTTTTAAATGCTAGTGGTTTGTTTTATTTGGTGAGCCAGTTCTGAAGTCTGACTCCTATGCACCTCTTCGCCAGTAAACTTCTCCTTTTCTTTCATGAAAGGTCATCTCGTCTCACAAAGACCTTGGGTCCTCAGCTCTGGACTATGGAGTGGGAATGATGCTGAGTCCCCACAAGAGTCCCAGACTGGCAGCCAGAGTTGAGGTGGGCATTCTCCATGGAGGTGGGTGTTTAAGCAGAAGGGCACTGACTGGTTATTTATGACTCCAGCAACACACAGAAAATTATGTGGGATAACGTTTAAAGTTCTTTCCTCTCCAACAGCAGGATTCTGTTGGTCTGAATGGAGGATGCCAAGTGAAGAATGTGTTCTCCCATTCATTCAACAAGCGTTTGCTGAGCACCTGGTCCGTTCTGGGATTTATAGGAGGCTCTGGGGATATGACGGAGAACAAGACAGATGTGACTCCTGTCCTCATGGAGCTTACAATCTAGTGGAACCAACAGACGTTATTCAAGTAATCATAAATAATTGTAAAGTTACAGCTGTAATACGTGCAAGGAAGAAGTATGCGGTGTCATGAGGTCCAATAAGAAGGGGATTTGACCCACTCTGGAAGGTTAGGGAGGCTCTCCTGAGAAACTGCCTCTGCCCTCGCCTAGAAAAATACACAAATAAATGACCCTGTACTCAATTAAGCTACAGAATTCAAATATTTCAAAGCTTGTAGAATCACTAACGTCCATCCTGAGAAGCTCTGTAAAGGAACCGTCGGAAGCATTTGCCAACAAGGGACATAGTAGGTGGAAATTAACTCCTCTATAAATAAGGAGATCAGAAGTTCAGTTAAATAAGTTCAGCTGCACTCACTCAGCAGTGGAGACCCATGGCTATGCAGCCTGGTTTTTTAAATGCTTATCTCAGAAATATTGCAGAACAATTGTCTTTTTTTCAGGGAGAGAGAGAATGAGTTTGTGGATTGTTCTTATGATGAATTCTCTCTTTTGATATAAAAGATATCAAAGGGAAGATAAAACCATGGTTGGTACTTAGTATTTGATGAGTGGGTTAATAAGTAAACAAATAAGAACAAGCTTTAACAAGAAATAATTTAAAATCTAATACTTGGGTTCAAAGAAATCAGTTCCACAAACGTAACATGGGGACTTTTCTTGGCAAATGTTCCTAAGTAAAAGCTTAAGGGGGTTTAATTATCTACAGCATTACATGGGCTAAACAGTATTATGAAATGTCCTAAAAGCTAACATAAATGAAAGTTACATCAAGAAAACTACAGGGTCCAGTTCTCTAGAAATAGTCATCCCATCTACTCTTTACTTGTCAGGTCAACCCTGGAAGATTTGGGCTCAGTTCTAGACATGATCTTCTTCAAAGGGCATTGGTGAACGGGGAAGCATCAAGAAACTCATGCTGGGTATATAACCAACGTGAAGTGAGGGATGACTGGAGGACTAGGGATGGGTGGCCAGAGAAGAGAGGACCTGAGAACTGCCCTCTGGCATCTGAAGGCCTGTCATGCGCGGGAGGAGCAGCTTGTGCCGTCCTGTCTTCAGGCCTGTTCCCAGACAGTCAACACCTGGTTGGCTACTTGGCTCTAGGACTCTGACCCACCTTGACCAATGCTACCCACATGGGTCTGTGGGGCAATTTGGTACTAGATATACCACAAAAAAGAGATATCGCAGTTAACTATGCTTAGGTAAAACTGTACAAACAGGATTCCTTATAGCAGAATGTTTTGGAATCTTCAAATGATAACATCATCGTGAATATCCAAGACAGAAAGGTGTATTCCAAGTTTCCCAATCTGTATTGAACTCAGAACTCTTTCATGGAACTAGTATCTTTCCACACATCCAAACACCCTGTAAAGACCTGTTCTAGACTCTTCTCTTTTTGCTAGGCTCAGCACTGAAATAGGTACATGGGGTCAGGAAACCAAAGGTTTAGACATGGTGCCTGCCTTCAAAGACAGCTTCATCCATAGGGAAGAATGATTGACACCAAGTCTGCACTGGATAACACTGAGGAGGTTTCATGGGAGAAGACCACCTCACAGGTCCATTGGGTATTCATCTAGTATCCCATGGAGTAACATGGCACCATCCATACTTTATGAGGTAGGAAGGGACTAAGCAGTAGACTTGTTACCTCTTACCAAAGACCTAGAACCTTGGGAAATCATGTAGCCTTTTTTGTAGACATTGTTCAACCCCCCAGACTCATCCATCTTTCTTAATACTCTCCAATTCCATCAAGCCAGTTCATTACCAAGAAGTACTGCCACTCCCTCAAGGGTATTAAACTGCTTAGAATTTTGTCAATGGGTGTCTCAAATTTACCAGCTCATTCTACCCACCCTGCCCTAGGACTTGTAGGAAAAGAAATCAGCATTCTATTCTGTTTAACTTAGCATGACTTGCAACTTAATGGCAAGGCTGATAGAATGCTAGACGTTGATCTTTTCTTTGCTAAAGGATGGAAGAAAAGCACTAAAGGACCCAGAAGATTGGTCCTTTTACTTCAAAATATTGGGTAGAGGAAATAGGAGGAGAGGAAATAGGGCCACTGAAGTACCTTGCGACCTGGCTGCTGGAGACAACACGAGGGAAAGGGCCACACTCCTGAATGAATGTTTAGAAAAGAAAGAGACTGATGTAGGGTGGGTTACAGGAAAGGTCATGGAGGTGGGAATTCAGGTCGATATTGGACAGACATAGAAGAGGAGAGAGAGCATAGAAAGTGGGATCTAGGGGTCTTGGGACATCTCCCAAAGCGTACCATGTTCTACTCTTTCATCACACCACAATTTACATATAGGTCCTTGTCGTCAACTTCTTGATCACCTAGCAACTTAGTTCCACGGTAATGGTCTCCCTCCACTTAACCTTAATAAATCACAACCTGTTGCTACGGAAAACGTGTGCCTATTAAAGAGGAAGATGTAATGCTGTGGTGAAACCTTCTCTTAAATAAAAACAAGAAACTGACTCGCTCCACCATATTTCTTCCTAGAAATGAAAACATTTATAAAGGTTTCCTTGGCCACCGAGGGAAGAAAAATGTGTTTATCACTCTGTTTAATCTCCACAGACTCAAGGATCAAACTTCCTGCCTCAGTAGATGTGATCCTCTGAAAGTAAAATTAGCCCTCCCTGGCAGAATGTGCTCATTGCTTTTCAAATGTGTACACTCCATCAGGGTTGTTATAAATAAGCTGTATCTTGATTCAGGACACATCAGCTACTGTTGCTATTTCAGTGCTGCCTTTAGCAGTCTAAGCTTTCACTGCAAGTAGCATTTACAGGAAAGAAATCGGTGGCTCAGGACTGCACACTTACCGGTCCCGAAGCTCTCCTCCCCACAAAGGGACAGTTTGCTTGCATCCATCAGATTCCCAAAAAACTTCCAGCCAGTTGGGGTTTCATACAAAGTGATCTTTGCAGCATTAGCCACCCTTCAAAGGCATGAAATCAAAGTTACATCACAGCAGGACTGCTAGCATAGCCATGTGAGGGATGGAAAACAGCAACCATTATTGTATCAAGGGTCCCATTTAGTATTCCTCAGAGGTACACATAATTCTAAGATTGGTGAAAAATCATATGAGAAAACTTGCACACAATGTGCTATTATATGTGGAGTCAGAGGAGGGGGGGAAAAGAGGACGAAGAAAGAATTAATTCAGGTCACTGAGTTTAACATTTTAGAAGAAGCAACAGTGGCAAAATGGGCAAGGCTGTTTGGGGGGCCATTTAAACCCACATGTTTTGGATACAGACAGTATTTATAACCATTCCATAGTGAATAAGAGAGTGATGTTTTGATGCACCTATAGTCATAGAGACATAGAATATTGGGTCTGGGAGGTCAGTATTTTACTGAGAAGGAAACAGGACCCAGAATGTTATGTGATCAGCACAAGGTCACACGGCCAGGATGACCAATGCCTGCTGTCCAGCTGCCCAGTCAGTGCTCCTTCCATTTCCCTGGAAGGCCCCCCAAGGGCAGTGCCCACTGTGGCCCCCCAAGGGCAGTGCCCAGTGTGGCCCCCCAAGGGCAGTGCCCACTGTGGTCTCCCGTGTGCACCAGCTGCATCCACACTGATGCATGGTCCCCTGTCCCCTCCAATGTATCTTTTACCTCTCCCTATGTTATCCTTAGCCTATTTGAAAGCTTTGAGTGACTGTATTTTTAATCCCTTGCCCTTTGAGCAGGAAAAGTTACCTACATTTCATTTACTCTTTTAGTGAGATTTGCTTTCCAAAATGCTTGTCTTATCACTAGCAACACAATTTCATATTTCAATTCTAATATTTGAGGAAAATTAGATCTATGATTTTGAAACCTGTGAAAGTACAATGAACTTTTTTCTGGGTAATGAGGTATTTTCCACTGTGATTCTATATGTGGATTAACAATTTTTTCAGAACTTGGAATTAAACTGTTTTGGATTACACAGAAGGTATTTCAGGACCTGATCAGTCTAATGTACAAGAGCGTGGCCACACACCAGCTCACGACTTCGGATGGAGGATGTGAAGGCAGAAGTATCAGGTTCTAATTCTAGCTCTGATGTAGCTGTGGGGTCCCGGGCAAGACTGCTAACTACTCTTTTGGTTTCCTCCTCTTTAAAATAAGGACTGCTATGAGGATCAATTGAGATGGTGAATGTAAAAAGGCGCTGTGTCAACTACAAACTACTATATGAATATTAGCCATTACTTTGTTAGCTGAAGTCAGCACTAGTTCTGTAACACACACACACACACACACACACACACACACACACACACGAAATAGATAACTACTGTATAGCTCAGTGGTTGGGAGCAAAGGTTCTGGGTTCAAATTCTGCTCCATCATTTACTAGTTGGGTGACCTTGGGCAAATTAGTTAATTTCTTTGTTCTTTTGTTTTCCCACCTGTAAAGAGGAGTTAAATATAGCATTTACTTCATGGGGTCGGTCTGAGAATTAAATGACTTAAAACATATCTAGTGTCTAGCATAAGGTAATGTTCAATTAATATTAATTATGATTGTAAGTGCCTAGATACATACATTCTGCTTTCCTCCCTGGCCTCGACCTTTTATTCATTCACTTGTTCTTTATCTATTCATCCAGGAAACATTTATTGGACACCTAACATGGTCTAGTTAATACTCTCCCTGGTTGGTCCTCATTTATGACTTATACTTTTCAGATGTTTTAGATGTGATCCCGTAAGCTACCCTAAAGCCTTTGCAAGTGAGATGAAATACAATCAATCAATAAATAAGCAAGTCAGAGATATCAACTGTTTACTGTCACTGGTACCGCCTTTCTCAAAAACTGAATGTATTTTTTTTAACTATTTCAGCTTTACATTTACTCAGATTTTGGATAAATGAACATTTACTATGCTTGTGTGTGTATGGGCATCTGATGGGGGCTGGATGAGGAATGTTTTTTGAAAGTTCTGCTGAAACACTTATCTTACATCAAACTGCTCTTTCACCCAAACTCTGTGTACACTGCTAAGGGAAAGTGAGTCTCTAGAATGATGTCTTGACTACAACGAAGTGCTATCCATTCATTTATTCATTAACATTCAATCATTCATTTTTAAAAATGATGTGTGTGTGTGTGTGTGTGTGTGAGGCACACCATGATCAGGAAGAGTTTAGGACAGTGAATAAGACATTCTTTTCTCTGTAGAAGTTTCTAGTCTAACAGGGCAGATAGTCAAGTAAGCAGGCTATCAGGACACAGTGTGATAAGTGCCAGGATGGAAGAAATGCAGGGTCCTAAGGGAGCACAGAGGGGGGGACAACCAATCCAGAAAAAAGTTCATCCATTCCTTCATAAAATAAACACTTCCATAGCACATACTATGCATCAGATGCCCTAGGTGAAAAGGGAAGAAGGGTGTTCCCAGCACTGTGAAGGGCCTGGCGGGAGCCAAGGGAATGGAGAGACGTACCGGTCCAGGGCACCACTGGTGGGCATGCTGCGTGCAAAGCCGCGGACCCCGGTTTGCTGGAAATATGGAATGCTGACGATGTTGGCAGCAATGACAGCCACAGAGTCTGAAGGGTTCACAAAGAACCCATGCTTGCCCAGAATCATGTTTCGATCCTTTGGGAGAAGGGGAATTCAAAGGAAGATCTTTTAATCAAAGTGCTGAAGAAACCAAACTATCTTACATGGAGGTTTTATAAAATTTAAAACTATGATACATTTATTCATACTGGCTTCTAAACACTGGATTTTATTCCTAATGGATCTGTACAGAACCACTGGGCCAATGGCACCTCCGTGCCAAAGAGCTAAAACTGTTTTAAATTAAAGTGCAAGCACAAACTCCTTCTGGGCCGAATCCTCTGTTCTCCCTCCAGAGGCCAGCGGACCGTAACCTCCCTGACCTTTTCCAAACTCTGGAACTAATCACCTCTCTTCTCTCCCAAAAGAGAGGAGAGATCACAATGAGAGGAAATATGGGCTCTTTAGAGTCTGGTAGGTCTACCAGCCATCCTTCAAGGAACAAAGCAGATTTCCTCAAGGAAAGGCTTCTAAATCTTGGGCCCTCCATGTGGTGCAGGACCCACCAGAACATGCTGCCACCTCACTGCTCTCTTGGTGCCTGACATACCGGAAGTACACAAGTAACTGAGAGTATGGAGGGAAAAACTCCCATCATGCACTGCCACAGAAAGATGCATTGCAAATAATGTCTGCTAGGGACCCTTTTAATGTCCCCAAATTTTGATATTGGAAAACCTATTTTTAGGAAACAATGAATTCTAGATGATGTTAAAGAATAATAGCAACCATCAAAATATATTTTCAACTAAGTAAATATGTGTAGTGTTTACTATCTCTGAGATATCAAGTATACAAACCTAAGACAGTTTCCCTCCTCGTCTGTCATATACCCACGAATGTAAATAAAAGTGTGTGTTTATTTAAAATATTAATTGTAGCTAAAGAATAAAATGTTAATTCTCTCATTATAGTTTCATCTTTCAGCTAATGTGAATGAACAGATGGGCATATTATAAGGCCAAGACCCTTTCCAGAGATTAAGTAGCTAGCTGCTCGTTTAGAGCAAAAACCTACCTAAGGACAGGTACCTAGAACTCAACTAGTTCATGAAGCACCAGTCATGACATAACCAGGCCCCAGTTACCCTGCCCCTCTTAGCAGACATTAAACACATGGGTTCCATTTCAAGGACTCATTCTGTTCAAGAGGGTCTTCTAATAATTGAGCCCTGACTCCAGGTGCAATGAAGGGGGTTGACTGGCACTCCTAGGCCCACAGGGCCTGGTAGAAGCAGTCTGCTTTCTCCCCGTCTTTAGGATCAGGCCTGACCTGCATCAGAGTTCACTTAAAAACACTTGTACCCACCCCATCTCCATCAAAGGCAGCCCCAAAATCATGGTCTCCTGTCTTCATAGTCTCCACCAGGTCAGCTGCATAGGTGAGGTTGGGGTCAGGGTGGTGGCCTCCAAAGTCCTCCAGGGGAACACAGTTAACTGCTGAGTTGGCGGGGGCTCCGAGTTCTTCACAGAGGATCTTCTTCACATACGGTCCCACAACTATGCAGAGCGTGAAATAAAGAACCAGAAAATAAAACTTACTACAGGAGGTGAGGATTTACTACATAAGGTGGAGGTGTTCTAGGGAGAATGGCAAAGAGAACATGCAAACTGTATTCAAGGGCTTGTGGGGAGATAAGTCTGGAGTAGAAAGTTCTACAAACAGGAATATTGAGAGATTAGGTTGGAAAGGGTGAGGCCATTTGATGAAGGAAAGGGTGGGGAAAGGGAAGGGAGCGAACCATTATGAAGGTCCTGCTACACACCTGTGCCAGGTGCTTCTCAACTGTTTTCTCACTCAGTCCTTCAAAAAAGGCCCACGAGGTGGTACAGCTTAGTGCTTAAGAACCTGGACTCTGGAATCAGAGTGTCTGGGTTCAAATCTCAGCTCTGCCAATTATTGGCTGTGCCATTTGGGGAAAGCTATTTAATCTCTTTGCTGTGCCTCCGTCTACCCCACCTGCAAAATGAGGATAATAATAGTAGCTACCTAACAGGGTTGATGTGAGAATTAAATGAGTTAATAGATATGAGGCACTGAGAACAGTACCGGCACACATTTTATAAATTTTGTATTACGATTATTTCCTCCAATTTATAGATAAGAAAACTGAGGTTCTGAGAGGAAGCTATTTGCCCAGACTTACACAGATAGTAGGAGTGGGAGCTAGAATTCAGAGCCCTAATCCTTCTCCTCTATCAAACTATCCGAAAAACTGATCAAAAGAATACAGACAAACAAACAAAAAACAGTAACAATGAACAACAGGAAAAACCAGTCACACACTTCACAGTGATACTTAGTGTAACGATCAAGAACGTTCATCTCTAAAATGCTGAGATTGTTTTTTCACCAAGGAAGGTACCGACACCAATATATGCGACAGAGGTCAGAACAGTATAGAATACGTGTCTCCCATTAGGGGCCCCCCGTTAAGGAGGCTACTGACACACCACAGAATGAGGCCGAGGCAGCCAGGGCTGTGAGGGGTATAGCAACTGAGGCTTTCGAGGAGCAACTTAAAGGCCTGGAGAAAGAAGTCAGCTTCGCGACCAGCGGCGACTAGCAAATACCCCATCACAGTCTCCATTCTCAGGCCAGCCCAGGCTTCTGCTCATTCCCCTAATGTGACTTCTATCTTTAAGCTTTCATGCATTTGCTAGAGCCAACTGCCTCAGCCTGGAATGACCATCACTTGACCCTCCACCACCCTACGTCTTTCTTTCATAAAAGATGAGTTGGCTGCCACTTTTTCCAGGAAACCTTTCTTGATACCTTTGGTCAAACTATGCCTTCTTCCACACCCCAAGGAGAATACTTGAAATTCTACCTAACCCTCATTTTGCTGGCCTGGCGATGGTTGGTTTCTTACCTACCTCATCTCTCCAAGCATCGCAAAGCTCTTTGAAGAGAGTCTCTACTGAACCCCTGCCTACCCCCAAGCATACATGTAGTAGCTACTCAATACATGTCTGTTGAATGCTTTGAAAAGTCAGAATAGCCTTTGTCTGAATCAAGAAGGAGACCCATTCTATGGGACTCCAGAGGCAAGTTAGGACCCAACGGGAGAAGTTCCAGAGACAGAAGATTTCAACCCACCAGGAGAAGTTTTCTAACTGTGGTTTTGCAGTGTAACAGAAGGCCCTGACAGCATCATGGAAAGGGTTCAAGCACAGGCAGAAAGTCTTCCACAACCAGGCAGGCAGATGGATTCCAACACCAGGGAAAATCCCTGTGACTCAAAGAGTCTAAAATTGTAAATTATTACAAAACAAATAAACTCAAGTGCTCAGGAATTCCCTACATGCAAGAGAACCTCATGGTTCTGGTTTGGTGACAGCTGCTCTCTCTGACCTGGCCACACAACCCACAGAGGAAGAAGAGGGAGAGACATACATCCTGTTGTTCCTGAATTTAATCCTCAACTTGCTCTTGTCATCTTCTAAGAAAAGGCGTATGTGGGAGCAGGCAAGTGGGGTGTGGGGCTCAGGAGCACGTTTATCGCATCTAGCAAACCACAGGCCCCGTCGGAAATAGATGGGGGCATTTAGGAAGAATGTAAGGCATCTTCTGAGGGGGAGGGAGAGTACACAAAAATAGTTGCCTGTTACTTAAAACCTGATGCTTAATGTGGAAACGCTGACCTTCACACTACCTTACCATGAGGAATTTTTCCTGCATACAATTAGATTTTTATCTGCGTGAATATTACTCTGAAATTTTTGCAACGTAACTGTTTAAAAACCGTCAAACAGAGAGAGTCTTAAGAAAAGGTTTGTTAAAGCATCATGATACACAAAGTCGAGAGCTGCTTCATGTCTTTGAGGGAAGGGAACAGAAAAGAAATGGCTCCATACCTCCATGCATGGCGTCTATGCGGATCTTTAATCGGTTTGGACCAGACAGCAGTTCTTTCAGTGCATTGAAATCAAAGATGCTTCTCAGCATCGTAGCATAAGCTTCCACCGAATCCACAATTTCCACTGTGAGAACAAGCAACATTAAAGACGGAGGAACTAAACACATTTAGAAACATTCTCCTCTGAAATGATCATATTGCTGTAAACGTGCAATTGCTATTTTAAAAGGACATTTATGGAGCAGCTCCAATGTGCCAGGGCCGTTACATGAACTCTTATTCAATACTAACAGATTTCCTGAGAGGTAAATGTTATCAGTTCTATTTTATAGACGAGCAAGTTCAAGTTCTGAAAGATGAAGTAACTTGCCCACACAGCTGGGATGGGGCACAGAGGGGAATTTTCACAGAGTTTTGCCTGATGCTAAACTCTGTTCTGCTGCCACGTTGATTCCCTATCAGTCTCCATGAGAAGTGTATTTTGGTGTCAAAAAATAACAGAAAATGTAACACCTACTTTATTTTACTTTTTCCAGGCCCCTTGCCATCAAGACATAATAGTAAAAAGCAGAGAAAATAATTTTTAATGAATCACTTTTCACATGCACTGCTAAAGGAATAAAACAAAAGTAAGAACTAAGTATTGTTCTTGTTGTTGAGTTTTCACGGGTCTGAACATTTTCAAACCATGAAGTGTTTAAGAAATTCTCTACTGGTGTTTTCTAAACCTTAAGAATGTCTTCAAAATGTACCAAAGCACCCCTTCCTCTTTGTTGGGATGCAACTGTCAGCTCCTTATGGGTAGGTTCAAACAAAAAAATGCCTCCCATAAACTTGCAGCCCAGAGGAAAGAATACATGTTAGAGCAAAGTTGAAATGCAAGTCACATTGCTAACCCATCTCATCCTCATTTATTAATATGAATAATTTTATAAACATTTATTCCATCAATTATTGTCAAAACTTGGCATTCAACAACAAAATGTTTACCACAGCTGCTACGCAGGGAGCTTCAATTTAGCCCCCAAAATGGTCTAAGTTGATTTTACTGAAAAGGAAATCAAAGCCCAGGCTTTGGAATCATTCACACCTGTGTCTGAATCCTGGTTTACCACTCACTGACTATGTGACCTGGAGCCTGTTACTTAAGCTCTCTCAGCCTTTGTTTCCTCATCTGGAAAAAGTGAATACTGACAGTGCTGCCCTCACAGGGCTACTGTAAGAATAAAATGAGATAATGCATGTGAAGAGCTTGGCACATAATAAAAGCTCAATAAAAGATAGCTGTGAACATGATCTTACAGGTCTTCTCCTCAAGGCCGTCCGTTTTATAGGTATGGAAACTGAAGCCGAGAGATTTGGAAACAACTCAGCCAAGGTCACACAGCTGATCCCCAGCAGGGCCCAGAGAGCCCAGGTCTCTAGAATTCCAGACCTGCTAATTAATGCATGCAAAGCTTGGTGACCACAATCTTTCCAAAGATAAAGACCCATGTTATTAAAACCTTGAAAGGCAAATCCCTCAAGTTGGAACTAGGAGTGGGCAAGAGAGGAGAAGAGTAAACATGCCTGTGAAGGGTTTGAACTTGTTTTCCAGGTCAAACTGCTGCTTTCCCAGAACCCCAAGGTCTACATGCAGGTCAGGACAAATTGCATATTCTTCGATTGTCTTGCTGATATGGAAAATTTTATCAGTTATTGCTTCCGGGGCAGGACCTGGAAATCAAACAGCAAACAGTGGGTCATTCTGTACAGTTGACATGGAAATACAAAGAACACAAAGCTCATCAACTCCTCTTTACTAACACATCTGCCATGCCATCATTCAAGCAGCAAAGTATCAGAATTTTCTAAAAGGAAATATTATGTCAATGATCATTCACGCACGGCTCCTCATACTCAGGTACAGCAAAATGAGAAGCATCTCACTTTCACCAAAAGGAAACAAAAAGCTCCCTTGCTGAGGATCAGAACCAGAACCCTGATCTCCCAAGGCCTTGGTTATCAGTTTGTCCTACAGAACATAAAATTGGCTATACTCAAAATGACAGCAAACTCACCTCCATTGGAAATATTGAATTTGATTCCAAAATCTCCATTGGGTCCTCCTGGGTTGTGGCTGGCTGTCAGAATGATCCCACCAATGGCTTTGATCTTTCTAATGATGCAGGATACAGCAGGGGTGGAGAGGATTCCATTCTGTCCAATAACCAAGCGACCAATCTAGGAGAAGAAATCCAGAACACACACTTTAACTTTAATAAATCCAGAGCTACTGCACAGAAATGCCAGAACAGCCAGATGGACAAAGAAATAGTCTACTGGACAAGAAAAGATGTCCTTTAATGAACATCTAACAGCTTGGGTTAATAGTATTATTATATTGAAGTATTTTATTGCTGTTGTTGAGTAATATTATTATTGAAGTAGAATCAGCATTGCTGAACAAAGCCATTCCTTCAGATAGCTTTTTGGGACTTTGTAGTGTATGATCCAGGGATGCTGTAAGGCTTTGGCACGAAAACAAAACACAGCCTTTCCAGACTCGGTTCATAATTTGGATACATTAAAAATTTGTGAGAAAACCCACATTTTTATCCACTATAATCATACTTTCAATCCACATTGGGAAAGAGAATATAAATTTAACTAGTTAAAGGAATTCTAACCCAAAGAGAAGGCTTCTGTAAACTAAAATATCTGACAAAGTAAAAAGGGCAAACTTTACATGAAGAAATGTTACAAAATGTATCTCATAAATTTATGTTTCCAGTCAAGCTTGGATTTGGGGGTTCCTCAAAGCAGGACACACCTACCCTCGCTAGGGTGTACCTGAGCTACCTCCTGGGCCTAAGGCAGGGAATGCTGGGAGTGTTAGTGGGTAAACCAGCCAGAACACCTACATGAAAGAGCTACAGGTGGTACTTCTGTTGTGTTCTTAACTCACTTTCCCATATCTCTCACAGATGGTATCAGCACAGCTCCTTTGCTAAAATGAGAGTAATTTATATCTGTTTCAACACGACACAAGTTGGAAAAGAAGGAAGAAGTTCTGTCCGTTCCTCTGACTAGAGATGTGACTGCTACATGAAAAGATTTAAAAAACAAGGAGTTTGTGCCCTTCCTCCATCCTCCCCTCTGAAAGAAGGAAGGGACGAGGATGTTTTTAAGTTTTCCAGTTGTTACTTCTTCTTGCCCCACCCAAGATAAACATGGTTGAAGAAATGACTTGATGGTGGAAGATGCATTTCTAAGGTTGAAAATGCCAATGAGATACCTGGATTCCCTGGGGAAGTTTTTCTGGGACTGTTAGCTTTGCCACCTTTTCGTAGGTCACTAACAGCTTGACTGCCTTATAATTAACCCTCTCCACTACCAACCACCTCTCAGGAGGCAGCCGCTTCATTGCAGGCACATCTTGGCTCTCATGTGTCTCTCTCTGAACAATTTCTGTTATCCTGATATATTTCTTACGTTCTGCCTCCCTCAGGAAGTGGAAGCTCCCTGACTCAGTACAGTGGTAATGGTAACATCTCACCCTTCCAGCAGTTTCCAGGTGTGGTTCTGATGAAAATAAAAGCCTGTGGCTGAGCAGTTCCATAATTTCGATGAGAGGAGCTTACAGATGGCAATTTAATCAGCCAGAGTGGCTGATGGAGTTATCTGAAAACAGTGTTTGCCCATCAAGCACGCTGACTTTTACTTGGATTCTGTATGTTCTTAATGTGGAAGGGGAAACTGATAAATGAATATTAAGCTATGCCACCCAAGTCACCCCTTAATTCTACCATTCCTTATGGTGAAATCTGCAGTCAGGAATGGTCCAAGGCTGAGAGGACTATACCAGAAGGTAAGAGTAAGAGAGAAAGTCAAGAGAAGCAAGGGAAGTCCATGGTAGGTTCCTTCTCCTGAGCCCAAGAATAGGTACAGCTGGCCAAAATATTCCCTTCCAGAGCAGACTCTTTTCCACGAATTATCCTCAGCAATATTAATCCTCAACCTGATATTGGGGAGATATTACTCTATTACCTTCCTCCCCTGAAGGATGTCTGAAGCATTGTAACAGCTCCTGACTCAACCTCCCCTGCCTCTCTCCCACCTGTACCTCCCTTGCCCTACCCTGGCTGAATCTATCTGACCTACTCAGGCCCACCTAGTTCATCTTTCTAAACCATAGTTCTAACTGTGTCCCTCCCCTACTCAAAAACCTTCCCTGTACCATATGATCCAGAAATTCCACTTCTAGGTATAGACACAAAAAGAAAGCAGGGACCCAAACAGATATTTGCACACCCATGTTCACAGCAGCATTATTCACAATAGCCAAAAGTGGAAACAACGCAAATGTCCATTAAAAGATGAATGGATAAACAAAATGTGGTATACACATACAATGGAATATTATTCAGCCTTAAGAAGGAAGGAAATTCTGATATATGCTACAATATGGATGTACCTTGAAAACATTATACTAAGTAAAATAAGCCAGACACAAAAGGACAAGTATTGTATGATTCCACTTATATGAAGGACACGGAACAGGCAAATTCACAGAAAGTAAAACCAAAGTTGCCAGGGGCTGGGGGGAGAAGAGAATGGGGACTTCTTGTTTAGTGGGTACAGAGTTTTGGATGAGATGATGAAAAGGATCTGGAACTAGATAGTGGTGATGGTTGCAGAACATTGTGAATGTAATGAATACCACTGAATTGTACACTTAAAAATGGTTAAAACAGCAAATTTTGTTAGGTATACTCTACCACACAAAAGAAAATTAAAAAAAAAAAAACCCTTCCCTGGGTCCCAAGTGTCTACCAACTTAGAGATACCCCTCCATCCTGCATTGAGAGTCCTTCACCAAGCAGCCTTTCCTGCCCTTCCTCCTGGCCCCCTACTCCCTTCCGTAAGACTCACGTCCTTCTGCCAAGCTGGATACCTCACTCTCCCCCCAACCCCACATTTGATAGTTAACCATGACAGGGAGCAAACTTTAAAATATTCCTTTTAATTGAAAATAGGGCCTGGTGTTTTCTTATGTTTCACACAAAAACAAACAAAAAAACAAGTTCCATTTTCTTTGCTCTGCCAGTCATATTCACAGGTTCTATTCTCATTTCTAAAATTATCTCTAGGTTTAAAGCTCAGGGGACTGAATGAGATACCTGTACTATAAACGGGGCCCCACCAATGTTTTATTTTGTACATTAAAATTGCCTGTAAATGCAGACAGCTCTGTGCAAATAAAAACAAAGGCAGAGTGTATTCCATTATCCGTAAATGTACCAGATAAAAGTGTACTAAAGGGGAGAAATGAAATGATCTCCATGTAGCTCACTAGGCTGAGAAGCTCTCCTAGAATCGGCTCATGGGTGGAGTGGGTATTGACAAAGCTGAGGAAGGAACACTGACTTCTACCGAAATCTGTGGCAATAAATTTTCTTTCCTTTAGATTGCCTCCTTAAGGTTCTGCCCACAATCAAAGGGATGTTAAAATAGTCAGAATCTAGGATACGTTAGAAAAAGAAATCAAACTATATAGGATTTGATAGGTTTTATCAGATGAAAGTGCTTTATGGGTCCACTAAACGTTTTACGTTAAGTCAGCTGGGTAGTGTGACTGTTTCAAATGCAACACTATTTTTAGTGAGGAACGTCCTTGAAAAGACTTGAAAATATTGCTGGGGCTGTCACAGCTCTAACAAATAGGCAGTTACCATATTTAGTCAATTATTATCACTTAATTGCATTATTTAGCAAACCTTCAGATGGTAAATCTGAGAAAGTCTATAGCGTCTGCCTCAATTACACATTCCTACCACCTCTTCCACATCCTTCCGCTTTGCACAAAAATGAAATGAAGCCAAATATATCACAGCAAAGGGGACAGTGTACCAGATCCACTCAACAATCTAGATATATTCGGAGAAATAATGTTCCATTCGTTCTCCCCCAAAAGATTAAAAGCATCTTAATACCATTCGTTCCCTTTGCAGCTCTCCTCAAAGGTGAAATTTACAGCATGTCACATTTTTATCTTAAAAATGTGTATGTGTCATAATTTCATATTTGAGTACTTTATCAGCAAATTTTACATGAGAGGCATTCAGATTCTGAAACTGGGTATAAAGGAAACTTCACATAAACAATAGGATCTACAAACTCTTCTAAATTTGATAACGTATGCTTTTTTTAAATTTGGCTTTTGCAATTACACCTTCTTAGTGTGTTGTTAAAATAGACTGAAAATGAATGCCCAACACATTTGGCTACAATGCTAAATTTTTATGTTCTCAGAATCAGAATTGCTTCCAGAAAGGAAATAAAACAGATTTTTAAAATTTATAAGTACTGAAGGACTGTGCGCTCCAAATTATTGCTAAGTGTAATCCAAAATCTAAAAATATATTTTTGGTCCCACAGAGGAATTTGCAGAGCAAAAACAGCAATGTCCTGATGCCTGCCTTCCTGTAATTCAGTAAGGCTGTGCAAATTGTTAGATTATCAAGATCAATGCTTCCTGGTGCAAGATTCCTTCTGATTCAGGCAACACAGTTTTTCACGATGCAGAGCTTTAGCAAAGCCTCCTTATATTATAGTCTTACAAGAGTTATTATCTCTACCCTGCTGCACGAATTCACCACACACAGGGCTTCTTTGTGTCCAAGGTCATTATACGTGGGTTCCCCTGTAACAGGTCCTCTTGGAAAGCTCACACCTAACATTTTCCAATTCCCTCCTAGCATTTCTGCACAACTACCAGGATCCACAAATAACAGCGTGCCCTGGCTTTTGTTTTGCTGTTTGACAAGTGACTGAACTTCAACAAGGAAGCCATTGAAAGAAAACAAAATCTTCTTCTCTCCGCTGCTCATTAGAGCCTCATACACAGGACAGAGTGTCCCTCAAAACTAGTTAGAATGTAGATAAGACAGCTTAAGGCTGGGGTACGCTTTGAATGTCTAAAAGCAACAGGTACTTTTTCAAGCAACAGGCACGGAGCACAACATAAGAAATTAAGCTTACATTCCCATATCCCATGTGACTAATGTAATTTCAGGGGTAATATCACAATATACAATCTCTGAAGTCACAATGAAACTTAATTGGATGTTAGTAGCATTGAGGTGTTTACAATATACAAATCTTTGTACCTGTGTATATTTCTGCAAAATTAAGAGGTTATGTGGAGAGCCAGAAGCATAGCAATACTTATCGTATACCAACCCCATTGGCAGCTGCCATCTGCACTATTGTCTCTATTGCTGATTTATTAAAATACCGCCCATCTCCACCAACCACCAGTGTGGATCCCTGGCGATCTTTTAGGTCTATGGAAAAGAATATACTCTGGATGAAATTCTCCAGATAGCATGGCTTTGCCTCGAAATAATAGGTTTTCTTCCGTAATCCACTAGTTCCTGGTTTCTGGTCATAGTAGGGAGCTGTAGCAAAAGTCAACAGAGGGAGAGGACCTTCTTCCATTCTTCTGTATTTCCCGGAAATCCATTCATCAGAATCACTCATCTTTCACTTCCACCAGCTGGCTCAGCGAGGGTGTCCAGAAAGCAGTCAAGGGTCCCCCAAATAGTCTGTCCAAACTGAAGCTGCAACAGTGTTGGCCGAGTAACTAAAATAGAGGTCTTGCCTGGAAGATCACTCTCAATGAGGAAGCAGAGTTAATTCCTGTTGTCGTCACCCCTTGTGAAAAAGAAAAGGACCAAACACCCACCCACATCCACAGATCTTCAAAGTTGTTTTGATGAGGACAGTCTGCCCACATAACCAAGCCAAATACCCTTCAATTATTTTTGCCTCGTTTCCCTGTTAGGGTGGAGATGGGTCCAGAGGGTGTTGCATGCAGCAGACTTCAGTTACAAACACCAGGTGGCCTCCAGACTCCACTCTCAGAGCCAGACAAAGACGGAGCAAGTGCAGTCCTAAGACGCAGGATCATGAACAAGACACCCTGGTGTGGCTCCCACTGCTACTGACACCCCTTAAAACAGAGCCTCTCTGGGCAGTCATCACTGAGAAGGCCAACTGCAGCTAAAGTTGTTCCAGGCCATCTCACAAGTTAAAGGTCAATCTTAAAATGGAAGTGAGGGATCTCTGTTACCTCTGGTTTACTTTCATCACTGTCATTTTGTTACTTAAGTATTTGATACTCAAGTAATTTTTTTTTTACTTCCCACATGCAATCCCAGTTAGAAGGAAAAAAAGCATCTAACAGAACAGATTTATTCATTGGCCACCAAAGATTTAACAAAAAAGTATTCACTTCTAGAAGAATAGAGATTCACAAATATGCCCTGAATGACCAACAGCTTGGTCATTCCCTTGAACTTATAGAAAAGTAGGGATGAAGACGCACCAAATCCTTGAAAACATAAGCAGAATAGTGTGTGTGTGGTAGGGGGAGAGGGAAGTAAGTTTTTCTGAATGCATGAGGCTTGATCAAGTTATTATTTGGAAAAATAATATGGACATAAGATTAAATTTTGTGTATTCATATTCTCAGTTTTAAGTAGACTTGACTTTTAAGAAAACATTTTTAGTGAAGCAGTTTAAGTCCTTTGCATTTGAAGAACCTAAGATGTTTAAAAACGCTCTACCTCATCCCATTTGATCCCTGAGATTTTATTAATAATCTATGTCGGTACATACATGTTGTGTTCTTTATCTGGCTCAGCAAAAGTTGTCAGTTACGAAGCTCCATTGTCAAGGTTTTGGTGAACTTGTTAACAAGGCTTAAAAAGTAAATCAGGGCTAGTTACGCCACATGTCTGGGCAGTTTGATGTGCACATAAAAGTCAGGTTTTCAAGGGAAAAGTAGTAATCTCTTGAGAAACAAAATCTGAGTATTTTTCTACTAATTTGTCAAGCCAGGTCCAAAAGCAGACAGGCCCTGAGAGCAGCAGACTGCCCTCTGTGAGGCAAGAATGTCTCTGTGTTCCAGGGGCTACTCGTACTGGACCAGGAGAGCTAACGGGCTCATGAGCAGAAAGCAGGCCACTACCAAGGAAGCCTAGTCTCCTTCAAATGGCAAACGGGGCTGGTCCACCTGCAAAGAGGACCTCGAGACATAACATTATAACAATTCACAGGACACGTCTATTAAGCTGAAAACCAGTCAGCCAAAAGACAATTGCTTTTTATAGCTTATTATTCCCTCTTATTTCAATTTTAAAACTAAAATTCTTATGAAGTAAGCTTCCTTTGTGAACAGTAGTTTACACACCCAATGTTTTTCAACTTACCACAAATGCATGTCTTTAATTCATATTTTTTAAGTTCTGTGGCCAGTTTTCTCTGATTTTAGATAGGCTCGCAAATTATGCCAGTCTATGTGTCTTGACATATTTAATAATAGATCTGCATTTGTGAAATATCAACTCAACAATCTTTTCATTGGGAATAACAGAGCAACCAACCATGTAATTGGTAGTGTCCTTAACAAGGTCTTGAAAGCCCAGCATAGATTCAGGGACACTTCGTTGCAAAGGGGCTCCAATATCCCCACTAAAGCTTCTCTGCCCACACATTCCAGCATGTTCTCTGCTGGTGATCGACCGCTCTCTCTCGAAGCTCTTTCTAAAGCCAGAACTAGGAGAGTGATGTTTTGTTGGGGGCTTTTCCCACACATTCACTTATTTTATTTACAGTTTATGGTCAATGCAAATCAATTCCGTAAAATGAGAAATGATGAAGAATCAAGGCATAACTATGAAAATTCAAAATCGACAGATGTTCAACACAAAAACCCACAAGCATCAAAATGGGTTTGTTTGCAGCGTAAGATCCAACAGGTGTTATTTCAAAGGATGGCAAATGCTTGCTTTTTTCTTTTTAAAGACAGTGGCCACATCGGATACTAGAACACCTCAGCTTAGCAGTGTGTTTACATATGAACTAAAATTTGTTTCTAAAAATATTTTTTCACATTGAAACTGTTGTAAGAGCTACACTTCTCCAGGATTAAGCCTGTTCCTAGGCCTAGTACCAGTTTCTAACCACCTAACAACTGACTGATACAGAAAGTATTCCAAACGTAAGTATTCTGATTCTTAAAGGTGAAAACATATATACTCTAAAGTAGTTTAGAAGAATCACTGCAAACAATAATGCTGGTGCTCTTCCACTCCTAACTCTCCAAGTAGCTGATGTGCCACTTTGGGGTTCATTGTTTGATGACCTCTCACTTCCAAGGTTTTTAAATATATCTCCCCAGTGGAACATCTTCATATTTAAAACATTACTGAACACAAATGGAAATAGACAGCAGTGTTTGAGCATCGAGAAGTCCTACCTGTGAAACCTGGGGAATCAGGTCACTAGGTGAACCCAGCGCCCCCCTTCCTGGATGGGAATGTCCGTGTGGGCACATACGCTTTTTTACTTCACTGTATGTGAGCCAGCTTTACGGCGAGGCATGGACTGGAAAAGACCCCATCTCTCACGGCCCTTGCACATGCCAATGAATATCCAGCAATTTAAGCGCACATCAAATCTAAGGCTCCGAAGGAGAGAGTTCTGTACCCCAAAATGAAGAGCAATGTTTTCACCAACTATATGTGTCAGCATGGTGTTTGTCAACATGCAAAACTAAACCAAAAACATATAATCTTTGCCCTAGAAAAGCTTCTGTTCTAAAGATGGGCCTGAGTCATAATTTTATGGACACTATAGAATTCAGCCCCACATAAAAATATTACCAGAAGCAGCAATGCTAGATGGACTCTGAAGTGTGGTAAAAAAGAAGAAGCATTAAAAACATTAAGCTTCCGAAGACGCTCAGACTAAGTGGGGTAGCTATTAAGAAACTCATTTGTTTGAGCTCTCCAGCAAAGGTTGAACTTCATCTTCGGAAACGTTACTGTCGAGCATAGCGAAGCCAATTTGGCCTAATGAATTCGCCTGCCTTGCCAGTACTCCTTCACAATGACACAAATTACATTTAAACCATGCGGGGGATTTAAGGATTATTCCCTTCAGACAAGGAACTTTCATACTGGTCTTGGGTCCAATCAATTTCACAATGGCAGCGTTACGAACCCCTTCGCTCCCAGCCTCGCAAAGACTCCAGCTCCCACTCTGATCAGCAATGATGCCTTCCTAGTAGAACACAGCAGAAACTGAAGACTTGCCAATCCTTTATTCATTCTATCTTTCTTTCTTTTTTGCCACTGACAAATATTTACTGGGTTACTAACTGCTGTGCCCCAGGGCCAGTGAGAGGGCTGGACCCAGGGCCTGAAAAGTTTCGCCTCTTCACACCAAGAATTATTCTTTAGAAAATGCCACAGGTGTGGGCATAGTGGATAGAACTGGTAACCCTTTCTCTCAGCACAAGCACTAGAAAGAAAGCTACTAACTGGGCTAAAAGCAGCAGGGGTCATTAGACCCCCAGCCCAAAGCCCTGCGCTTGTGACAGCTGCAGGTACCTGCCTGAGTGCTTGGGGTGTTTGACCCCAGTGACAGGAAACAAAAGCTGGGAAAAGTCATTCATTTCTCCAACCAACAGTAAGTAGGCATGTAGTGAATGCCAGCCCCAGGAGAGGCACTGCAGGATAATGCAAAAACCACAGGTTCAGGAGCCAGACACAACCAGGGCTCATATCTTGCACTCTAAAGTGTATGAGGAGGTATAATCTTGAGCAAGTTAACTGACTTGAGCCTGTAAGATGGGGATAGCTGTCAAGGTTGTTCTGAGAACTGAATCAGGCAACAGGTGTGAAAACACTTAGTACCTGTGTCTGGCATACAGCAGATTATCAGTAAATGTCAGCCCCTCACCCTTCCATTCTTAATGTCCTCATCTCTAAAATGGGATAATGATACCTGCCTCACAAGGTTTGGGGGACAATGACTTCCCCGAATGTCTACGAAAGCCTCTGTGTACTAGAAAATGATGTAAAGATATGAATTTTTTTCACATTCTGAGGGGTGATAGGGATAGGAAAAAAAGATGAACGGACCTTTGTTCTTAAGAAGTTCATCTTGGAGGAGCCATCACAGCCTGGTGGCCTTGGTGCTGTCCCGGAGGTGCATGGACAGAGCCATGACTCTCAAGAGGTTGCAGTGATGGGGTAAGGCTGAAAAGTAGTTGGGGCAAGATTATAGAGTCTCATGAATCACAATAAAGTTTATTCTGCAGGCACCAAAAGCTATGGAAATTTTTAAGCCAGAGGAATACAAACTGCTATTTTTTGGGAAGTTGAATGGCTGCCAGTGGTGCATCAAATAGCTTGGAGGAGAGACTGGAAAAAGATGAACCAAGGCTTGCAAAAAAGGATTCCCTCTGCAGCTGAGGTGGCTCTGAGGATCCTGGTCTCTGTGATCTTGCCAAGAGCTGCTCCTGGGCTTCCCTGGTGGCACAGTGGTTGAGAGTCTGCCTGCCAATGCAGGGGACACGGGTTCGTGCCCTGGTCTGGGAAGATCCCACATGCCGCGGAGCAGCTAGGCCCGTGAGCCACAATTGCTGAGCCTGCGCGTCTGGAGCCTGTGCCCCGCAACAAGAGAGGCCGCGATAGTGAGAGGCCCGCGCACCGCGATGAGGAGTGGCCCCCACTTGCCGCAGCTGGAGGAAGCCCTCGCACAGAAGCGAAGACCCAACACAGCCAAAAATAAATAAATAAATAATTCCCAAAAGAACTGAATGTTAAAAAAAAAAAAGAATAAAAATATTAAAAAAAAAAAAAAAAGAGCTGCTCCTCTTACATAGGACTTCAACTTTGAGTCTTGGCTAGTTTGGGCCCTGTTATTTTCCTCCAACATGAAGACACTACCTGAATAAGCTCTCTTTCCTCTGACCCCTTCAGTTCACTCTCTCTCTTCTCTGAGAACGGTCCCCTACCCCACCCCACAAGAGTGGATACCTAGGGCCAAGTTTCTACTGCAGGACCCTGATGCCAGGCCATGATCACCAAGGGCAGACACCTGACCAAAGCTGGATCACTCACATTTTTTCTCCTAGGAATCTAGAATTAGGACTCAGAAGTGTGCCAGTCAGATTCACTCAGTTCTTGAACTGGGAATACAGGTAAACTCAGGAGCTGTGGGGCAGGGATGTCGTGTCATGAGAATATCTACAGAATTGTAACTGGCAGCCAGATGATACATGAGAATATGAGACAATATCATGCAGGATCCAACTCTGGATCACTCAGGCATCCCTAAGAGCTGGGGGCCTGATGTATAGGAAGAACTGGAAAAGAATTCAGACTAGATTCAGGCAGAATATAGGTTAGATGAATCTTCTCAAGTGGGTAAGGGTTGCAGACTCGTGAGACATGAGAATTGGGGAATGTGGTCTTTGAACACAAGCCACTTGAGACTCCCCTGGTGGCACTGGCATTCTGGACTGGGGTGCTTCCATAGCCAGATTTCCGGTCAGTGTCACTGGCAATTCCATTGGAAAGGTAACTCCTAATTGCTTGGGATAAGAGAATTTTTTTTTTTTTAAATAGATCTTTATTGGAGTATAACTGTTTCACAATACTGTGTTAGTTTCTGTTGTACACCAAAGTGAATCAGCCATATGCATACATATGTCCCCATATCCCCTCCCTCTTGAGCGTCCCTCCCATCCTCCCTATCCCACCCCTCTAGGTCATCACAAAGCACCAAGCTGATCTCCCTGTGCTATGCTGCTGCTTCCCATTAGCTAACTATTTTACATTCGGTAGTGTATATATGTCAATGCTACTCTCACTTCGCCCCAGCTTCCTCCTCCCACCCTGGGTCCTCAAGTCCATTCTCTATGTCTATATCTTTATTCCTGCCCTGCAACTAGGTTCATCGGTACCAATTTTTTTCTTAGATTCCATATATGTGTTAGCATACGGTATTTGTTTTTCTCTTTCTGACTTACTTCACTCTGTAAGACAGACTCTAGGTCCATCCACCTCACTACAAATAACTCAATTTTGTTTCTTTTTATGGCTGAGTAATATTCCATTGTATATATGTGCCACATCTTCTTTATCCATTCATCTGTCGATGGACATTTAGGTTGGTTCCATGTCCTGGCTATCATAAATAGTGCTGCAATGAACATTGTGGTACATGTCTCTTTTTGAATTATGGTTTTCTCGGGGTATATGCCCAGTAGTGGGATTGCTGGGTCATATGGTAGTTCTATTTTTAGTTTTTTAAGGAACCTCCATACTGTTTTCCATAGTGGCTGTATCTATTTACATTCCCACCAACAGTGCAGGAGGGTTCCCTTTTCACCACACCATTTCCAGCATTTATTGCTTCTAGATTTTTTGATAATAGCCATTCTGACTGGCAAGAGGTGATACCTCATAGTAGTTTTGATTTGCATTTCTCTAATAATTAGTGATGGTGAGCATCTTTTCATGTGCCTCTTGGCCATCTGTATGTCTTCCTTGATGAAATGTCTATTTAGGTCTTCTGCCCATTTTTTAATTGGATTGTTTGTTTTTTAATATTGAGCTCCATGAGCTGTTTGTATATTTTGGAGATTAATCCTTTGTCTGTTGTTTCATTTGCAAATATTTTCTCCCATTCTGAGGGTTGTCTTTTTCTCTTGTTTATGGTTTCCTTTGCTGTGCAAAAGGTTTTAAGTTTCATTAGGTCCCATTTGTTTATTTTTGTTTTTATTTCCCTTTCTCTAGGAGGTGGGTCAAAAAAGATCTTGCTGTAGTTTATGTCAGAGTGTTTTTCCTATGTTTTCCTCTAAGAGTTTTATAGTGTCTGGTCTTACATTTAGGTCTTTAATCCATTTTGAGTTTATTTTTGTGTATGATGTTAGGTAGCATTCTAATTTAATTCTTTTACATGTAGCTGTCTAGTCTTCCCAGCACCACTTATTGAAGAGGCTGTCCTTTCTCCACTGTATGTTCTTGCCTCCCTTGTTGTAAATTAGGTGACCATATGTGCGTGGGTTTATCTCTGGGCATTCTATCCTGTACCATTGATCTTTATTTCTGTTTTTGTACCAGTACCATACTGTCTTGATTACTGTAGCTTTGTGGTATAGTTTGAAGTCAGGGATTGGGCACTTCTTAACATAAAAAGAGTTAGAATTAAGTGTAGACATGAAGTAAATCAAACTCACAGTAGAGAGATAATAAGTCATAGTATTAACATTTTTGCAATAAGCTTGGGAGAAAATCTATACTTTAAGTACATTAAGAGACTCTGGGATATTGGTTTATCTAATAGATCGGCCCTGTGATTCCAATTTATAAGATATAGGTGAGTAACTTATTTTGACTTATGATTTCAAGTAAGAGAATTTTATAAAAGTTATAAACATTATTGGATCATTCAAGAAAACTTTGAATGTACCATACTTATATGTTTAAGTCATCAGATGCAGAGAGTCTACTGCAATATTTCAGGGAATGGATTCTAAGGCCAGACTGACAAGAGTTGAAACCCAGTTCTGCCAGTCACTGGCTGTTGTGACCTCAGACAAGTTACTTAACCTCTCTGGGCTTCCATTGCCCCCATCTGTAAAAATGGGGAGAACAACAGTCCCCCTACCTCACTTATTGTTGCAGTCATGACTGAATGAAGTAATATACAGAAAATTCTAAAACCGTTGCGGCATAGGGTACCCTACACAGGTATCTGCTATTATCATTATTAGATTATATGAGAACAATGGGAATATTTTCAAAGTTTTGCTTGTTAGACAAAGGCTGTAAAAAGTAAATAAACATATTTGACTTATAAACTTGAAATATTCATAGGAGTTTGAGTAAATGAGTATACAGCTAAGATCTCACACACACACACACACACACCCCGCACCAACTTACACTGACAATGGAGTCAGCAGAGAGAGAGGAAAATGAAGCAGATGTGCTGAGATAAACAGAGAGGAGAGACAGAGGCTAGCTGCCTGGGCTCCTCTTGCCTCAGGCTCTTGTGAGGCCCAAGTGCCCACCCTGCCCTTGGCTTTCAGGAGACCTTCTGGCCTTATGATACAGTCCTCTTAGAGGCTCACTGTGTCAGACTGGGTTTCTCTTACTTGCCACACCTGCACGCTTCAGTGTGTTGAGCAGGGCTCTGTAGTGCATGGCTCCCATTTGCCAGCTCTCAGGCAGGCTCCACCTGCTGTCCCATCCAGGCAAGAAGAGGAAGAAAAGAAACCTCCTGCCTTCACACTTTGAGCAACCTCAGCTAACAGCAAGGAGACTTTGGGCAAAGTATTTAACCTCTCGGTGACCCCATTTTCTCATCTTTGAAACGGTGATTGATAATAGCACCTCTTTAGACTTACTGTGGTGATCATTTCATAGTATTGCAATCTAGAATCATTAGCTTGTACACCTGAAACTAACACAATGTTATATGTCGATTATACCTCAATTTTTTAAAAAATGCATCTCTTAAAGAGAGTTAAAAAAAGAAAGATATAGTACCTACTGCACAGGTTTGTTGTATAAAGGTACAATGAGTTAATAAATATAAAGAGCTTAGCACTGGCTGGTTCTAGTGCCCTGTGAGTTCTACATAAGAGTTAGCTTTTATGACTACCCTCAACCAATCTGCAAATATGTAGCTGCGTTTAATAGCTATCTATGAGTATATATGTTTTAATAGAGTTAGGAAGTGTCCTTTAAAGAAAAGGAGAAACTACATTAAACTATAAAGGTACAAGGCCAGAAGAATTACAAGGACCAAATCGTTTGCTTAGAGTTGTACAGACTCCCAGGTTCAAAAAATACTCCTGAAGCATATTTTGAAGTTAAAAACAAACAAAACCGCTGCCTAGGAGCGTGTACACCCTTTAGCATGTGCCAGTCTATTGGCCCTCTGCTTACATCCATATGTCCAGCAGTTACTATGTAAACTGACTTTTTCCATTCATATCATCAGGCACTGTGCACCACGGGAAGATGACAGACTCAAGGTGTCAAACTCCTGATCTAAAAGGAGAGATTAATAAGTCAATAAATCATTTTAAAAAGAGTAAAATTTGGGAGTTTGCAAGGGTGCTCTGAGTGTTCAGAGGAGAGAGAAAATTTTTGGAAGGCATTCCCCACTCCACAAATACCATTCTTAATTTGTGTGGTTAAATCTAAAAACAATCTCTCCAACTTGAAGATGCTCAAGGCTTAGGAATTACTTTCATACAAAATGCACATGTCAAGAAGACTCCTGTTTAATAAGAAATCACCAATATTCAATCATTCTGACCTAAAAAAAAAAAAAAACAATGAATATGGTTCATATAAAATTTTTATATGTATTTTTATCTTATTTCCTTTTTTGGAGCATCCTTAAAATTTTTTTCATTTAAATCCCTGAAGAACATTCATTTGGAGCTAGCAGAATATTTTCCCATATTCTGGCTATTACCAGGAACTATGTATTAAAATCCTTTGGTAAAAAGAGGGCTATCTAAAGAATTGCTTGATTTGAAATCATTCATGGCTGCATGCTTCCCTCTAGTGTTGGAAAATGGAAACACAAGCACGATTTCCTACAGCCTCGGAATGGGTGGGCTACCTGCCTGGAGCAGCATTACACAACTCTCGGGGGTACCATTCGCCTGGAATACGATGAGAATCAAGTCCCTTGGAATTCTGTGGCAGACGGTGATTGGCCCTCTGTCAAATAATTAAAATGGGGCAGATTTCTTGACTTTTAAGAAGAAGAGATGTTACGTTACTCTGTCTCCTCACTAAGGATTTTTCCAATTGCACAGTCTGGCCAAACTAGGATGTCCAGCTGTAAAGAAACTGAATGAAGGTGGCCACAAAGAGGGGACATCTTTTTCTATGGGGTCTTTGTGAGTCTGAGTTTCTGTAAAACGGGGATAGTAAAACTCCCTTTAAAGGTTCTGACAACAAATGAGGAAAGGCATGTAAGGTGCTTATCACAATGCCGGGCTGTAGAGTAGCCGCTCAGTAAATGTTATATAAACTACCAAAATAGAGATACTGAGAAGGACTGATCCCATCCTTCTAACACAACCCCTGATCTCTAAAGCACGTGGGCCCAGGCAGGAGAGAATCAATGCTCTGGGTCGACCTGTGGGATAGATTAAACACCTACGATGGGCCAGGGAAAAGGTGGAGGAAGGGGAATCTACAGTCCCTGCTCTAACCAGAGGACTTTAGACAGGCCTGGGTCTGAATCCTGCCTTTGCCAGCTTCTGGCTGTGTATGGCCTTTCTGGTCTCATTTTTCTTATTTGTAAAACAGGGACAATGACACGGCTTTAAAGGCTGTTGTACAGTAGGAGATAATTGCAGTAGGCCACGATGTGCTGGGCAGTGTTCCCAGAGCTTTACAAGCATTAACTCACTTAATCTTTACAACAACCCTATGAGATCAATACTATTATTCTCAGCCCCTATCTTAGGTATGAGAACACTGGTTATGTCATCTGCCCAAGGTCAAATAGCTGGGAAATTGTGGAGATGGGTTTTGAACCCAGGGAATCTGGCTCCAGAGCCCACCCTCTTAACCATCATGCCGTGTTGCCTCTTATTGTATTATGTGGCCATGTGAATGGCAAATACACAATATGCAATAGCTTTTAAAACAGCGATCTAAAGAAATGTGGTCATTTTCCCACTCTACACCATTTATGGGAATTCCTGGGATAAACAGTAGCCCAAGTGGGCAGAGGCAGGACACTCTCGCTGGGTTTTAAGATTTAAGTGAGAACAAGGCTTCAGGAAAATCAAAAGTTGCATCACAACATAAAAGATTTGGGAACCCCCTAGACTAGAGCTCTAGATAACTCTATTAAAAATGTCTACCTTGAGGAATTCAGCATAGTGGAAATCTAGGTTTGCATCCCTACTCTTGATAATTTTTAGTATCTTGGTGATCTTGGGCAAATCACTTACCCTCTATTTCCTCATCAGTAAAACAGAGGTCTAAATACCAACTTCTTAAGAGTTGTTGACAAGATAAAAGGAGATCATGTAAAGGGCTTATCATGGTACACAGGATTACATGTAGGTTCTCAGGCAGGTTTATTTAATAACAACCCTGCGATGTAGATATCCTCACAATCCCCATTTTACAGATGAGGAAACTGAGGCTTAGGGAATAAATGACTTGCTCAAAGTCTCACAACTAATAAACTGGAAGGCAGGCTTTGACACCAGTTTTAACGCCAAAGCTGGTGCTTAGGCTGTATGGCTCCTTTGGATGATTAAGTGCATTTGAACTTGGAAAAAATTAAGAGGAAATAGATTCCAGGTGACTCTCATTGGGATATTGGCCAAGTGCAAAGTATATGAGTTTTGGTGCCTGTACAACCCACTGCACTTGGCAGACAGAGCACAGGTGTTGTGTGTTGAACTGCGCATCCCACCAAAAAAAAAAAAAAAGTTAAATTCTGAACCCCAGATACCTGTGAATGTGACCTTATTTGGAAAAAGTGTCTTTGCAGATGCGATCAAATTAAGACGAGGTCATACTGGATTAGAATGGGCCATAAATCCAATCACTGGTGTCCTTATAAGGAGAGGGAGATTCAGAGACAGACATATAGGGAAGAAAGCCAGTGAAGACAGAGACGGAGATTGGAGTTCTCTGCACCAATGACTGCACCTTAGAGCCCTCCAAACCTTTGTATGCCCATTATTTAAATTAACTCTCACAAAACTCTCCAATAGGGCAGATACTAGAATTGATTCCATTTTACAAGTGTGAAAACTGAGCTTTAGATCAGTTAAGCAGAATACATGATATTGCACAGTAAATTGTACAACTGAGATTTGAACCAAAATCTTCAATTCCAACCCATCACTATGAACAAAAGTTATCTGGTAAGATTCAAGGAGCCACCAAGTGGCTGTCTTCCGTTTGACATTATGTCAGAAGTCTACAGAAGCAGTGTGGATTATGGAGCACTGGAATCTTCTTGTCAATTATTATCATTAGCATAGTTTTAAATAGGGCAACAACGGTATTAGGTATATGCATTAAAGCAGCGACTGTGCCCTGCCTCCACCCTCACTTCACTCTCGGCTAAGGTCTCCCTGATTCCTCTTTATCATCCTGCACTTGCCTCAAAAATCACCTTGTCTGGGCAGAGAAAACATCCTCATTCTTCCTTTCCCCTTCAAGGTGGGGTTGAGTGACTCTGTGATCCTTTGATTCCCTGAACTTCTCCCCTGGAGATTCAGAGGGAGTGCAACCCTGCCAACACCTTGATTTCAGACTTCTGGTCTCCAGAACGGTAAGAAAATAAATTTCTGTATTTTTAAGCCACCCAGTTTGGAGTCATTTATCACAGCAGCAACAGGAAACTAATACACTAGTATTCACACCGTATTTTTGTAACTACTTATGGATTCTCCTCTACCATCATGAATCCGGAGAATGAAGATTTTGTCTTATTTATCTTTGTACCTGCAACCATCTCACACAATGCCTGGCACTTAAAGAGTGCTCAGCAATGCTTGTTGAATGAGAAAATACATGTGGTCCAGGAGGTTCACAGTAATGCCAGCACACATTTCTTGCAGCTTCCCATCTGTAACATGACATTGGCCTGGGCCAGGTAACCATTCCACAGATCCATCCCAAAATACCCATCTTCAACTACCCACTGCTAGCTCATGACTCCAGTAAGGTGAAGGCCTCAAATCAATGGCCTTGTGACTGACACAGCAACTGTGAACCTCTGCTTCACAGATCAAATTCAAGGGATAATGTATGGACAGAGATAGGACAGGACATGTAGGCAGCGGAGGTGATGGCAGACACAGAAGACCTTCCCCTCTGCCCCTCCACTGGCTTCAGAGTTTGGAATAATCATAATAATCACTAGAATCATCAGAATCTTCTGTTTGCTACATACTTCCAATGTCAGGCACTATGGTGAGTGCTTCACAAATTTTACTTTGTTCTCACATTAATCGTTAAGGCAGATATTTTTACTCTCTTTATACCAAATCTACTTACAGGGTAAAAGGCTATGGTGAACTGTGTGATAAGCATGTTTCTCATGAATTTGACCTCAGAGGGCTTGGCGCCAACTGCATGGCCCAACCCAGAGAGGCAGCTGTCTTTTGTGACAGGAGCCAACCTCACTCCCAATTCCATCTGAGTTTCCTACACTTATTTCCCTTTTGCTTCATTTTTAAATGGATTTCATTTGGCTCCACAGAATGCATTTCTTTCAAAGTCCCCATGGGGCAGTGTAACATAATAGTTTTATTACCAAAGCAAAAGGTCTTTCCCCATCCCCACCCAGTTATGCCAACCCAGCTCCATTTTCTGGCCTCTTTGCAATCATGGGATGATCTCTCAGAGTTGAGGTGGACACAGGCTTAACACCTAGGTTTCTGGTTTTTGTGGCTTTGAGCTGATAGCACTCCCTTCCAAGGTCAGGGTCATTTTGTCTACTTGGGCTCTCACAAACCCTCCTACTGTGTGCAATTTCTAAATGCACCAAAGCATGTTGAGATGTTTACCAGGATGGATGAGAACTGGATCCCCAGCCCACTGCGGTAAACTGCAGAAGGAAAGCAGAACGCCAGAATCTCCCTCAGCATGAACTGTCTTCTAAGACCTTCTCGACAGGGCAGTGTGCTTGAACAGTATAAAATGTAACTCATTTTCAACAGTTATGCCAGAGTATCTTCATCTAAATTAATATTATCTCCTTCAAAACAAGCACCCTGGGTAGCAATGTATGCATTCAAACAATGCTGACGTTGCACTAACATTTCTGGAACTCTTTTTCGGGCAACTGTCTTTACAGTCTGTGGTACTTTCTTTGAAAGTCTTCAGTCATAACAAATTTCATCCTTTGAGAATAGATGTGAACTTTGGAAAGAGAAGAAAATTGGTTGGAGCCATGTCTAATGAATAAAGTGGGTGATCAAATCTTGTTACATCGTTTTAGATGAAAAATGAGGCATGACTGTAAAATAATGTGACTGATTTCCCTAGGTGACCCATAAACCGACTAGCTGAAGAATAATTCCCGTAGAGGAGTTTCAAAATGCTTTCTGCACTAGATGCATCACTGGAATAAGTGTATGGTTCCCAGAGTGGCGACTTGCAGGGTACAATACTAATTTGGATATATAAGTTCAAATATGTTTGTAAAAAAAAGAAATCTGATTGCTTACACTCATGAAAATGAAGAAGCTATTCTCCTGGAGAAATTTCTCCTCCTTTTTTTGACAGCCTGGTTGGCTTTGGACAAGGAGTGTGCTGAGAAAAACAGACTCACCTCCTGCAGAAAGGCTTCGTTGGACACACTACCCCCTCCCACACATAACCCCCGCCTCAAGCTGGGGCAGGCGTCCCGGCTCTGAGCGTCCAGAGCCATCGCTTTTCCCTCAGGTATTAGCACTTATAAAACTTAGTGGTGATTGTCTGTTTTTGTGTCAATCTACCTCCTTCAACTAGAGGCTCCTTGAGAATGAGGACATTATTCTGATCCTGTATCTCCAATGCTCGGACAATGTGCACAGAAGCACAGGACACTAATTCCTGTTCTGGAGGCGGACCCTTTGCCTTTGCTTCTCACCTTCCCAGGGCTTCGCCTGCCAAATATAATTTCTTCTACCTGGCAAGCAAAACTGGACATTCAGTCTGTGTAAAATCCACCCATACATATTTATAGAGGCCTAAGGTAGAGTTAGTGGTTGCTTAGGGCTGAAGGTGTAGAGGAGCAAGAGGGATTGACTGTTAATGCACAGGGCTTCTTTTAGGGTGATGGAAATATTTTAAAATTAGATTGTGGTGATGGTTGCATAACTCTGTAAATACACTAAAAAATACTGAGTTGTACACTTTAAATGGATAAATTGTGTGGTGTGTGAATTATATCTCAATAAAGTAGTTTTATTTTAAAAGTCCTCCACAATGAGAATGATTGTTGCCTGGGTTCCTTTCTAAGCCTGTAGTTGGAATAAATGATAGTCAAGGTCTTTTCAAAAAATCTAGGTACTGATATAAAATCAGGTCTCTATGTTCCCTCTGTAACTCTATCACTTAAAAATGACTGAGTGGTTTTCACTAAATTTGGAAAGCATGTTTATGATAATGAGGACTGTGGGGTATTCCCCAAGATTAATACTCCCTTTCATTTAGACTGACACCCCCAATATTTAGCCTAACACATAGTACCCAGAATAACATCGATATAGGCATACCTCAGAGATATTGCAGGTTCAGTTCCAGACAACTGCAATAAAGTGAATATCACAATAAAGCAAGTCATATGAATTTTTTGGCTTCTCAGTGCATTTAAAAGTTATGTTTACATTATTCTGTAGTCTGTTTAGTGTGCAATAGCATCATGTCTAAAAAAATTGTATATACCTTAATTTTAAAATATTTTATTGGTAAAAAAAAAATGTTAAGCATCATCTGAGCCTTCAGTGTTATCATCTTTTTGCACTAGCAACTTCAAAGATCATTGATTATATAACAAATACAATAATGATGAAAAATGTGGAAACATTGTGAGAATTACCAAAATTTGACACAAAGACATGAAATGAGCAAATGTTGCTGGAAAAAAACTCGTCACAGAGTTGCCACAAATCTTCAATTTGCAAAAAATACAGTATCCGTGAAGTGCAATAAAGCAAAGTGCAATAAAATGAGGTATACCTGTATTTCCCAGCCTCCCTTGCTGCTTGAGGAGGCCTTAGCCTAAGTTTCAGCCAATGGGACAGGAGTGAAATCGATTACATGCAGCCTCTGAGAAAGGTGTGCCTTCCTCCCTCTTTCTCCCCTTCCTGTTGGCTGGAATGACCATGGTGGTAGGCAGCCATGTCGGACTATGCAGATAAGAGCAATTCACTGGGGAAGGCTGAGCAACAAAAGGGAAGAAACATGCATCCTCTGACACAGTGGAGCCACCACCCCAGCCCTGGACTGCCCACACCCAGTCTATTACAGAAAGGGTAACACTCTTGAACCTATTACTATGAACTTTTATTTTAAGTAACTTATTTTAGAACTCTGCTATAGCAGCCAAAACCTACGTTTCAACTAATGACAAAATTTGGTGTTCTGTACCAAAACAGAATCTAAAATATGCAGCATTGGCATACTTTTTATGGCCATGGCAAAATTTTTACCACCACTACCCTGGAAGGCAGACCACGGGCCAACCAAACCTGTAGCTCTAGGCAAATGGTTAGGAGAATTCAGAACAGGAGTGTTTCTTGGCTGCTTCTTGCCACAATACAGAGAGGAGCTCAGGCAAGGACTAGGCAGCCTGCTAGCAGAAATGGAGGTTATGGTTCTGCTGAGGAAAGTTTGCTTTGTGGCTTGTGCATCACGTTGCCCAAGTCCAGTAATTTGTACACTGCAGAGTTGAGATGAAGACCATTTGTGTACCTACGCTAAAGCAGCTACCCATGAAGCAGCAGGTGTAGCAGAAAAGGCTTAAATCTTTCCTGGGATTCTCTGCCAGACAGTGGGAACTAGCCTACCAGCAAATAACCCATTACGGATACTGTCTTCTTACCCAGCCTAGCTTTTCCTACTGTCTTAAAGTGACCATCAGTGACAGAGAAATCAGGGGAGGGACAAAGCATAGAGGCCAAAAAATAAAAGCTAATGTTTTCAGGCTTCAAAACTCTATCTAGGTGAGAACTTTCACTGTGGTTATCAGTGTTGGAGAAACAAAGGACTTTTAGGAAAGATAAATGGGGCCTTAAAGGAATGGGTAGGGGATATTATAATTTTGTGATAATGTCTGTTTAGGTGTGGTGCTAAGTCAATTTTCCTTGGTTTCCAGAAACTCTCTCCCAGGGACAGGATTTATGACAATTGAGGAGGCTCTGCTTTTAGGCAGAGAAAGGGGTTCAGAAAAATGCCTATTCTCAAAGGCCTTCAGCTCGAAATAGTTTTTATGCCACAGTGATGTATTCTGGACCCCTTCAGACTTCAGAAAAGCTTTCAGAAGAATGATTTGAGTGGGCTACACCTCTAAGAAAGTTAAGCAGGCAAGTTTCTATGATCCATTCATTCTCCCTTAAATTTCCTTGAACTTGACACAGACATACCCAGTCATTCTGTGGCCACTGGAGCTGTGGAGTGGGAAGCAGCCGCACAGCACAGGGAGATCAGCTCGGTGATTTGTGACCCCCTAGAGGGATGGGATAGGGAGGGTAGGAGGGAGGCTCAAGAGGGAGGAGATATGGGGATATACGTATGCATATAGCTGATTCACTTTGTTATACAGCAGAAACTAACATGACATTGTACAGCATTTGTACTCCAATAAAGATGTGAAAAACACACACACACACAAATTAAAAAATTAAAAAAATTTTTTAAATGGCTCCTGAGTGTGCCAAGTAATTGAGGGCTTACCTTCAGTTGGGAGAATTTGGAGAAGACTTTTCTTACCTGGTGTCCTCAAACGGGATGGACCACAAACGGGGTAGCCCTAGGGGTGGGGGGGATGTTTGGAAAGGTTGAAAAGGGGCTGCCTTTGCCTCAGGGTTTTGTTGCTTTTTTAACTTCAACTGTTGGAAGTCTCCCTTCCCAATGCTTATCCCAATCACCACTCAGATGAGTCCCTGAGGCACAAGATAGAAAAGGTGAATGAAGCCCTGAATAAATACAGTGAGGAATGCCAATCAGTTCAGGCCAATGAGTCTGAAACACTTTGAACAGCATGTTTTCGTACTGGAAACAATTTCTTCCCTTTTTCCTCTTCATGAGTGCCCCAAAGTGTTTCTGAAAAGAAGAAATGTGACAGGTAGGTGGTGGTACAGAAAGACTTGGTTGACTTGTCCAACCTGCTAGAAATGGTGGAGTTGGAATCAGGACTCTGGTCTTCTGATATTTCATCCAGTTGATCTTTTCCATAAATAAGTATATCCCAAAGCAAGCAGTTTCAGGGATTGTTATATCTTACTTAAAAGCTTGGGAAAACTGGATCGGGCAATGTTAAGTAGGACTTTCAGAGCTTTTAATATACAAAAGAGTCACGTGAGATTGCAAGAGGGCCCCAGAATGATATCGGGAAATACAAATTTCCACCACCCCAGGGTTGATATGACTGTCCATACATTATAAAAATCTTCCCAGGGTTAAGTTTGGCCTCTTCCTTTTAAACTGTTGTTAATGGCATACAGGGAGGGTGAGATCCTGTTTTCCTATAGATTATACCATACGGCTTATTTTGGCAACTGATACATGAATTTGTTTTTGCCTGCTGTTGAGTGTGAATGATTCTGCCCAAGAAGTACTTTCCTCCCAGGTCACACTACCTGGTAGGATTTGGGGATAAGGATTTGGGGGTAGGATTTGGGGTAACTTTCCTCCTGAGTCACCACATGGTAGGATCTGGGGGTAAGGGTTTGATTCTGAATAAATATTAGTCTCTTATACTGAACTCTAATATGCTTACAAACACCTGTGTTGCTAAAGAGTGAGCTGAAACGGTCACTACATTGTGTGAGTCCCATGGGCTTAATCAGCGGGGTGAGTAGCCATTCTGGGGCCAAAGCAACCAGTGTGAGGACCACACACACTGGCGGGGAGCTCAAGATGAACTCGCAGTGAATCTGCATGGTCTCCTGGGATAAAGCGGAGAACAAGACAAGCCCAGGCTTCATCCACTTGAGACCTACAGTCAAGAAGGTTTGTGTTGGAGGCCAGGTGGGTTACAGACAAGCAACCCAACAACCGCTCTAAGATGCAGTCAGTGCTATTATGGAGGTGAGCAAGACAGGCTACGAGAGCAGAAAAGCCGTGCACCTGATTCAGGGATTGGGAGCAGAGAAGTGCCCACTAAACCCAGACCTGAAGGTGAAGGGGCGAGAAGAACGCTCCAGGTGGAACCAGATGTGAGAGAGGAGAGCATGTTGAGGAAGTAGGTTGAAGAGGTTGGTTGGAGAGAGCCCCATCCTCCAACTCTGCTGTTTCACACTCTGCAGGAAGCAACCACGCTAAAAACACCTCATGTTTTATATTTTACAAGATACTTCCACACATATTGCATTATTTTCTCACTACAGCAAACATTTCAGGTGTCCCTGGTCCACAGTCACAGAGTCAGGAAAAGAGACTGGGAATTGCCCCCTCTGTTCCTGGAATGCAAGAGATGTTAAACAGTAGCAAACACAGATAAGCCAGGACTGTGTTCCAAATACTGGATTCCCGCAGGGAGTGGCTGAGGACACTGTCAGTCTGGGTAAAGTTTTTTTTTTTTTTTTAACATCTTTATTGGAGTATAATTGCTTTACATTATTGTGTTAGTTTCTGCTTTATAACAAAGTGAATCAGCTATATGTATACATATATCCCCATATATCTTCCCTCTTGCGTCTCCCTC
The DNA here is from genome assembly GCF_009873245.2 of Balaenoptera musculus. Taxonomy (NCBI): domain Eukaryota; kingdom Metazoa; phylum Chordata; class Mammalia; order Artiodactyla; family Balaenopteridae; genus Balaenoptera; species Balaenoptera musculus. The sequence continues at coordinate 54,490,842 of NC_045785.1, read as the reverse complement.
CCACCCTCCCTATCCCATCCCTCTAGGTGGTCACAAAGCACAGAGCTGATCTCCCTGTGCTATGCGGCTGCTTCCCACTAGCTACCTATTTTACATTTGGTAGTGTATATATGTCCATGCCATTCTCTCACTTCGTCCCAGCTTACCCTTCCCCCTCTCCAGTCTGGGTAAGGTTTTAAGCAGTAAATGAACATTTGGAAGGTATCCCAAATTCCCTCCTTTTTCGCTTGGGCTAATCTAAGTTTTTGTCACTTGTACCCAATTGGGTTCTGACTAACAAGGTATCCCTCTATTTTGGTTGGGGCCATTGAGGGTAAGAGGAAGGTAGGAGGCAATGCTGAGATCTATGGGGTGTGGGCGTTAATATGTGCCTCAGGTTGGGTATGATTAACTTAGTGTCCCCATATTAGCAGAACACTGATAAGAGAAAGTCCTGCCCTCAGGCTCATCCTGAGGTTTCCCTACAAGTGTCATTCAAACAGTTTCCAGGTGAAAAGGGGCTGCCAGGCACTTTTAAATACGTTGTTTCATTTAATCCTCACAAGAGCCTCACTGCGTATGTATTATCATTTCCAGTCTTCACAGACAAGGGGGAAAAAGGATCAGAAATTGAATAACTTGCCCAAGAGAACTGTCCCCAACTCCTATGATTTTTATTCTTTCTGCCTAGAATTCCTCCCCGAGCAAATCCACCTTAGAAACTCCAACTCATCCTGTAAGCCTCAATCCCGCTACCACCCCTCTGTGAAAACTTTTTCGCTTCCCCTTCCGCTCCCAAGTACAGCCTGCCATGCTCTTGCCCCTTCAGCATCTGGCACATAACTCCCTCACAACACCTAACCCACTGTGCTGTCTGCTTATTCCTGTCTACCTCCCCTTCTAGACTATGTATTTACTGAGGGCAGGAATGTATTATATCCCAAGTACTAAGCACAATGACTGATAAGAGGTAAGCACATAATAAATGTTTAATGAGAATAAATGTATGGGTCGTAAACTATATGCTGGCTTTAAGTGCTGGAATATACTTGAAGTATTTTCCATATACTTCATAATTCAGAGCAACAGAACAAGGATTCATTGAATGCTGCATTGCCTTAGGTACGAGGGAGTGTCACATGTAAACTGACAATTTCATCTATTCTAGAGGTATCTATGGGGAAAGGTCAGTTAAGGGAGAAGAGCGGCAGACAGGGGCTGCTGGGAAAGGCTTTCTGAAAATGCTATCTGGATTGCACCAGAAGAGAAAGAGCAGCATATTTAAATCCCTGGTGAGGGATCAGAGAGAGAGAGAATAAAATCAGAGAACAGTGAGCTGAGGATGGAAACCTAGGGAATAGCTAGGATGTGGGTAGAGTAAGCAGTCCCAGAAGGAACTCTCAAGAAGTGTGAGTAGAATCAGGAGACAGTGATCAAGGCAAGAGAATGAGAATTTTAAAAGAGTACAAAGTCAGCAGTGCCAAATGCAACAGGCAGGTCAAATAAGATAAGGCCTAAACAGTGTGCAATGGATTTAGCAACCAGAAAGTCATCAGTAACCTTGGCAAGAGCAACGTCAGTGGAGTGGTGGAAGAAACAGAAGCCAGATTGCAGCGAGGTGGTGAGTGAACGGGAGTTAAGAAATCTGTGATGGTGAATGCAGACAACCTTTACAAAGATTGGCTAAAAGGTGGGGGGAAAGCAACAGGGTAGAAGCAAAAGGGTGAAGAGGTTTTAAGAACATATATTTTTAGTCTTAACTAATTCTTTTCTTCCACCCCACGCTACTCTCAAATGGACAGTTTTCCAGTTGGACCCCTTAAATTCCCACTATGCTGTAAGCCCCTTAAGGACAAGTCTTGCTTCTAAATCATCTTTTTATTCCACCCATTTCTCTGACATAGTATAGGCTCAGTGTTTGCTGAAGAAATGCAAGTTCAACACAGCTGATAACAGGGAAATGAACAAGAGCTGTACTGGGATACAGGTCTTGTTCATTCTTCATTCTTCTTTCAAGGGAATGTGAGGTTGTCTGAAAACTCAGGAGCATAAAGAAAACAAATCCAGACAATCTTCTCTCACCGATGCTTATAAATGTTTGACCCAGAGAGGCAGATGTAGATTGCTCCCAGTTTAGATTTGAGAGACAGCTGGAAAATACATCTTTAGACTCAAGGGTCTCTTCATTCCCAGAAACTGTTCAAGTCCTTGGAACTAGCAGGTCTATACTAGATTCTCAGTGCTGCCATTAGAGTTCCTGTTGAACCTGCCTAAGTTTCCGTTTTCTCATTGGCATCTTGAAGATGCCCATAATAGCATCTACCTCATAAGGCTACAGGAGGATAAATGAGATACTGCAGGGAAGTACTTTTCACAGGGCTTGGCAAAACGGCACTCAATATGTTAATAAGAGAAATAAAGTACTGCTAAAATGGATAAAAATATTACTAAATATTACTGAGTTCCAGAAGAGGTGAGTATAAGTCAAATCTTATGTTAAATATAGAAAGAAAAAAGAAAACTTAAAAAAACTCGTTAGAAAACTTTTCTTTAAGAGTAAACAATCACCCCAATTTACCTACTTTATAAAGCCGCATTTTCGCAAACGTACCAGGTTGACTGAAAAGTCTATTTCAAGGTCTCACCTGAGTGGACCTGCCCCATTAACTCATTTAACGTTTCTTAGCTGGGGTGGCAGAACCAAGGTATTGCGTTAATTTCCTGGCCTGCCACGACTGCTTACGTAAGAGCGCCCTTGGGTAGGTGGTTTCCGCTCTAATGGAAATTCAGCTCCAGCCCCCTCGGTGGAACAGATCCAGAAGCAACACCGAGCAAAGACTAGCCTTTTCAAAAGCCTGCCCCCTAGCAACCAGGCCGCGCCAGGGCAGAGGCAGAAGCTCCGTCCCAGCAAACTTAGGGGACGGGGAAAGGGACTTTGCGACCGCCTCCTCAGAACTGAGCGCTTGACCACCAGCGGGGCGGGTGCCCAAAGCCTTGAGCTCGCAGCCAGCGGGAAGCGCCAGTCCCGGACGAGAATAGCAGGCAACCCGGCGGGATGCAAGGGGGTTCTGAGCAAGGCGGCGGCCTCTAACCTTTCCCGGTTAAGGCGACTGCACTCTGCTCGGTAACTGGATCTTCACCGGCAGAAAAGGTTAACGTAAAGGTCAGAGGCCTGGACGGAGGCGGGGGGAGGGGAGGGGGGAGGAGGAGAGAGAAGGGAGGCGCAGGAGGCGGAGGGGCGGGCCTCCCAAGGTCAAGCCCTGCTCCTCGCCTCGCGCCTCCTCGCCCGCGGCGGGGGGCGACGAGGGATGGAAGGAGCTGGCAGAAGAGCAGCTCTGCGGCGCCCCGTGGCCACTGTCCGGCCCTGGGCGACCTCCGCCCGACCCGCTAGGCCAGGAAGAGCGAGCGCAGAGAAGCGAGGGGGTGGAGACTGCGGCGGCGCGCGCGGAAGTGGCCCCGCAAGAGTGAGGCAGAAGGCGGGCGGGCGACGGGGGCGACCGAGGAGCGGGCGCGTCCCTTACCCCGTTGGCGGCGGCGATGCGGACGATGAGCTGGATGGCCTCCTTCATGTAGAACCTGCCGTCCCCGCCCACCACCAGGGTGGCCTCCTGCCGCTGCGCCGTCTCCACGGTGGAGATGATACTCTGGATGAAATTCTCGGCATAGTTGGCGCTGCTCTGAAACACCTTCACCCGCTTCCGCAGCCCGCTCGTGCCCGGCTTCTGGTCTTGGTACGCCTTGGTCTTAACGGTCACGATCTTCACCATGGTGGCGACTAGCTTCCTGGGGCCGGAGAGGACTCTGCTAAGCGAGGGGCGACCGGAGCTGTGGCTGCAGCTGCTGTGTGGTGAAGCCGCGGCTGGGTCGGGGCAATGCCGGCTCTCTCAGCGGTGCTCGTCCCTCCTCCTTAAAGGGACAGGGGACAGGGCCCTCCCTTCGCGGCCAGCCCACCTCCTTGCAGGTCCGAGAGGGAGGGGAATGGGGAGCGCCCACCCCCAGGCCTCCGGTGAGATGGGTGGAGCCTCTCTGATTTACCCTCCCCTCGTAAACCCATCCGCTGTAAAATGAGATCCGCGCCTCCTTCCGTTAAGTGGAAGAGCAGAGCTTGGGGTAGGGGCCGGGTCACAGGGCAAGGACTTGAGGCAGAGTGGGAAAAATAGAGTAGGGACAGCCGGACTTAGAAGACTTGGTAAGGTTCCAGCTTAGGATTTTTCCGCTTTATGATGGTGTGAAAGCAATAAGCATTCAGTAGAAGCCGTACTTCTAATTTTGATTTTTGATCGTTTCCCGGGCTAGCAATATGCAGTAGGTACTCTGTACACTGGAGATGCTGAGCTGTGACAGCAAACCCAGCCCCAGCTCCCAGTCAGCCACCTGATCAGGAGGGTAAACAACCAATACACGTGGAACCACTCTGTATCCATACAACCATTCTGTTTTTCACTTTCAGTACAGTATTCAGTAAATTGCATGAGACATTCAACACTTTATTATAAAATAGGCTTTGTGTTAAGACGAATTTGCCCAACTGCAGGGTAAAGTAAGTACTCTTTTAGGTAAGCTAAGCTGAGCTACAGTGTTTGCTAGGTTAGGTGTATTAAATGCGTTTTCCCCTTATGATAGTTTCACCTAACAGTGGGTTTATCAGGAGGTAACCCTAAGTGGAAGAAGATCTGTACAACATTTCCTGTGGTTAAGCTGGTGTTTCATGTGTAAATAACTTTCCAGAAACACGTTCTGAGGGATGTCAGGGGTGTCAGCCTTAGCTAGATTTTGACTCATTTTTTCTATTCTCTAAATATTAGGGTATTTGTGTCTAATTCAAAGGTCTAATTCAACCTGCTACTTTCCACCTGTTTACTGATGGGCCACACTTCATTTGGTTAGGGTGGGTGTACTAATAGGTAAGATTTATTGAATATAATGTTTATTGAGTATAATGTTTCTAAAGTACAGGTTTTATTTTTTCCCCTATTTCATGCTCACAAAACTGAGATTCAAAAAATAAAATGACTAGTCAAGGCCACAGAGATAAGTATATGCAGGAGGCCAACTCAGGTGGATGTGGCTCCCAAGCCAGGGCTCTTACCATGATCTGCCTGCATGTCACCAGGTTTGAGAACTAGGAAATGTACGGGGAAGGCTTGGTAAACATACGTACAAATACACGGTAAAGCTGAGTGTTACTACCACCAGTTATTCATGTAGTACAAAATTGGTGAAGAGATCAAAAAGAACTGAGGTGGCCACAAAGCGTTGGAGGATACAGAGTCAATGAAAGAGGCTCGATTGTTAAGTAAGAATCTTCTGTCTTTTAGGTTCAGCATCTCCCTTGATTTGGTGAGAGTGGTTGTCTCCTCTGCTTGAGAGATGTGTCATTTACAAGATGTGTTAACCAGGGAAAGCTAGTTAATATCTGTGGGCATATGTTTCTTTACTATAAAATGGACACAAACCTATCTTAGAGAATTTCTGCAAGAATTAATGGGGTTTTGTATGTCCCTAGTTCTCAATCATGCATACACAGTAGACTCACCTGAGAACCTTTAGAAACTAGCCATGTTCTGATCCAAACAGATTCAATCATAATCAGCTGATGTAAGTAAAGCAGCATGATGCTTATAGAGTAGTATCATCTTGTGAATTAAGTAGTATAATCAAACTCATTTTATAGACTAGAGGATTGAGAATAGAATGGTGAATGTAATCAAGGTTACCTGACTCCACAAAATGAAAATATAGCATAGAATCACTGAGTCTTAGAAATACGAACCTCTCAGAGTTGTATGGATTAAATGACATACTGAATATAGAGCTCCTCGCACAGTACTGATAGCTACTCAGTAAATGGTAACTCATTATTATAAAGTGGTGGGCTCAACTTCAGATCTCATGCTCTTTCTCTATTCTTCCCTATCTTTGGAACTAGGATGGGGCTTTTCATTTAAGAGGACTTGTTGCATACTTCTCTCACCTCAGAAGTTGTAACAATTAGCTTTAGCTATATAACAAACCACTCTTAAACTTAGACAATCACCATTTATTATAATTGCCCATGATTTTATGAGTTAACTGGGTGGATCTGCGGATCTTGACTGGGCTCCTGTAGATGGTGGTCCCCACGATCCTCTCCTCCTGGTAATCATGCCTTTATGTAATCCCCTTATATTATTTTTTTTGCTGTGTAACACATTACCACAGAGTAAGCAACTTAACGCCCATTTATTATAACAGTTCTACAGGTCAGATGTCTGGGCGGGTTTGGCTGGGTTGAATGTTCATAGTACATATACAACAAGGCTGAAATCGAGGTATTGGCTAGGCTGGGCTCTTACCTGGAGGCTCTGGGAAGAATCTGCTTCCAAGTTCATTCAAATTGTTGCAGGATCCATTTCCCTGCAGTTGTATGTCTGAGGTCCTTGTTTCTTTGGTGGCTGTCAGCCAGGCTCCACTCTCTGCTCCTAGAGGCCACCTACAGTGAGTCCTTCTCATGGCCGCAATCTCTGACTCCCTCTTCCACCGTCAGCCAGAGAAAACTACTGCTTTGTAAAGGGCTTGTGTGATTAGATCAGACATACCTGGATAACCTCCATTTTGCCACATAATGTAACAGTCATGGAAGTTATATCCCATCATATTCGAATATTCTACCTGCACTCAAAAACTGACTTACAGATTTCCAAGTTGTAGTATTGAGAAAAGCAGCAGAATTATTCCTGTTCCCTCCTGGGTGGCAAGTGAAGTGGGAGAAGAAGCCATTGGACATGAAGTGCCCATACAAATAGAAATGAGAATTCTTGGCAGTGTGGACCAATGGTCAAGAATTCCGGGGGCTTCCCTGGTAGCGCAGTGGTTGAGAATCTGCCTGCCAATGCAGAGGACACGGGTTCGAGCCCTGGTCTGGGAAGATCCCACATGCCGCGGAGCGACTAGGCCGGTGAGCCACAATTGCTGAGCCTGCGTGTCTGGAGCCTGTGCTCCGCAACAAGAGAGGCCGCGATAGTGAGAGGCCCGCGCACCGCGATGAAGAGTGGTCCCTGCTTGCCGCAACTGGAGAAAGCCCTCGCACAGAAACGAAGACCCAACACAGCCATAAATAAATAAATAAATAAATAAATAAATAGATAGATAGATAGATAGATAGATAGATAAATAAATAAAATTTAAGAATTCGACAGGATGATGTGTGCCTCCAAAGACATTTGGTATCAGAGGCCAGGTATTCTTCCCCAATGTTTGGTGCTATATAAGCTAATTATACCTAATGATAGTCCCAGATGGATTATCTCAGGCAAATGAAATAGAAATCAAGATGAATTCTAGAGAAGTAAATATTATTTCCTGAACACCTAACTCTGTGGACTGAGATTTGTATCTACTCATAGAAATCTAAGTCTCTGCCACCTGAGCAGAATGGAGTTTAGAAAACATTAAGTTGTTATAGAAAAAGTAAGTTGTCTTCCTTGCAGTTAGATTATAGTGAGATATGTGCCCCTTTCATCTTTTTTTCTGATTCATATTTTTTTCATGTTCATACAATATATCTACTTTCACTAATTAATCCTAATAAAAATCCAAGATGCTGTCAAAGATTTATCAAAAGATATTCTAACTCAGCATTACTTATATTATGGGCTTAAGTAAATAGTGTAACGTAAAAAACACAAAATTGTGTATATAGTATCATCCTACTTGAGTGTTTTAATTTCTTTCTTTTAGAAACACATACATGCAAAGTACTAAAAGGAAATAGATAAACATATATAACAATGATTACCTCTGGGTTGTGAGATAGGGTAATTCTTATATATTCCTTTATGCTTTATCTGGATCTTCCATGCTTTCTATAGAGAATTTGTATTGTTTTTATAATAATAAAAACACATTTTTTTCCTTTTATTACCTCTTTTAAGTGGTAATTCTCATGTTATTTCATTAATGAGTTATCCTTTATCTTTTAGATGGCATTCATTCATTCATGTATTGATTCATTCATTCTACAAATACGTTTTGAACTGCTACTAAGCACCAGCTCTTGAAAAGGTGTTAGGTGAACAAGTCAGAATGGTCCCTGATCCCACAGAGTTTTCCATATGTTAGAGGAGACAAATACTGAATAACAAATCATACTTGTGATAAGTGCTACAAATACATAGTGGTGCTTTAAAATGTAAATAGGAGGATCTATCATTGGAGCGAGTCAGGGAAGATATCCTGGAGGAGCTGATGCACGAGCTGAGGACGGGAAGGATGAGCAGTCATTGGCCAGGTGAAAAGGGAGGAAAGAGCATTTCATTCCATGAGAGGGAATGTTAAGGGGGCAGGTTGGAAGTAAGAAGGAAAATTTGTGCCATCGAGGATTTAAAGAGCAATCAGTGTCACTGTAGCATAGAAACTGAGGGGTAGAGGGCCTAATCATGTCAGGCCTTCTAGATGGTGTCAAACATTAGGATCTTTATCATAATAGCAATGAGCAACCAAAAGGTTTTTTTTTAATTGTGGTAGAATATACATAATATAAAAATGACCACTTTAACCATTTTTAAGTACATTCAGTGGCATTAAATACATTCATTGTGCAACCATTACCACTATCTCCAGAACCTTTTCATCACCCCAAACTGAACCACTGTACCCATTAAATAATAGCCTCTCATTCCTCCCTCTCTCAGCACTTGGGAACCACCATTCTACTTTGTCTCTATGAATTTAACTATTCTATTCTCATATAAGTGGAATCACACAACACTTGTCCTTTTGTGTCTGGCTTATTTCACTTAGCATAATGTCTTCAAGGTTCATCCTGTTGTAGCATGCCAAAAGGGTTTTATGCAGAGGAATACTATGATCATAATAGCATTTTTAAGAGATCACTCTGGCTCCTGTGTGTATGAATGAAAGAAAGTGGATGAAGTGAAACCAAATAGGCAAGTGGAAAACTATAGTGGATTGTACTAGGTTGAAGTCAATGGAGATATATAGGAGTGAATAGACTCAAGATATTTTCAGAAAGTAGAGTCAACAGAACTTGCTGATAGACTGTATGCATAGGGTAAGTGAAAAGGAGTGGTATCTCCTGGCAACCTGGGACTGGGACCATTATGAGAAATGTGGGGTTGGAGGGTAGTGCAGTATAATCATGAATTCTGTTTTAGATATGTAAGGTCTGAGGTGACTGCCATGCATCCAAGAGGAGTTATAGAATAATGTGTTAGATATAGAGGTCTAGAGCTTAGAAAAGAGACTTGGCCGAGTGATATGAACTTATAACCCATTAGCATATAGATGGCATTTGAAAACATGAGAGTGAATGAGATCACCCAGGGAGAGAATATAGAGTACAGAAAAAAGAAAAGAGAGTCCAATACCAAGCTCTGAGAAACCCCAACATTTAAAGGCCAAGAGCTGCAGTGTGAAAAAGTTAGGCATTTCTACCTTTGAAAAACAACTTCTTTAGGAACATCGACCTAGCAGGAAGATTTAGATGTGTTTCTTCTGTATGTTATCCAGCCTTCCATAAACCTGAGTTCAAACCTATTAGGTTACATTCAAAGGCAAGGAAGATTTGCTTCTTAAGTAAGTTATTAATATGCCACTTAGGAGCCTTCCTATAAACCAAATTATCCAGAATTTTGTTAAGTCTGATCTAGGTCAAGGAACAAGCAGTTGGCGATTTTGTGAAAGAGTTGAATGATTTCTCTGTCTACATATACAAGTGTGTATAAATGGAAGGTAGGTTAAATCGTTGCTAGATAAGTATACAATACTTGGTCAAATCCCATTTCCAAATACAGTGCTCATTAAGGCAGCTTTACCTTCACCTTTCACAAATCATCATTTGCATTCCAACTATAATGATTTAAAGAAATGTGTTTACCATAGGATATCAATTTTTGATGACTTCAACAAATTGCAAATGGTACGCATTTTATAATGAAAAAGACATGTATGGAATTTATAGTGGAAACACTGGGTGGTGAAGTGGGTGATCTAGTGGCATTAGCCATTTAACACTGGTTATATGGCTTATACAGAAACTGATTATCAAAATAAAAAACACTGAAAAGTCATTAACAACATGTAGACAAGGCCTTAGAAAGACCCTATATGGCATATAATAAAAATGTGTATCATATTGTAGTTAAAAACAAAACACAACTCATTATTTGTGTACACTCAACTTCCTATCTGGTGGCGTCAAGTGATAGCAGAACAGTATATATTGAGGAATATCGGAATGGTCTCCAGTTTAGGCCTAGAATGGTCACCCAAATCTCTCTCCTACCCAAGTGTTCTACTAGGCCTGTAAGGAGGTCTCTCAATTATGAGAAATCTGATGGAATACGTAAGTAAGTTGTAGATAATCTTCTACAACTGAATTTTCAATTATTTGTAGCTGTCAAATAACTAATTGATGATTCCATATCCCCATACAAATTAATACTGAACAACACTGCAAATGTCATTTTTGTTCTTTTGTTAAACCTAAATCATAGGTTCTTTGTGGCTGTAGATTTAGTTCATTATGTTAAATTTTGACCTTTTTATAATTTGCTGAAATGACTTGTTCCTACATGTGTAAGTAATATAAAACCATTCAATATCTAGTCTATCTGCACCTGTAAGTTATTCAGGTGCTTAAAACTTATTTGAATAAAACTTAATGGATATCTGTAGTCAGCAATTCTGAAATTGCTTGTTCCTTGCCAAAATAATAATAGTTTCTGCACTCATGTTTCAGTGTCAAATGGTTATTCATGAAGTTTTATGTGAAAAAGATGGATATATGATAAATTTGACTTTTCCTTTAGAATTCATTTTTGGAATCTACTATAAAGGATATCAGTCTGAATTAATTTATATGAATATTTGATACGCAAATATTAATATAAATGACAAAAAGATAAGCTTTTTAAAATACAGATTATGAAAGACATTTTTTAAGAGATAATGAATGCCTTCTGTTATCCCATTTCATCAGTGTTCTTGATTAAGAAATCAAGATGCTATGGTAGGCTAAATAATGCCCCCCAAAAAGATAACCATGAATGTTATCTTTTTTGGCAAAAAAAGGACTTTGCAGATATAATTAAGAATCTTGAGATGGGAAATTATCTTGGATTAATCAGGTAGGCTTTAAATGCAATCACAAGTGTCCTTACAAGTGGGAGAAGGAGGGAGATTTTGACTACAGAAGAGGAGAAACAATATGACCATAAAGGCAGAACTTGGAGTGATGCAGCCACACACCAAGGAATGCCAGCAGCCACCAAAAGCTGGAAAAGGCAAGAAATGCTTTCTCCTCTAGAACCTCTGGAAAGAGCACAGCCTGATGATAACTTGATTTTGCTCAGTGTTACTGATTTTGGACTTCTGGCCTCCAAAACTGTGGGAAAAAATTTATGTTGTATTAAGCCACCAAATTTGTGGTAATTTGTTACAGCAACCATAGGAAACTAACACAGATGCTTTAACTTTATGGAGAAGTCTAGACAAGAGACTCATGGCCTGATTCTCTAGAGGCCTAAAGTGTGACTTCAGGTGGTCAGCAAGAGACAGAATAAGAGGGGCTTCCCTGCTGGCGCAGTGGTTGAGAATCTGCCTGCCAATGCAGGGGACACGGGTTCGAGCCCTGGTCTGGGAGGATCCCACATGCCGCGGAGCAGCTGGGCCCATGAGCCACAATTACTGAGCCTGCGCGTCTGGAGCCTGTGCTCCGCGACAAGAGAGGCCGCGATAATGAGAGGCCCGCGCACTGCGATAATGAGAGGCCCGTGCACCGCAATGAAGAGTGGCCCCCACTTGCCACAACTAGAGAAAGCCCTCACACAGAAACGAAGACCCAACACAGCCATAAATAAATAAATAAATAAATAAATAAAATCCAAAGTTTAAAGAAAAAAAAAAGAGACAGAATAAGAAAAGAAGGCTATCCTGAGGTTCTACCAATGAATTAACAACAGAGGAAAGTATCTCAGGTATATCACAAATAAAAAAGGAATTGAGAAAATCATGGATGTAATTATTTCCAAATTATTGTTTTGCTTAAATTATCTAACAAATTAAAAATTTTTTGTTGAATTGTCTAGGAAACAGAGTCTCTGTTTCATCTACTATGTAGAATTGAACATAACATACTGTGAGTGTTCTGTATACCACAGTGAGATTCTGAATACTCCCTATCAGAAGTAGCTTAGATTGGCTTTAGCAATTTTTCCTCAGAGTGAATTGTTTTGTTTCCTTCCCTTGACACTCCTGACTCCTGTAGCTCCTGCTGTATATTTTCTTAATATCAAAGATATCTTTGAAATAATTTATATTCATTGTCTTCACTAACTCTCCTTTTATCCATCCATCCTTCCATTCAAGCCTTCTATGAAATACTTACTAAACATATAGTACAAGATACTTAGGTAGGCCCAGATTTGTCACGTAAGAGAAGATCCTTGTACTCAAGGAGTTTAAAATAGGAGAGTACAGACATGTATACAAATTAATAAAATACAAGAAACAAGCATGAGCCACAAAAAAACAGTATTGATTTTTAAAGCTAGTATTAGAATAAAAAGGTCCCAAATCAATAACCTAAGCTTTTACCTTAACAAACTAGAAAAAGAACAAATAAACCCAAGGCAAGCAGAAAGAAGAAAATGATAAAGAGCAGATTTCAATGAAATTGAAAACATAAAAATAGGGAAAAATTAATGAAACTAAAAGTTGGCTCTGTGAAAAGATCAATAAAATCAATAAACCTGCAGCCAGTGGCAAAGAAAAGAAGACACATTTTACTAATATTAGGAATTAAAAAGGGGATATCACGACAGACCCCATAAACAATTTTTTAAAACTCTATGTGCATAAATTTGGCAACTTAGATAAAATGGACCAATTCCTCAAAACCCACAAACTACCAACTACCCCCCACCCAAGATGAAATAGATAAACAGAATGGTTCCATAACTGTTAAAAAAAATTGAATTAATACTTAAAAATCTCCAAAAATCTCCACACCCAGATGGTTTTAATGGCAAATTCAAACATTTAAAGAAGAGATAACACCAGTTCCATAGAATCTCTCCCAGAAAATAAGAGGAGTGAACATTCCAGACTCATTTTATGAAGCCAGCATAGCTCTGATACCCAAACCAGACACAGACATTACAAATTGAGAAAACTACAGACCAATATCCCTTATATACATAGTCACAAAAATGCTCAATAATATACTAGTCAGTTGAATCCACAATATATAAAAAAAATAATGAATCACAACCAAGTGGAGTTTATCCTGAGAATGAAAGGGTGATTCAATATTTGAAAATCAATCAGTGTAATCCACTATATTAACAGTCTAAAGAAGAAAAACCATAGGATGATGAAGAAAAAATATTTCACAGAATTCAGGATCCTGATAAAAACTCTCAGCAAACTAGGAATAGAAGGAAACTTCCCAAACCTAATAAAGGGCTTCTACAAAAACATTTTCAGCTAACATCGCATTAATGGTGAAGGAATAAATGCTTCATTCCCTAAGACTGGGAGCAAGGTAAGGATATCCACTTTCATCATACTTATTCAACATAACTATGGAAGTCTTAGCCAATCCAATAAAGAAAGAAAAAAGAAAAGGCATACAGATTGAAAAGAAAGAAATGAAACTGTTCTTATTGCAGATGACATGTTTCTCTATGTAGAAAATCCTAAGAAATCTACAAACAAAAAACTCCTAGGACTAATATATTAGTTTAGCAAGAGTCTCAGGATATAAGACCAACACACAAAAATCAATCATATTTTTATATACTAGCAATGTACAACTGTTTAAACTGAAATTTTAAAAAATAGATTTACAATAGCTCATAAAAATAAAATACTTAGATACAAATCTAATAAAGAATGTATAGGATTTGTATGCTAAAAACTATAAAATACTTATGAAATAAATAAAAGAACGCCTAAATAAATGAAGAGCTATACCATATTCGGATTGGAAGCATCAATATAATAAACATGTCAATTGCCCCCAAATGATCAATACATTTAACACAATATCAATCAAAATTCCAGCAAAACTTTTTGTAGATATAAACAGACTAGTCCTAAAATTTCCTCAGAAAGGGAAAGAAACTAGATGACTTTGGAAAAGCACAATAAAATTGGAGGCATCACATTATCTGATAAAAAGGCTTACTATTTATAAAGTTACAGTAACAAGACAGTGTAGTATTGGTTAGGGGAACTACAGACAGATCAATGGAACAGAACAGAGTCCAGAAATAAAAGAGCGATTTAACAGAGAAAGAATAATCTTTTCAGCAAATGGTGGCAGGATAATTGACATCCATATGGAAAAAAAAATAAAAAATGAACCTCAACCTAAACCTCACAGCTCACACAAAAATTAATTCAAAATAGATCACAGTGTTAAAAAAATAAAAAATAAAAAGCTAAGTCAAATATTTAATTAAAATGGAAAAAAAATAGATCATAGATAAAAATGTACAAAGTAAAACTACAAAATTTTTAGAAGAAAACAAGAGGAAATTTTTTTGACCTGGGGTTAGGCAACAACTTCTTAGATTTGACACCAAATGCATGATCCATTGAAGGAAAAACTGATGAATTGGAGTTCATCAAAGTTAAACTTGCTCTCCATATGACACAATTGAGAGAATGAAAAGACAAACTATAGACTAGGAGACAATATCTGCAAATCACATCTCCAACAAAAGATGTATCAGAATTTATAAAGAATCCCAAAACTCGGCCTACCGGGGTCTTTGGTAGGGCTAATGGCAGACCCTGGGAGGGCTCACACCAAGGAGTACTTCCCAGAACTTCTGCTGCCGGTATCCTTGTCCTCACGGTGAGACCCAGACACCCCCCACCTCTGCAGGAGACCCTCCAACACTAGCAGACCAGAGAGAAGACAGAAGAAGCAAGAAGAACTACAATCCTGCAGCCTGTGGAACAAAAACCGCATTCACAGAAAGATAGACAAGATGAAAAGGCAGAGGGCTATGTACCAGATGAAGGAACAAGATAAAACCCCAGAAAAACAACTAAATGAAGTGGAGATAGGCAACCTTCCAGAAAAAGATTTCAGAATAATGATAGTGAAGATGATCCAGGACCTCAGAAAAAAATGGAGGCAAAGATCAAGAAGATGCAAGAAATGTTTAAAAAAGATCTAGAAGAATTAAAGAACAAACAAACAGAGATGAACAACACAATAACTGAAATGAAAACTACACTAGAAGGAATCAATAGCAGAATAACTGAGGCAGAAGAACGGATAAGTGACCTGGAAGACAGAACGGTGGAATTCACTGCTGTGGAACAGAATAAAGAAAAAAGAATGAAAAGAAATGAAAACAGTCTAAGAGACCTCTGGGACAACATTAAATGCAACAACATTCGCATTATAGGGATCCCAGAAGGAGAAGAGAGAGAGAAAGGACCAGAGAAAATATTTGAAGATATTATAGTTGAAAACTTCCCTAACATGGGGAAGGGAATAGCAACATAAGTCCAGGAAGCGCAGAGAGTCCCATACAGGATAAACCCAAGGACAAACACACTGAGACACATAGTAATCAAATTGGCAAAAATTAGAGACAAAGAAAAATTATTGAAAGCAGCAAGGGAAAAATGACAAATAACATACAAGGGAACTCCCATAAAGTTAACAGCTGATTTCTCAGCAGAAACTCTACAAGTCAGAAGGGAGTGACATGATATACTTAAAGTGATGAAAGGGAAGAACCTACAACCAAGATTACTCTACCTGGCAAGGATCTCATTCAGATTCGATGGAGAAAGCAAAAGCTTTACAGACAAGCAAAAGTTAAGAGAATTCAGCACCACCAAACCAGCTCTACAACAAATGCTAAAGGAACTTCTCTAAGTGGGAAACACAAGAGAAGAAAAGGACCTACAAAAACAAACCCAAAACAATTAAGAAAATGGTCATAGGAACATACATGTTGATAATTACCTTAAATGTGAATGGATTAAATGCTCCAACCAAAAGACACAGGCTTGCTGAATGGATACAAAAACAAGACCCATGTATATGCTGTCTACAAGAGACCCACTTCAGACCTAGGGACACATACAGACTGAAAGTGAGGGAATGGAAAAAGATATTCCATGCAAATGGAAATCAAAAGAAAGCTGGAGTAGCAATTCTCATATCAGACAAAATAGACTTTAAAATAAAGACTATTACCAGAGACACAGAAGGACACTACATGATGATCAAGGGATCAATCCAAGAACAAGATATAACAATTGTAAATATTTATGCACCCAACATAGGAGCACCTCGATACACAAGGCAAATGCTAACAGCCATAGAAGGGGAAATTGACAGTAACACAATAATAGTGGGGGACTTTAACACCTCACTCACTCCAATGGACAGCTCATCCAAACAGAAAATTAATAAGGAACACAAGCTTTAAATGACACAATAGGCCAGATAGATTTAATTGATATTTATAGGGCATTCCATCCAAAAACAGCAGATTACACTTTCTTCTCAAGTGCACATGGAACATTCTCCAGGATAGATCACATCTTGGGTCACAAATCAAGCCTCAGTAACTTTAAGAAAACTGAAATCATATCAAGCATCTTTTCTGACCACAACGCTATAAAAAATCAAAAAATACCTAGAGACAAATGACAATGAAAACACGACGATCCAAAACCTATAGGATGCAGCAAAAGCAGTTCTAAGAGGGAAGTTTATATCTATACAAGCCTACCTCAAGAAACAAGAAAAATCTCAAATAAACAATCTAACGTTACACCTAAAGGAACTAGAGAAAGAAGAACAAACAAAACCCAATGTTAGCAGAAGGAAAGAAATCATAAAGATCAGAGCAGAAATAATGAAATAGAAATAAAGAAAACAATAGCAAAGATCAATAAAACTAAAAGCTGGTTCTTTGAGAAGATAAACAAAATTGATAAACCATTAGCCAGACTCATCAAGAAAAAGAGGGAGAGGACTCGAATCAATAAAATTAGAAATGAAAAAGGAGAAATCACAACTGACACTGCAGAAATACAAAGGATTATAAGAGATTACTACAAACAACTATATGCCAATAAAATGGACAACCTGGAAGAAATGGACAAATTCTTAGAAAGGTATAACCTTCCAAGACTGAACCAGGAAAATATAGAAAATATGAACAGACCAATCACAAGTAATGAAATTGAAACTGTGATTAAAAATCTTCCAAGAAACAAAAGTCCAAGACCAGATGGTTTAACAGTGAATTCTATCAAACATTTAGAGAAGAGCTAACACTCATCCTTCTCAAACTCTTCCAAAAAATTGCAGAGGAAGGAACACTCCCAAACTCATTCTACGAGGCCACCATCACCCTGATACCAAAACCAGACAGAGATACTACAAAAAAAGAAAATTACAGACCAATATCACTGATGAATATAGATGAAAAAATCCTCAACAAAATACTAGCAAACAGAATCCAACAACACATTAAAAGGATCATACACCATGATCAAGTGGGATTTATCCCAGGGATGCAAGGATTCTTCAATATATGCAAATCAATCAATGTGATACACCATATTAACAAATTGAAGAAGAAAAACCGTATGATCATCTCAATAGATGCAGAAAAAGCTTTTGACAAAATTCAACACCCATTTATGATAAAAACGCTCCAGAAAGTGGGCATAGAGGGAACCTACCTCAACATAGTAAAGGCCATATATGACAAACCCATAGCAAACATCATTCTCAATGGTGAAAAACTGAAAGCATTTCCTCTAAGATCAGGAACAAGACAAGGATGTCCATTCTCGCCACTATTATTCAACATAGTTTTGGAAGTCCTAGCCATGGCAATCAGAGAAGAAAAAGAAATAAAAGGAATACAAATTGGAAAAGAAGAAGTAAAACTGTCACTGTTTGCAGATGACATGATACTATACATAGAGAATTTTAAAGATGCCACCAGAAAACTACTAGAGCTAATCAATGAATTTGGTAAAGTTGCAGGATACAAAGTTAATGCACAGAAATCTCTTGCATTCCTATACACTAATGATGAAAAATCTGAAAGAGAAATTAAGGAAACACTCCCATTTACCACTGCAACAAAAAAAATAAAATACCTAGGAAGAAACCTACCTAGGGAGACAAAAGACCTGTGTGCAGAAAACTATAAGACACTGTTGAAAGAAGTTAAAGATGATACCAACAGATGGAGAGATATTCCATGTTCTTGGATTGGAAGAATCAATATTGTGAAAATGACTATACTACCCAAAGCAATCTACAGATACAATGCAATCCCTTTCAAATTACCAATGGCATTTTTTACAGAACTAGAACAAAAAATCTTAAAATTTGTATGGAGACACAAAAGATCCCGAATAACCAAAGCAGTCTTGAGGGAAAAACACGGAGCTGGAGGAATCAGACTCCCTGACTTCAGACTATACTACAAAGCTACAGTAATCGACACAATATGGTACTGGCACAAAAACAGAAATATAGATGAATGGAACAGGATAGAAAGCCTAGAGATAAACCCATGCACCTATGGTCAACTAATCTATGACAAAGGAGGCAAGGATATACAATGGAGAAAAGACAGTCTCTTCAATAAGTGGTGCTGGGGAAACTGGACAGCTACATGTAAAAGAATGAAATTAGAGCACTCCCTAACACCATATGCAAAAATAAACTCAAAAATGGATTCAAGACCTAAATATAAGACCGGACACTATAAAACTCTTAGAGGAAAACATAGGAAGAACACTCTTTGACATAAATCACAGCAAGATTGTTTTTGATCCACCTCCTAGAGTAATGGAAATAAAAACAAAAATAAACAAATGGGACCTAATGAAACTTAAAACCTTTTGCAAAGCAAAGGAAACTACAAACAAGACAAAAAGACAACCCTCAGAATGGTAAAAAATATTTGCAAAAGAATCAACGGACAAAGGATTAATCTCCAAAATATATAAACAGCTCATGCAGCTCAATATTAAAAAAACAAGGGGGATTAACCAAGATGGTGGAGTAGAAGGACGTGCTCTCACTCCCTCTTGCGAGAGCACCAGAATCACCACTGGCTGCTGGACAATCATTGACAGGAAGACCCTGGACTTCACCAAGGAGGATACCCCACGTCCAAGGACAGAGAAGAAGCCACAGTGAGACGGTAGGAGGGGCGCAATCAGAGTAAAATCAAATCCCATAACTGCTGGGTGGGTGACTCACAGACTGGCGAACACTTATACCACAGAATTCCACCCACTGGAGTGAAGGTTCTGAGCCCCACGTCAGGCTTCCCAACCTGGGGGTCCGGCAACGGGAGGAGGAATTCCTAGAGAATCAGACTTTGAAGCCTAGTGGGAATTGATTGCAGGACTTTGACAGGACTGGGGGAAACAGAGACCCCACTCTTGGAGGGCACACACAAAGTAATGTGTGCATCGGGACCCAGGGGAAGGAGCAGTGACCCTGGGGGAGACTGAACCAGACCTACCTGCTGGTGTTGGGGGGTCTCCTGCAGAGGCGAGTAGTGGCTCTGTTTCACCGTGGGGATAAGGACACTGGCAGCAGAGGTTCTGGGAAGTTCTCCTTGGCGTGAGCCCTCCCAGAGTCTGCCATTAACCCCACCAAAGAGCACCGGTAGGCTCCAGTGTTGGGTTGCCTCAGGCAAAACAACCAACAGGGAGGGAACCCAGCCCCACCCATCAACAGTCAAGTGGATTAAGGTTTTACTGAGCTCTGACCGCCACAGCAACAGGGAGGGAACCCAGCCCACCCATCAACAGTCAAGTGGATTAAGGTTTTACTGAGCTCTGACCGCCACAGCAACAGTCAGCTCTACCCACCACCAGAGCCTCCCATCAAGCCTCTTAGATAGCCTCAACCACCAGAGGGCAGACAACAGAAGCAAGAAAAACTACGATCCTGCAGCCTGTGGACCAAAAACCACAGTTACAGAAAGATAGAGAAGATGAAAAGGCAGAGGGCTATGTACCAGATGAAGGAACAAGAAAAAACCCCAGAAAAACAACTAAATGAAGTGGAGATAGGCAACCTTCCAGAAAAAGAATTCAGAATAATGATAGTGAAGATGATCCAGGACCTCGGAATAAGAATGGAGGCAAAGATTGAGAAGATGCAAGAAATGATTAACAAAGACCTAGAAGAATTAAAGAACAAACAAACAGAGATCACCAATACAATAACTGAAATGAAAACTACACTAGAAGGAATCAATAGCAGAATAACTGAGGCAGAAGAACGGATAAGTGACCTGGAAGACAGAATGGTGGAATTCACTGCTGCAGAACAGACTAAAGAAAAAAGAATGAAAAGAAATGAAGACAGCCTAAGAGACCTCTGGGACAACATTAAACGCAACAACATTCGCATTATAGGGGTCCCAGAAGGAGAAGAGAGAGAGAAAGGACCCGAGAAAATATTTGAAGAGATTATAGTCGAAAACTTCCCTAACATGGGAAAGGAAATAGCCACCCAAGTCCAGGAAGCGCAGAGAGTCCCATACAGAATAAACCCAAGGAGAAACACGCCGAGACACATAGTAATCAAAGTGGCAAAAATTAAAGACAAAGACAAATTATTGAAAGCAGCAAGGGAAAAACGACAAATAACATACAAGGGAACTCCCATAAGGTTAACAGCTGATTTCTCAGCAGAAACTCTGCAAGCCAGAAGGGAGTGGCATGATATACTTAAAGTGATGAAAGGGAAGAACCTACAACCAAGATTACTCTACCCGGCAAGGATCTCATTTAGATTTGATGGAGAAATCAAAAGCTTTGCAGACAAGCAAAAGCTAAGAGAATTCAGCACCACCAAACCAGCTCTACAACAAATGCTAAAGGAACTTCTCTAAGTGGGAAACACAAGAGAAGAAAAGGACCTACAAAAACAAACCCAAAACAATTAAGAAAATGGTCATAGGAACATACATATCGATAATTACCTTAAATGTGAATGGATTAAATGCCCCAACCAAAAGACATAGACTGGCTGAATGGATACAAAAACAAGACCCATATATATGCTGTCTACAAGAGACCCACTTTAGACCTAGGGACACATACAGACTGAAAGTGAGGGGATGGAAAAAGATATTCCATGCAAATGGAAATCAAAAGAAAGCTGGAGTAGCTATACTCATATCAGATAAAATAGACTTTAAAATAAAGAATGTTACAAGAGACAAGGAAGGACACTACATAATGATCCAGGGATCAATCCAAGAAGAAGATATAACAATTATAAATATATATGCACCCAACATAGGAGCACCTCAATACATAGGGCAACTGCTAACAGCTATAAAAGAGGAAATCGACAGTAACACAATAATAGTGGGGGACTTTAACACCTCACTTACACCAATGGACAGATCATCCAAAATGAAAATAAATAAGGAAACAGAAGCTTTAAATGACACAATAGACCAGATAGATTTAATTGATATATATAGGACATTCCATCCAAAAACAGCAGATTACACGTTCTTCTCAAGTGCGCACGGAACATTCTCCAGGATAGATCACATCTTGGGTCACAAATCAAGCCTCAGTAAATTTAAGAAAATTGAAATCATATCAAGCATCTTTTCTGACCACAACGCTATGAGATTAGAAATCAATTACAGGGAAAAAAAACGTAAAAAGGACAAACACATGGAGGCTAAACAATACGTTACTAAATAACCAAGAGATCACTGAAGAAATCAAAGAGGAAATCAAAAAATACCTAGAGACAAATGACAATGAAAACACGACGACCCAAAACCTATGGGATGCAGCAAAAGCGGTTCTAAGAGGGAAGTTTATAGCTATACAAGCCTACCTAAAGAAACAAGAAAAATCTCAAGTAAACAATCTAACCTTACACCTAAAGAAACTAGAGAAAGAAGAACAAACAAAACCCAAAGTTAGCAGAAGGAAAGAAATCATAAAGATCAGAGCAGAAATAAATGAAATAGAAACAAAGAAAACAATAGCAAAGATCAATAAAACTAAAAGTTGGTTCTTTGAGAAGATAAACAAAATTGATAAGCCATTAGCCAGACTCATCAAGAAAAAGAGGGAGAGGACTCAAATCAATAAAATCAGAAATGAAAAAGGAGAAGTTACAACAGACACCGCAGAAATACAAAGCATCCTAAGAGACTACTACAAGCAACTTTATGCCAATAAAATGGACAACCTGGAAGAAATGGACAAATTCTTAGAAAGGTATAACCTTCCCAGACTGAATCAGGAAGAAACAGAAAATATGAACAGACCAATCACAAGTAATGAAATTGAAACTGTGATTAAAAATCTTCCAACAAACAAAAGTCCAGGACCAGATGGCTTCACAGGTGAATTCTATCAAACATTTAGAGAAGAGCTAACACCCATCCTTCTCAAACTCTTCCAAAAAATTGCAGAGGAAGGAACACTCCCAAACTCATTCTATGAGGCCACCATCACCCTGATACCAAAACCAGACAAAGACACTACAAAAAAAGAAAATTACAGACCAATATCACTGATGAATATAGATGCAAAAATCCTCAACAAAATACTAGCAAACAGAATCCAGCAACACATTAAAAGGATCATACACCACGATCAAGTGGGATTTATCCCAGGGATGCAAGGATTCTTCAATATACGCAAATCAATCAATGTGATACACCATATTAACAAATTGAAGAATAAAAACCATATGATCATCTCAATCGATGCAGAAAAAGCTTTTGACAAAATTCAACACCCATTTCTGATAAAAACTCTCCAGAAAGTGGGCATAGAGGGAACCTACCTCAACATAATAAAGGCCATATACGACAAACCCACAGCAAACATCATTCTCAATGGTGAAAAACTGAAAGCATTTCCTCTAAGATCAGGAACGAGACAAGGATGTCCACTCTCACCACTATTATTCAACATAGTTCTGGAAGTCCTAGCCACGGCAATCAGAGAAGAAAAAGAAATAAAAGGAATACAAATTGGAAAAGAAGAAGTAAAACTGTCACTGTTTGCGGATGACATGATACTATACATAGAGAATCCTAAAACTGCCACCAGAAAACTGCTAGAGCTAATTAATGAATATGGTAAAGTTGCAGGATACAAAATTAATGCACAGAAATCTCTTGCATTTCTATACACTAATGATGAAAAATCTGAAAGAGAAATTATGGAAACACTCCCATTTACCATTGCAACAAAAAGAATAAAATACCTAGGAATAAACCTACCTAGGGAGACGAAAGACCTGTATGCAGAAAACTATAAGACACTGATGAAAGAAATTAAAGATGATACCAACAGATGGAGAGATATACCATGTTCTTGGATTGGAAGAATAAACATTGTGAAAATGAGTATACTACCCAAAGCAATCTACAGATTCAATGCAATCCCTATCAAATTACCAATGGCATTTTTTACGGAGCTAGAACAAATCATCTTAAAATTTGTATGGAGACACAAAAGACCCCGAATAGCCAAAGCAGTCTTGAGGGAAAAAAATGGAGCTGGAGGAATCAGACTCCCTGACTTCAGACTATACTACAAAGCTACAGTAATCAAGACAGTATGGTACTGGCACAAAAACAGAAACATAGATCAATGGAACAAGATAGAGAGCCCAGAGATTAACCCACACACCTATGGTCAACTAATCTATGACAAAGGAGGCAAAGATATACAATGGAGAAAAGACAGTCTCTTCAATAAGTGGTGCTGGGAAAACTGGACAGCTACATGTAAAAGAATGAAATTAGAATACTCCCTAACACCATACACAAAAATAAACTCAAAATGGATTAGAGACCTAAATATAAGACTGGACACTATAAAACTCTTAGAGGAAAACATAGGAAGAACACTCTTTGACATAAATCACAGCAAGATCTTTTTTGATCCACCTCCTAGAGTAATGGAAATAAAAACAAAAATAAACAAATGGGACCTAATGAAACTTCAAAGCTTTTGCACAGCAAAGGAAACCATAAACAAGACGAAAAGACAATCCTCAGAATGGGAGAAAATATTTGCAAATGAATCAACGGACAAAGGATTAATCTCCAAAATATATAAACAGCTCATTCAGCTCAATATCAAAGAAACAAACACCCCAATCCAAAAATGGGCAGAAGACCTAAATAGACATTTCTCCAAAGAAGACATACAGATGGCCACGAAGCACATGAAAAGATGCTCAACATCACTAATTATTAGAGAAATGCAAATCAAAACTACAATGAGGTATCACCTCACTCCTGTTAGAATGGGCATCATCAGAAAATCTACAAACAACAAATGCTGGAGAGGGTGTGGAGAAAAGGGAAACCTCTTGCACTGTTGGTGGGAATGTAAATTGATACAGCCACTATGGAGAACAATATGGAGGTTCCTTAAAAAACTAAAAATAGAATTACCATATGACCCAGCAATCCCACTACTGGGCATATACCCAGAGAAAACCGTAATTCAAAAAGACACATGCACCCGAATGTTCATTGCAGCACTATTTACAATAGCCAGGTCATGGAAGCAACCTAAATGCCCATCAACAGACGAATGGATAAAGAAGTTGTGGTACATATATACAATGGAATATTACTCAGCCATAAAAAGGAACGAAATTGAGTCATTTGTTGAGACATGGATGGATCTAGAGACTGTCATACAGAGTGAAGTAAGTCAGAAAGAGAAAAACAAATATCGTATATTAATGCATGTATGCGGAACCTAGAAAAATGGTACAGATGAGCCAGTTTGCAGGGCAGAAGTTGAGACACAAATGTAGAGAATGGTCATATGGACACCAAGGGGGGAAAACTGCGGTGAGGTGGGGATGGTGGTGTGCTGGATTGGGCAATTGGGATTGTCATGTATACACTGATGTGTATGAAACTGATGCCTAATAAGAACCTGCAGTATAAAAAAACAAACAAAACAACTAATACTAAACTTTCATTGGGTTATTTGTATGGAAATATGTTAATATAAATGTTTCAGACATTACATGAAATTTCTAAAAATCTTATGTTTGTATTTGTATGGAAATATGTATGGAAATATGTTAATATAAATGTTTCAGACATTACATGAAATTTCTAAAAATCTTATATTGGTATTTGTATGGAAATATGTATGGGAATATGTTAATATAAGTGTTTCAGACATTACATGAAATTTCTAAAAATCTTATATGTTCTGGTATAATGTTATAAGTAATAATCCTAGTTATTACTTTAAAATGTATATCTCAGAAATAACTAATTTTCTTGTCAACTGCATTATTATGAACTTTCATCAAATCTTTAACCGTGGTCATTCTTAAGTCTTTTGTCATTTACAGACAGTTCTGGGTGTACTCTGATGATTTTGCAAATATGTTCCTATAAAAGGGTTTCATCTTCAAGAAATTCATGGAAAAGACTCTGACAAGTACAGGTTTCTGGTAACTGACTGTACTGCTGAACTGAATGAATAAGCATTTTCAGAACTCTAATGAAAAACTGATGAACTCATAAAAGTGCTAACAAAAGATCAAGATGAAAAAAAAAATTAATTACATGGGACTGAGTGAACTGATGGGGATGAGTATAATTTTTGTGACTTTCTGTTTGAATTAAAAAAAAAATCCCACAAGGACTCAGAGGCAAAGAATATACAAATCAATTTTCACTGCAAAGTAAAGGAGCTGTTACAGTGGAGGATTACTGGACTGAATGTCAATATTATGACATAGTATGAGTGTGTTTCATGTTTGGTAATTGCAATCAGTGTTGCTTTTGTTGTGGTCATCCATGTACAATGCTTGGTGTCAGTCTATTTATGTCTTGTAAAAATAAAATACAGTGTGTGTGTGTGTGAATAAAAAAAAAAAAAAAAAGAGAAATAAATAATAATTTGTTAGGTAAAAAAAAAAAAACAACCCAATCAAAAAATGGGCAGAAGAACTAAATAGACATTTCTCCAAAGAGGACATACAGATGGCCAAGAAGCACATGAAAACATCACTAATTATTAGAGAACTGCAAATCAAAACTACAATGAGGTATCACCTCACACCAGTTGGAATGGGCACCGTGGGGGTGGGGGGGAGAATGGTGGTGTGATGAATTGGGAGATTGGGATTGACATGTATACACTGATGTGTATAAAATTGATGACTAATAAGAACCTGCTGTATAAAAAAATAAATAAAATTCAAAAAAAGTTACATAATTAAAAAAAAAAAAAAGAATCCCAAAACTCAACAGTAAGAAAACAACCCAATTTAAAATAGACAAAAGACTTAAAGAGAGACCTCACTGAAGAGAATATATACAGATAGTAAAGAAGCATATGAAAAGTTGCTCAATATCATTGGCCATTAGGGGAATGCAAATTAAAACCACTATGAGATAACACTTCATATGTATTAGAATGACTAAAATAAAAAATACTGACAAACTAAGTGCTAACAAGGATGCAGAACAACTGGAACTCTCATATATTGCAGGTAGAAATGCAAACTGGTACAGCCACTCTGGAAAACACTGAAACAGTTTCTTAAAAAGTCAAACATACACTTAAACATATAATCCAGTAATCTCACGTTTCGGGTATATACCCTACAGAAATGAAAACTTATGTTCACATAGGAACCTATACTTGGATGTTTACAGCAGCCCTGTTAATATTGCCAAAAACTGGAAACAACCTAGCAGATGAATGAATAAACAAATTGTGTAAATCTTTATGATGAAAAACTACTCAGCAGTAAAAGGAACAAACTACTGATACACCAATTTGGATAATTCTCAAAGGCATTATGCTGAGTGAAAAAATTCAGTCTCAAAGGGTTAATACATGATCCCATTTATATGACATTCTCAAAAAGAGAAAACCATAGTGATGGAAAACAGATCAGGATCAGTGATTGCCAGGAGCTGGGAGTATGGAGCTAGGAGGAGAGGAGGATGTAACAAGGGAGTTTATTGGTGATGGAACTGCTCTGGATCCTGATTGCGGTGGTGGGCAAATGAATCTATACATGTGTTAAGTTAATAGAAATACATAACCTCACCTCCTCCCCTCAAAAGGTCAAATTTATTGTATAATAATTATTTTAATATGGAATTAAAACCACACAGAGGGATCCCCTGGTGGCGCAGTGTTTAAGAATCCACCCGCCAATGCAGGGCACACGGGTTTGAGCCCTGGTCCGGGAAGATCCCACATGCCGCAGAGCTACTAAGCCCGTGCGCCACAACTACTGAGCCTGTGCTCTAGAGACCTCGAGCCACAACTACCGAAGCCTGCATGCCATAACTACTGAAGCCCGCATGCCTAGAGCCTGTGCTCCGCAACAAGAGAAGCCACCGCAATGAGAAGCCCGCGCACTGCAGTGAAGAGTAGCCCCCGCTCGCCAAAACTAGAGAAAGCCCGCATGCAGCAATGAAGACCCAATGCAGCCAAAAATAAGTGAATAAAATAAATTTATTTAAAAAAAAAACTCACAGAAAAAAAAGTATTAGATGTAAAGTAGAAGCTCAACAGGGCCTAGAGATCAGAGTGCACTCTGTAGCATTGTCTCTGCAGGGCCCAACAAACAGTTGTTTACCAAGCGTTTGCATTTGCGTTTCCAACTCCACTTGAACTGCCCTCCTTTGAAGTCCCAAACCACCACCCTCAACATCCTCTTTTGTCTTTAGCTGATACGGTTTTTAAGGGAGGGCTTTGGCCATTTTAGTGAGCTGTTCAGTTTTCCTGATTCTCTCCCACATTATTAAACTTTTGTTTGATTTTCTCCTATTAAAAAATAAATAAATAAATAAATAAATAAATAAATAAAATAGAAGTTCAAGAAGAGAATAGTTTCTTCTGCATTGGGGAAAGGTTTAAAGGCTTCATGAAGAATGAAGCATTTAAAAAATATATGTTAAAGGCCCAGTGTGTAATACTTGTTCACAATCTATCTTCTCTGATAGACTATATATAATGAGAGCAGGAACAATGTCTAGTTTGGTCACCTCTGTACATGCAGTAAATGAAGCAGTGCTCTATACATATTAGGCAATCAATAAGTATATGATTATTGACTTATTGCCTATGATATTAATAGGCAGAGATACAATACAGGAAATTGTAGGAAAAGTGAAAAACATGAGAAAATGCCTGAAATTTCCTCCTCCCCCTTCTAAATCCCTTTTATCCCTTCAAGTTCAGTTAAAGTTCTAGCTCATCTCCCTGATTCTTCCAGCCACACTAATCTTTCCAACTTGTCCAAACTGGTTCTACAAAACATGGTCTAATATTTTAGTGTAGTACTTCTCAATATTTTAAAGCCTATGACTCATTTCCTTTAATAGTTATTAAAATGTGCCTTTTCCCATTATTTAAATTTTAAAATACATTGTATTGCATGACTAAAAACAAATCAAAGCACTTGTCGGCTTCAAACCACACTTCTTTCATTCCTTCAGTCCTCCAAGAGAATCTTATCACCCCTCTCCCCTCAAATTGGGCAAGTCTTCCCTTCCTCTTCTGTTCCCGTACCCTAACTCATCCCTAGTTTATGCTTAATGATCAGTGTTTACTACTGTAATTTAAGACTTAATATCATTCCTTAGTAGGATAACATGTAACTCATTTCCTCAGCTCTTTCTTCTCCTGAGGACAGAGATCATGCCTACTACTTCAGTCTTGTAACAAATGCCATGTGTGCTAGATACTTGCTAATTTTATGTCCTTGTATACCATTCACCAGTCTACTTGTCTTCCAAAATTTTTACTGCTCTGCAAGGAAGAAAACAAGTCTTTTTGAAGAAGCTAAATCCAAACAATTTTTACAACAGATGTTTAGAAACGGCACAGAGAAATGTACTTTTTAGTAATGCTGCATATTCATATCTGTAATTACCAGAAAGGTTATAATGCTGGTATTCTGTAACTGGCACTATTGCATTGATATTATATGTTGACATTAGCCTCATACGGATGGATGATTGAACTTAAGCTGGCCTTGAATTTAATTTAGATGATCTTGTGTTAAATTGTAGAGGAAAGAATAAAGTTAAGAATATGTATAATGCATAATAGGCATATGAGAATGCCTATTCTTCATCTTCCTTAGACAAGAATTAGCCATAGCTAATAAGTACAGACACTTCAATCAAAATCCTTTACCTCTTAGATTTTCAGCAACAATTCCTAGTCCCTGGCCCCTAAATTGTGTCTCCACATGAATCGCATCTACTTTCCCTAAATCAATTCCATTATTTGCCTTATTTTCCCTCAAATCTTTATGTAGTTCTTATTTTTTCCAGAAATTAAGCAAGGCCGAGTAGCAAAGATAGGCTTTATAATCCTATGTAAAGCTAGCAGGGCTATCTCTATATGTCCTTATATAATACTTGTAACTTCATGAATAAGTGAAGAGCCTTTTAAGAGTTGAAGATTTAGTATGCACTTTACATGTTAGAAATAATTTTTATATATTCTCTAATAAGAATGGGTGTATATGCCTGTGTATGGATGTATCCACAATATACAATATATTTCCCCAAAGCAGTCTTAGAAGTCATAAAGGACTTAATCCACTGCTGAGAAATATTATCAGTCTCTCTCTCTCTGCGGCATATGTGTGCACTAATGAATAATGAAATAATATGCTCACCCTCTGGTGGTCAAAACCAGAAATACATTTCCATTTTCCTGGATTATATCCCAAATATGATCACTGTGGTATATTAAGTTTCTGCTTCCTATTTAACCTACACCAAAAATAGATCTAAAAGAAGGCCACTGGCTTAAAAAAAAAAACCACAGGTCTACTACAGTATGTAATGGAAAAATCAACAAAATTATTAAATATAGTAATTTAAGAATTACTTATGACAGCATTTGATAATTAACACTAATTTGGCTTTAAAATATCAGAACTGTAGAATTTTAGAGTAGGAAGGAATTACAGCGATCATTTAGCCATTTCCCCTCCCATTTAAAACTTAATGAAAAAAGATTTCATTTTGTTTTAGTTGTTTAATCTGTTTCATGTAATTAATTACATGAAAAACAAAGTCTGTATAAGTGGAATTGGATAGTAATGAGACCTTGTGTTTCTTTTCTTATGTTTCTATTTTTAACTTACAAATAGCCCAAGAACTAGGAAAAAATTATACCACATGTAAGTTTAAATTTTCTGCCCACTTTATTCAATCATCCAAAAAATATTTATTGTATATTATGGTTCCAATGGTATATGCTGGAATTGTAACTGTCCCTGCTTTCAGCCTAGTGAAGGGTACAGATAAAACAGTAATTCCAATATAGGATGCTGAATGTGACCACAAAGAGTGAGCACAAAGTAATAGGGCCATCAAAGTGGTCTTGGTGGGGGCAGTAATCAAGAAAGGATTCTTGGGAAAACTGACATATTTGGTGAGACCTGAAGGAAGAAGAGGAAAAGGGGAAGGAAGACTTATTCTATGGGCAAGAAGGAAATATTACATCCAAAGGGCCTGAGGTGAGAGAGAATGAAGAAACTGAGAGAAGGTACAGAAGTATGGTTGGAAGAAGCCTGAAAAGGAATGGTCAGAGGTTGGAAGAAAATCTGGAGAATATGGTGTCAGAGAGATCAACAATATCTAACACTGGAGAGAAGACTTCAAAACATCCACTGTGTTTAATGATAAGGAAGTTATTGATGTCCTTGAAAAAACAACCACTAGTTGAATTAACTGGAAAGAATGAATGGGAGTCAAAAAAGTAGGTATAGCAAACAATTCTTTCATGTCTTTTTGGTGTGAAGGGGAGGACAGAATAATGATAGAGACAGATGGGGAATGAGAGGTTTCTTAAAGATGAAAAGTCTAGAACACATATAAATAATGATGAAAAAAAAGCCAATTTCGAGGAAGTGTTTGTAGATAAAATTTATTCATGGGGAGCTTTAATGTAGATACCATGAAGATAGGAAGGGCACAGGAGAGACTTGGGGCATTTAGATGTCTTTTTCGTAAGTTGACTCCTTGTGCTTTTAAAATTAAACAACATGAAAAGTTACCTTTGAAAATGTAATAGTCAATCTGCACAAAACTACCCTGAAAAAGGGTAGCACTTCTTGAATTTAAAGAAAACATTCTTACATGTTAATCAACTTTATTTTAGTTGAATAAAGAATCATTATCAACCTATGAGTCTGGTATTTCAGGACTTGAATTAATTTTTTCTGGATATTCTAGTACCACAGTACTGAAGTAATCCTTAGAAAATCATTTACTTAAAGGTCAAAAAATGGAACCCAGCTTATTATAATCATTAACTAGCTGATTCCCTTGGATTTTCATTTACTTGGAAGAAAGTTTAACTTGAAACAAAAAATCTTTCTTTTCTACTGAGTAATTGAAAATGGGACCATAAGATAGCTGGGATTTTTTCCCCTCTAATAAGTGAGTAATGGGAAGAAGAAAAAAGCCTTGGTATGTCTAAGTGGTGACAGTGGTGGAAGATTAGGCTTAAGTGCTCACTATTCTTTCTTGAGTCTCCATGTTCCAACGATACCACTTTATGTCACCTATCATCCTATTATAAAAAGCCTTTTTACAACTTGCTGCAAAGATAGCAACTTTGTCATAGGCTTTTGGTAACAGAGCCAGATAATTTATTTCCTGCAACTCAATACTTTGTGAAATAGAATATAGGGCCACATTTATTTGACTTACAGAGCATCTGGCAATTAATAAAATGCTTTCACATTGCATTTCTTTTTAAGACATCATCTGAAGAATTCAAACTGCTAGATAATGACAACCCATTTTACAGACATCTAATCAAGGGCCAAAAATCCAAGTGACATTTAAACTATGTGCTAGCATGTGCTGGGTAAAAATAATATACTGCTATACTGGTATTCATATTTCAAAAGCTGACATTTACTAGCCAAGTATTCTGTTACTAATATGGTTACACAGTTCTAAATTGCTTAATATAATTTTTCATGCACTGTACTACTTCATTAATTGCTATTTGATTTAATTTCTATTATTTCAAAATACATTTAATTAAAAAAACTCCACAAGTAAATCCATTAAACAATTTACTGTCAGAACAAAATATTCCTACTGTTGTGATTAGATTTTGGCTTCTTTAATACAAAAATTAATTTCTCCAAATTTTGCTTTAATTATATTTTCTCATGGGAAAACTAAATACAGTATATAATTAAATGGCTGTTTCTGCATTCACTTTTTTATTCCTTTTAATGATTTTTAGTGTGGTCACAAGTTTGACAGCCACAATACATTGATAACATAGCTGAATACAGTATTTGAAATAAATGTTACAGAAGCGTGGCAAGTTTTAAAATGTAAACTCTGCGTGATGGTGCATTTCCCATGCATTTGCATCTGTACCCCCAAATTTCACAACTCAGTCTGTGCTTATCCTCACCAGGTTAAGGTGTATGCCTCACTTAGGTCGTGGCAGGAGCTGTTGTGCCTTTTTGCAGACCCAGATTTTCAAGAGCAAGTGTTGAACTCAGGCATTCCATGGAGCATGTTGGCAACACCAGACTTTGCTTTGGTTCAGGTAAAAATGCAATTACTGACTATTACTTGTGTGAGCTACCTGATCTCCCAGGGTTTGGGCTAGCACAAGGGGTATTTTGATATCCCTGCATGAGACCAGCAGGCAGTTTCTGTACATGTTTCCTTGGGGAGGGGGGTGGGGGAGAGTCTAGAACTGATGTGCAGTCTTCCAACACACTGTCAGTGACAGAGCGGGAAGCAAGATGGGATTCACAGTAACTTTTTTCATCAAAGGTATTAACCGTCCAAGCAACAACCTGAATGCCTTTAGTTGACCACTTCTTCACGTAGTTTGGGGATACAAAATCCTTTTGCATGAGGAAACCTGAAATTCCACACAGGTACCATAAGATATTATGTATGCTCCAAGCAAACGAAACATCTATTACCACAAACATGGATTGTATCCAGAGAGTATCATAGTCCCATCTGCTGTATGGCTAAGGTTCCAAGGTCTGTGAGTTAAAGCCATTACTACACTGTGATCTGTTTGTCTCATAGATAACTTCTGGCAAGAAAGAGCAAATAATACTACTATTGTATAGTTGAGGAAATTCCATACACATTTTCTTCAGAACATCAGTAGCCATATTTGCATGGTCTTTGACATCAAAGAAGACTGTGACCTTATGGTTCAGGCACTCTACTCCAGCTTTCCTCAGGGCAGGGATCTTCTCATCAGGGAAATTATGCCTGAATCTGTGATCTGCTGCAGGAGTAAACTTTCTAATTTGTTCAAGTGTCAAATCACACATCGACCAGTCCCATCAGTCGTTGTATCTACTTGTGCTACTGTGCATTAATATAGCAATCTCATCAGAAGTAAACGCAACATCCAACTGTTCTCTGACTCATTGTGACTGCCACTGCCAATGGCAGAAACTCAGGCCTGGGGCTTGAGCGCCAGCAGAGCCCCGTGGGAGGGCACATGCTCAAGGCTGAAGAGGCGCAGCAGGAGATGGAGGCTGCCGGTGAAGAAGCAAGCGGTGAAGGGGCTGCACGCCACCAGCCACAGCAGCAGCAGCAGGAAGGAGGACTCCTGGTCCTCTCACAGCCACATGCCTGTGACTATACCGGTGAGGACAGGAGTCCTGGATCCACTGGGCTCCTTGGACAGGCCAGAGTACAGGGATAAAGCACAAGGCACTCACTGCAGCTTGCCCATTTACATTTTATTCCAGGATTTTTTTGATAAATAAATCAAAAGTGTATAGGATTTTATAGAATTCATTGAGTATTACTTTTTAAAAGCTTACCTGTACTTTGATTTCAATTTACTAGTCATAAATGAAATATGCCCAGATTTCCCATTAAATTAATAAGGCCACACGTTAAAAAAATTATTTCTATTTTAATAATAAAGTATATAATATGGACATGAAATGTAAATGCATACAAATGAAATAGATTATTATGTACATCAGTTAAATTCATTAGCATTTTGTTGATCAACAAATAACAGACTAAACTTGAAATAATTCTTCTTAGTTTGATAGTCTCAAGCAAAATTATTTCCTAAAAACAGTATTTAAGATATAAGGGAATACACACAATAATATATCCATTCTTGTCGTTCATTCAGAGGCATTACATGTTGACAAACCTGCATATAAAAATAGAAAGCCTTTACCTTCCTTTTATATACTGTAATTTTGGGCTAATTTTTCAATAGGACAACATTTCTAGAACCTATGTAAAAAATATATCTGTGCAGATAAAATTCTTTAATATTTGTCCTTAGCAGGGACCTGCAATCTACGATCTGATGTCTAACAGGATAATTCAGCCTAAATTCTATGTAATATAGTATTTGGTAGTTGGTATTTGTGAATGTGGGTAAAGAGGAGTGGTAGAAAGGGAAGTAAATATTCTTTCCTCTCTAAGCCTAGAACGTATTAAAAAAACCATGATTGGGATAACAGAAAAGATAAACTCTTCTTATCCTGTTTTAGCATGTTTTAGGATTTCACTGACAGTATGGAGAAAAAAAGGGAAAAAATAGAAAGTTTTTTCCTTTTTCCCTTGACTAAACTAGTTTCAGGGTCTACTGATCTCTCCCTGCCTTTGAACTCCTGGCTAAATCAGAAACCCAGAGTTCTGCTAACACCAGAGCTTCAGCTATTCCTAGCTCTTGACTTAGTTGGTTATATAAAACTCACAGGTATTTTCTCTTTTAGGTTACCTCAGAAAATCTTAATAATGTAGATAAAAATATTTTGACTTATCAAAAGTCCTACTACTATTAACACTACTTTGTATTTCTATATAATATTCAATAGTGCTTTCACATATATCATTTTATTTTTATCTTTACATTAATTTTGTGAAGTACCTAAAACTGGTGACATTACATTAATTTTACACTTAAAGAGACTGAAACAAACAAAAAAGAGACTGAAACATAGAAGTTAAGTGAATGTCCCATAATCACTGAACCAAATAGTGAGAACTGGATTAGAACCAGTCTCCTATCTCATAGTACAGGATGGTACTAATACAAATATCATACTTAAAATAATTTTCTACTTTATTTCATATCTACATATTTATCCATAACATTAATAGCAAAAATGTTTTTTTCAAATTGATAAAACAAAAGGCTTTAATAAGAAAACAATGCATTACCATTGTAGATTTTGGTGCCACTTCTACTGCAAATATGTCAAGTCCTCTGTTGTTTACACAGTTTTTACTCAGCTCGTTGTTGATGTGAATAATCACTTTATTATCTGACTATAAAAGAAAGATTTTATAAGTTGCTAGTCCTTTCTTTACTAAATACATACAAACAAAACGATAATTGCAAAACACTTTGCAAGTCTTGTGATAGAGATATTCACAGGGTTCTACAGAAACAAAGAAGACATCATAGAAACACAGAAACATTAGCTCAGACTAAATCTAAATCCTAGTTATCCTTCAAATCCTATACACATGTTTAAGTCCCACATCACAGTTCCCTTCCCCCTAATCACAAACCCTTCCCCAACTTCTATAGTCCAAACTAACATCAAGTACAAGAGATGCAAATACAGTTGAATTCCTATTGCACATACAAACAGTACTATGTAATTTAACATTTAACTGTTGTTTCAAGAGTATTAATTTTGCCTTTACAACTAGCCCATAAACTCCTTGACAGCAGAGACCATGTTATACTTTCTAGTGGCCCCTATTGTGACTATGAGGGTTACATAATATATATTCACATTGACTCAATACTCAGCCAAATCTTAAGCACTTTAAGAAATTTATGGCAGGCATAAAAATAATGTAAATCTCACCCAGGAACTAAAAGAAATAAGCCAACAGTTCTAAAAACCTAGCCATGTTGAGTAAGATTTTATAAAAATTTATAATTTCTAGAAAACTCAGTATATCTGACTTTAAGAATTTATGTGTGTATTCTCTTGACCTGCAATATCAATAGTAGCAGAGAAGATGGCCAAAGCCAGAAATAATTGGCTTGATAAAAACAGGTCCTGGACAGTAGAATATATTTAATTAGATAAAATGATGATAATCTGTAGGATTTCTGATACTGCAAAGTTTGTATAAAACAGTTGGGCTACATTCTTTTCTTTACTTTGTTTATATTTCTTTAAAACATGATGTCCATTGTTTAAAATAGCTATGTTATGTGTGAAGACTTTTAGTAACAAACTAAATAAAATATTTTGTACCCAGATTATGCTCTATCTTCATAGATCTCCAAATATTTAATTTTCATAATATTTTAAGAGAAAAACAATTGTCTCATAAAGAAGCACAAAAAATAAATATCTAATAAATAAAGTAAATATTATATACCTTAAAAATATATAAAAATTATCATGCCCCGTTTGAGTTAGAAACTCAAAAAGAAAAAAGAATAAATTGACTATTATAGATATTATTAATGTAATGGGGTATTTAATTACTATGCAAGAATAGGGTGAGAAGGAAGATGGAACATAGTAGCAAACATTGCTGTTATGAGGAGAACCACCTCATAACTGATACCTTGTTTTCAATAACTGACGTTATCCAGGTGTCACACTTATAAGTATGTACAATTATATTTTCATAGCCATCCATTACTTTGGCATCGCCTTTGTTAAGAACAGATTTACAAATGGCCTTCTCAAGTTGCCCACTGCATGCCTCCATATGGACAGTTTTAATTCTTGGCTTGCATTTGTCTGCATAGATATCGATGACAAATGGGCATGCCTGAAATGAAAAATAAATCAAACCTTGTTTTAGCCTTTTGATAGAATTTAAATTATTTATTATTAATATGTTTATCATATGACTTAAGAAGATACTTTCTAGCTTGTCCTTCTGATACACATTTATGAGGAAAATTTTAGTACTATGAATTGATTAATAAAAAAGCATGAAGTTCTGATTTTTTGGTTGCACATTAACTGATAATGTTCATAGAAAAGGAAAGAAACCTCCTTTATGCCAACCCCTCCATTTGCTCTAAAGCTAACTCATGTCATGTTAGTTACTTAATTTCCTTTCCTAACTACAGAAAGACTACAGAAAGAATTCATCAACAGGCTCTAAAGAAATTATGTGAAACTCAATACACGAATATACAGCACCAAAAATAACTAAGTGTAGAAAAATTTATTCACACAGTTTATAGTTAGTGTAAAAGCACCTTTAAAAATCTGAGATCTAAAGAGATTTTCTGCATTTGGAAATAGATTTTTCTAATGTCTACTCTTTAGTCTCTACCGTAGCCTACAAGATACTGCACACGGTAGCCTCTCTATACAGCCCAGTCTCCCACCTTGCAGGAGATGTTCCAGTTACTCTGCTCTTTCATATCCTAGAACAAATAAAGCTCCTTCCTGTGTCAGGGATTTCGTATGTAGTATTCTCCCTGCTTAGAAGATTCATACCTTTTCACATATATGTCTCATCCTCCTCTTTCAGGTTTAAGCTTAAGTGTCACTTCTGCAGAGAGAGTGGCTCTGGTCCCCCAATCTCCTTCACTCCCCCACTGTTCTCTACTTTGGCCACTGGCTTGTTTCCTTTAAAACACTTTTGAAATGATTTTATTAATTTTGCATTTAATTAGTCATCCTCCTTCATGGAATGTCCATGAGGGCAGAATTTTTGACTATTTTATTCATCACTGTGCCTCTTTATTACAAGCTTACTTTATGTAGGCATTAAAGTGTATTCGTTGAGTAAATGAATGAATTCACACACATTGATGATCAACTTTTTATTATGGGGACACAAGATAAAAGTCTGAACTTAGTAGAACAATATACATTTTTTTTTTAAAAAGTTTAAAAATATTTAATGACTCCAACCTTTGGCAATAATAAAGTCACCTTTTTAAGAGATAGTAGACTGAAAAATCGTTGGAAAAGAAAGCAGAAGATCTGAGTTTGTAATTGGGTTTTGCCATTTACTAGCTTCGTGATCTGGGGAAGTCACTTCACTTCTATGAGGCTCGGTTTCTTCATTGAGAAGGTGGGGATAAACAGTATATATCCTGCCAAGAGTTGCTAGAAATATCTAATAGGTAATATGTGTCAAAATATTTCACAATATAGAATTCTAAAAAAAACTGTAATAATTATGATTATGGCATTTTAAAGGTTTATTTTTTCAGTACTGAATAGATTCTGGTATTATTTTACCATTTTTCAAGTCTTGCTTATTTGTTTTATTCAACGAAAGAGTATCAATATTACATTCAGATGTCACTGACCGCAAACATCTTAAAGTCTTTGTTAAAGACGTATTCCCTAAAATTTTTAAATAAAATCTTATCTACTCTAAAAATGGTGCCCTTTAACCGTATTATTTTTTTCTGTTCATGGACTTGATCTTTTATTTACTTATCTTTTTTATCCTACTAAGTTAATATAGGAAGCATACAATAAGGAAGAAAACAATTCATTGTAAATTGGTAATTGTAAAAATATTAACAATATATAATAAGGAAGACGGGGAAGACGGTAATAAAAAAACCTAGATTAAGGCATGCTACTAAAATTTTGCACAAAGTGTGGCTCTTAGCTACCTGTTAGCCAAGATAAAAGTGAAATAGAGTGTATTACATAGCTCTCAATATATAAAAAAACGAAGGAAATTTTTCCCAGTTCTGAATTCCAAAAGGAATTTATACCATGAAATTCTTTTTTAAAAAAGAAGAGAAGGAGGGGCTTCCCTGGTGGCGCAGTGGTGGAGAATCCGCCTGCCAATGCAGGGGACACAGGTTCGAGCCCTGGTCTGGGAAGATCCCACGTGCCGCGGAGCAACTGGGCCCGTGAGCCACAGCTACTGAGCCTGCGCGTCTGGAGCCTGTGCTCCGCAACAAGAAAGGCCGCGATAGTGAGAGGCCCGCGCACCGCGATGAAGAGTGGGCCCCGCTCGCCGCAACTGGAGAAAGTCCTCGCACAGAAACGAAGACCCAACACAGCCAAAAAATTAATTAATTAATTAATTAATTAAAAAAAAAAAAAGTAAAAAGAAGAGAAGGAATAAAAGGAAAAAAACTAGGCATACGTTTTGCTTATCAACGTCCAATAAAGAACAAATCATTGTTATGGTGACATAGGGGCAATGCTCTTGCAGGAGGAACAATAAAGAAGTTATGCTGCTCTTTGAAAGAGGATCTGCCTTTATAAGTTGATAGAGAGAGTGGATAACCTATAATTCTAAAATTGAATTAGGGGGTTTAATAAGAAAAAATAAAGTAAAAGTGACTGGCTGTACCTGATTGTAGAGGAAAAAAATAAGACAAACTGAGAGTATATAGTAACTTATAGAATGCTTAAAATAAACTAAACTTTGGTTTACTAAAACCAATTAATGAGATTTCAAACAAACCTAAGCCCTTTCCTAAATCCTAACCTGTAGCTGATACTTTGGTTAGTCTTTGTGACACAATACCTACTAATTTAATAGGTGGGATCAAAATATAGCTCATTTAGACATTAGATTACTTACATAATATATGACTCAAGAAATTGCCAAAAAAATAGCTATGGTTCCTGAATCCTTATGGGCAAAAGACTCTACAGACATATTCAAACCAATTAGAACACAGCTCATAAGATTTTAAATGGATTCTTCCTAAATTATCATAAAACTTTCTTCTTTTCTTTTTTTTTTTTTTTTATACAAACATGAAAATGTTAGGTCATGCTCTAGGTATATTAACTCAGTAACATAGCACACATCAAAGAACCATTGCCTATCAAAGCCAATACCTTAATTGAACAAGCTCATTGTCTCAGAGCACTTACAGGTATCAGTCAAAACTAAATCAGTACAAATACCTTCAGATTTTGTATGAATCCTTTAAATAATATATTATCACATGTGTATATCCCTATCATTAATGGAAGCATTCAATATTTTTATACCAATTAATTAATTATGAATTATTACTTTCTCCCTATATTACCATCTGCTGATTTAATACTTTCAATCCAACAACTCTATAACCCTTACTGAATGAGGAGAATCTCCTCATTATGATTCTGTAAATCAAGAAGTATCCATGCCCAGAAAAAAATTTTGGATGCTTCAATACCAAATCCTGACTTAATAT
The DNA here is from genome assembly GCF_009873245.2 of Balaenoptera musculus. Taxonomy (NCBI): domain Eukaryota; kingdom Metazoa; phylum Chordata; class Mammalia; order Artiodactyla; family Balaenopteridae; genus Balaenoptera; species Balaenoptera musculus. Next base: position 54,450,660 of record NC_045785.1, on the reverse strand, counting down.
TGTTTGTTGATGGGGTTATATTAAAAAAATAAAAAGGACAATACCAGGCTTGACATACAATAAGTAGCTTAGTCTCTTTTGTAAAATCTATTTCCTTACCATGAAATAGCTTAGCTCAAATGATTAAATTATGGCTCTCTCTAAGGCATACCAAATCACTAGAAGAAGAGAGTAAAATACATATAAGCTAACAGCTAGTATGCTTTTAGAATAATTGACTTTTAAAAAATGTTATAGAAAAAAACAAGGTTTTATTTGTGCTTTCTCAAGTACTCTTTAAAAATGAACAACAAATACATTTTTTGATACCTAAAATAATTGCTATCATAAAGGAAGAGACAGTAAAAGAAGTTCTATAGAAGCTAATATCTACACTATAGATACCACAGAAATACTTTAGAAGTACTATACAAATACTTTTAACACACCATTATATTAAACAGACTACTCTGACTAAAGTCCTTATGTAAAAGCATTGTAAGAATAACAAAATAAAATCCATGGAAAAAAAAAATCCATGGAAAAGTTCAAGGATTCCATTGTAGATATACAAATTTTGGCCTCCCAAATTCTGAAAAGAAACAATGGGTACAATCAGGTTATAAGAACCACGAGGATTAAGATCTGACAAAACCAAAATAGCCACCTGGACTATAAAAATAAAGGATTAAATCCTCTGTGAAACAATTCATTCCAATAGGGACAAACTGGCTATAATATCAAACACTAAGGAAAAAACCTTCATAGGATGATGAAGGATAAAGTCAGTCCATGCTTTATTTGTAACTAAATTAACCTAGAAAAATTGAGGGACATGAACTGAGACTATGCTCTAAAAGACTCTGGGCATTTCCAAATTGAATTTCTACAGTTGCCTCTCCTGCTATGGTTTCTGAATATGTCGTACTAATAATAGCACATTTCTTTTCAGAATGGATCAAAATATTTCCCTGTTGAAAGGTCACAACCATCATGACTGCCTAGGACATTCCAATTTACTGATCCCATGACAAGGGACACATTTAACTGGAACAATTAGTCATAAATTTGGATTATGTAAGGCTTTGCTCCTTACTCAAAACATTTTTGTCTTTATCATTCCCAAATCTCTGGGAAAACGATAAGGGCCTTAACAGAATTAGAAAGATACATCCTTTAAAGATCCTAAAGTGAGGTTTTCCAGAGAATCTCCAGAAGCCAGCAGTACACAGAATTAACTGCTAACCCGAAAACCTTTCAATAAGCACATGACCATATGAAGTAAGAAGCTTCCTCTCGAGACCACTGGAGCAAGATTCTTCTATAGGTTACAGTCTTCTTTGAACACTCTTGTTTATTCATAGCTTTCCTCTTTACTGATTTAAGGGTATATATGTCTGACTTAGCCTATCATGTTCTCCTTATTAGTAATACTGACTTTCCTAAGTCTAGGCTTTAAGGAAAATATGTTTGAACTATGAGAAATAAAGATGCAATATTTATTATTTGTCACAGCACCAAGAAACAATATACCTACAATCCCACAAAGGATGATTACATGACTTGTGCAGCTTCTATGTGGAAATCAGACTATTTAATGCCAACCCAGAACCAAGGTAAATTATTTTGTACAGCTATTAGTTAGGCCATTCCAAGGGCATGACCCTCCAATACCCTCAGTGGGTTATATTTCCTTACATACACCCCAAAAGAATAAAACCCTTTCTGCAAAAGACTCCTGAAGATAGTAAGCCAATGCACAGCAGTTATGCCACTCCACATGATCACCAAAAAATTGCTCCTTCATTTTGGTTGACACAGTAATTAATATAGCCTAAGCCCTGGGGGCACAACAAGCCAGTTGAGTTAAATTCTTTAACTCGAATAGGTATAGATAATAAAAAAGCCTGACTTTCTTTTGAACAATCAGGGAGGCGTCTGAACTAATGCTAATACTTCAGGTTGTACCTGGATTAACACTAGAAGTAAAACTAACTAAAACTACAAAAGGCTATAAAAAATAGACTTAGGGAGTCCTTGGGACTTTTCTCGGCCAAGTCTGGAAAATCTGGGGTCATGATTCTGGAGTGCCCTTCAGTCCTTTCTTATAATACTTCTAGTTGTACTTGTCTCAGAGTTTAATGTTGTCCAGAATCTTAAAATGCTTCAGTAACTTAAAAAGTTACTTTCCCAACAGATGACTTAAAGGCAAAAACAGGATGAAATCATGATACACGCACAAACTGAAAATTAGATCTCCACAGAGGAAACCTCTTCAAAGAGAATCAACATCAGTGGTTGAGTGAATCTTTGATGGTTTTTTCTGCAGCCTTAGCTGGATGAAAATCAAAAGGAAAGACTGGGAATAAAAAAGTGCCCATAAACTTATGAAAAAACTGATTATTCTGTTGTCATGGTAATGAGTAGTCATCAGAACTTGTTTTTTTCTTTAATATATATTTAATTTTTATAAGTAAAATAGTTAATTTACAATGTTGTGTTAGTTTCTGGTGTACAGCAAAGTGATTCAGTTACATACGTATATATATATAAACACACAGATATGTACGTATATATTATATATTTTTTTTCATATTCTTTTCTGTTATAGTTTATTACAAGATACTGAATAGAGTTCTTTGTTCCATACAGTTGGATCTTGTTGTTTATCTATTTTATATGCAGTGGTTTATCTATTTTATATATATAGTAGTTTGCTAATCCCAAACTCCTAATAATTTACCCCTACCCCCCTTTCCCCTTCGGTAACCATAAGTTTTTGTTCTATGTCTGTGAGTCTGTTTCTGTTTTGTAAATAAGTTCATCTGCATCATATTTTAGATTCCACATATAAGTGATATCATATAATATTTGTCTTTCTCTGTCTGACTTACTGCACTTACTATGATAATCTATAGGTCCATCCACGTTGCTGCAAATGGCATTATTTCATTCTTTTTTATGGCTGAGTAGTATTCCATTGTGTGTGTGTGTGTGTGTGTGTGTGTGTGTGTGTATGTATACTCCATTGTGTGTATGTATGTGTATACCACATCTTCTTCATTCATTCCTCTGTTGATGGATTTTTAGGTTTGCTTCCATGTCTTGGCTATTATAAACAGCACTGCTATGAACACTGGGGTGCATGTATCTTTTTGAATTAGAGTTTTCTCTGGATATGTGCCCAGGAGCAGGATTGCTGGATCATATGGTAACTCTATTTTTAGTTTTTTAAGGAACCTCCACACTGTTCTCCATAGTGTATGCACCAATTTACATTCCCACCAACAGTGTAGGAGGGTCCCTTTTCTCCACACGCTCTCCAGCATTTATTATTTGTAGACTTTTTGATGATGGCCATTCTGACCAGTGTGAGGTGGTACCTCATTGAAGTTTTGATTTGCATTTCTCTAATAATTAGTGATGCATCTTTTCAGGTGCCTGTTGGCCATCTATATGTCTTCTTTGGAGAAATGTCTATTTAGGTCTCCTGACTGTTTTTTGATTGCATTGCTTGTTTTTGGGTTTTTTTTTGATATTGAGCTATATGAGCTGTTTGATATTTTGGAGATTAATCCCTTGTTGGTCACATCATTTGCAAATGTTTTATCCCAGTCCATAGGTTCTCTTTTCACTTTGTTTATGGCTTCCTTTGCTGTGCAAAGCTTTTAAGTTTAATTATGTCTCATTTATTAATTTTTTAAAAATTATTTATTTATTTTTGGCTGTGTTGGGTCTTCGTTTCTGTGCGAGGGCTTTCTCTAGTTGTGGCGAGGGGGGGGCCACTCTTCATCGCGGTGTGCGGGCCTCTCACTGTCACGGCCTCTCTTGTTGCGGAGCACAGGCTCCAGACGCGCAAGCTCAGTAGTTGTGGCTCACGGGCCTAGTTGCTCCACAGCATGTGGGATCTTCCCAGACCACAGCTCGAACCCGTGTCCCCTGCATTGGCAGGTGGATTCTCAACTGCTGCACCACCAGGGAAGCCCCCCATTTATTAATTTTTGCTTTTGTCTCCATTACTCTAAGAGACAAATCAAAAAAAAATATTGCTGCAATTTATGTCAAAGACTGTTCTGCCTATGTTTTCCTCTAGGAGTTTTATGGTGTCATGTCTTATATTTAAGTCTTTAAGCCATTTTGAGTTTATTTTTGTGTACGGTATGAGGGAGTGTTCTAACTTCATTGATTTACATGCAGCTGTTCAGCTTTCCCAACACCACTTGCTGAAGAGACTGTCTTTTCTCCATTCTCCATTGTATATTCTTGCCTCCTTTGTCAAAGATTAATAGTCCGTAGGTGTGTTTGTTTATTTCTGGGCTTTCTATTCTGTTCCATTGATCCACATGTCTGTTTCTGTGCCAACACCATACTCTTTTGATTACTGTAGCTTTGTAGTATTGTCAGAAGTCTGGGAGGATTATGCCTCCAGCTTTGTTCTTTTTCCTCAGGATTGCTTTGGCAATTCTGGGTCTTTTGTGATTCCATATAAATTTTAGGGTTATTTGTTCTATTTCTGTGAAAAATGTCATGAAAGGGATCTCATTAAGTCTACAGATTGCTTTGGGAAGTATGGCCATTTAAACAATATTAATTCTTCCAATCCAAGAGCATGGAATATCTTTCCATTTCTTTGAATCATCTTCAGTTTCCTTTACCAATGTTTTATAGTTCTCAGCATATAAGTCTTTTACCTCCTTGGTCAGGTTTATTTCTAAGTATTTAATTTTTTGATGTGATTTTAAAAGAGATTTTGTTTTCACTTTCCTTTCTTATATTTCATTGTCAGTGTAAAGAAATGCAACAGATTTCTGTACATTAATCTTGTATCCTGATACCTTGCTGAATTTGTTTATCAGTTCTAGTAGTTTTTGCATGGAGTCTTTAGGATTTTCTATGTATAGTATCATGTCATCTGCATATAATGACAATTTTACCTCTTCCCTTCCAATTTGGATACATTTTATTTCATTTTCTTGTCTGATTGCTGTGGCCAGGACTTCCAATACTATGCTGAAGAGAAGTGGTGAGAGTGGGCATCCTTGTCTTGTTCCAGATTTTAGTGGGAAGGTTTTCAGCTTTTATCATTGAATATTATGTTGGCTGTGGGTTTGTCATAAATAGCTTTTATTATGTTGAGATATGTTCCCTCTAACCACATTTTGGTAAGAGTTTTTATCATGAATGGATGTTGAATTTTATCAGATGCTTTTTCTGCATCTATTGTAATGATCATGTGGTTTGTCTTTGCTTTTGTTGATGTGGTGTACCACATTGATTGATTTGCGTATGTTGAACCATCCCTGTCACCTTGGGATGAATACATTTGATCACAGTGTGTGATCTTTTTTATGTGTTGTTAGAATTTTTGCCTCTATATTCATCAAAGATATTGGCCTGTAATTTTCTTTCTTGGTAGTGTCTTTGGTTTTGGTATCAGGGTGATGGTGGCTTCATAGAATGACTTTGGGAGTGTCCCCTCCTCTTCAACTTTTTGGAAGAGTTTGAGAAGGTTTGGTATAAGTTCTTCTTTGTATGTTTGGTAGAATTCCCCAGTGATGCCATTGATTCTGGACTTTCGTTTGCAGGGAGTTTTTTTTTTTTTATATATATAGATTCTATTTCACTTCTAGTGATTGGTCTGTTCAAATTACCTATTTCTTCTTGATTCAGTTTTGGTGGGCTTTATGCTTCTGAAAACTTGTCCATTTCTTCTTGGTTGTCCAATTTGTTGGCAAATAATTGTTCATAGTATACTCTTATGGTTTTTTGTATTTCTGCAGTATCAGCTGTTATTTCTCCTTTTTCATTTCTTATTTTGTTTATTTGGGTCCTCTCTCTTTTCTTCTTGGTTAGCCTGGCCAGAGGTTTGTTGATTTTGCTTACCCTTTCAAAAAGCCAGCTCTTTGTTTTATTGATTTTTCCTAATGTGTTTTATCTCTATTTTATTTATTTACTCTCTGATCTTTGTTATTTCCTTCCTTGTGCTGACCTTAATTTTTGTTTGTTCTTCTTTTTCTAAGAAGGTGGTGGGTGGTAGGTTAAGTTGTTTATTTAATTCATTGTTGACCCATTGGTTTTTTAGTAGCATGTTGTTTAGTCTCCATGTAACCATTTTTTTCTCATTTCTCTTTCTGTGGTTTATTTCTAGTTTCATGCCATTGTGGTCAGAATAGATGCTTGAAATAATTTCTGTCCTCTTAAATTTGTTGAGGCTTATTTTGTGTCCTAGTATGCGGTCTATCCTAAAGAATGTTCCATGTGCACTTGAAAAGAATGTGTATTCTGTTTTTTGGATGTAATGTCCTGAAAATAGCAATTAAGTCTAACTGGTCTATTATATCATTTAGGATCTCTGTTGCCTTATTGATTTTCTGTCTGGATGATTTGTCCATTGATGTCAGTGAGGTGTTAAAGTCTCCTACAATTATTGTATTCCCATCAATTTCTCCCTTTATGTCTGTTAGTATTTGTTTTATGCATTTAGGTGCTCCTATATTGGGTGCATATATGTTAATGGGTGTTATGTCCTCTTCTTGTATTGATCCTTTTATCATTATATAGTGTCCTTCTTTATCTTTCTTTATGGCCTTTATTTTACAGTCTATTTCATCTGAGTATTGCTATCTACCCCTGCTTTCTTGTCATTTCAGTTTGCATGAAATATCTTTTTCCATCCCCTCACTTTCAATCTGTGTGCGTACTTCACCCTAAAGTGGGTCTCTTGTAGGCAGCATATTGTAGGCTCTTGTTTTATTATCCACCCTGCCACTCTATGTCTTTTGACTGGTGCATTTAGTCTATTGACATTTAAGGTAATTATTGATAGATATGCACTTACTGCCATTTTAAACCTTGTTTTCCAGTAGATTTTCAATTTCTTCTTTGTTCCTTTCTTTCTCTTTTTGTTTTTCCTTTGGTGGTTTGATGGTTTTCTTG